>NC_142063.1:141226908-141529131 GCF_059756535.1 Pantherophis guttatus
AACCAACCCCCCTCCCAAAACATGCCCTCTTCTTGCCGTAAACCCAACAGATTACTTCAATTCTCCCACTATACAGGTTGTCCTTGACTTCCCACCACAGTTGGGACCAAAATATCCATTGCTATTGCTAGATGCAATGTATTAAGTCTGCTAAAGTAGGAAGTAACATTCTGTTCATTGATTGGTTAAAGTAACATTCTGTTCGTTGATTGGTTAAGCCGCCTGACAGCTGGCAATATAAGAGCTGTCAGGCAGAGTTCCAAGCAGTTTCAGTTATTGCTGTGGTAGTTAGCCCAGCTGTTGTTAATAAATGGTTAATTACATGATCTTCGCATTGTCCATTGTCCTTGATCCAGCCAATACATTTCACTAAGCAAGTTAGTTATTAAGAGAGTTGTCCCTGATTTTATGACCTTTTTTGTCACAGTTGTTCAGCAAACTTGTTAAGTAAGTCATGTGGTTGTTCAGTGAATCCAGCTTGAATTTGCTCACTGGAAGCCAGTTGGGAAGGTTGCAAATGGTGATCACATGACACTTTGAGGCTGCAAACGTTATAAATACATGCCAGTTGCTATGTGCCTAAATTTGGATCATGTGACTATGGGGATACTGCAACGGTGAAGACCAGTTGTAAATCACTTGATTGTGCGTGATGTGTGGGGAGCAGGGCTCCTGGCAGACAATTCAGTAAGTTCTCAGAAGGATACACATGGGTTGGCATCCATGCAAACTCAGAGATGAATTCTGAAGAACTGCAATCACAGGTAAGGACCAAGTTTAGTCTTCGCTGATAAAAACCAAGGAAATCAAATGAGGATGATGGTTTAATGGAATTTAGAAGACATAGATTTAAAAAAAACCTTAAAGAGCACGATTAGCTTATTGCATTTTATTTTCTTAGACATGAATGAACACAGTTCTAGAAGTCACAGTATCTTCCTAATTAATATCAAACAAGAGAATGTGGAAACTGAAAAAAAACTCAGTGGGAAACTTTATCTGGTAGATCTTGCTGGGAGTGAAAAGGTAATGATCCTGTTACTGCTACACATAAAATTCTTGATTACAAGGTAGGATCTTTTGGAATTCATGATTTAGTATAATAAATCACACTTGAAATGTATAAAGGCTTTAGATTTTACTTATTTCCTTATATTTCCTATTTCTAAACCTCCCATCTCCCTCAGGGACGGGTACATGATTGCCCTTCAAGCAAATAATATATTGGATATAATATGTGCCAATTCAAAACAATGTTTTGTGAGTTGAGATAGGAGATAAGCCATTCCTAAATACCTTATCTATTGTCTTAAATAAATGAAGTAATAGCTAACAAAAAGGTGACAGCCCAAACTTCAGCTATTGCTGCAAAATTATTTATTTTGTAAAGTCTTTTCTGTCAAGATAACTGAAACATACAGTATCTTTAAACCGTGGCTTTAAATTTATTTTTTAAAAAATCATTTCAGTTTCTGAATGTTTTTGAACAAGGTAGCCTCCAAATGTTTTGGATGATCTTTAAATTATAAAGGGCATTTTTTTCCTGTATCGTTATTCCTTGCTTTTTTTACTTTTTTCCCCTCCAGATTCACTTGTCTAGTAGAATTTTTTTGTTGGCACATTAGCATATTTGTGTGCATGTCCTAGTGAATATCTAACTCCAAATCCCCCTGAAAAGAGATGAACATATTTCAGACAAGATTTGCAATTTTATCTTCAGATATATAAAGTTATTTTTGGGTACTATTGTACACAGTGAAACTTCAATTTAACTGAGTTCACATAATTTACATTTTACTTCATTTGCTCTATTCATGTTATTTGCAAATAATGTAAACTGGTGCAATAGATTTACATGAGATGAAAATAATTACATATTTAAAGTTATGATGTAAACTGATGCAAATAACATATTTTACATTAATTGTCCAAACTATTCTAGAAACAATGGGCACAATTGGGAATAAAGCCTGAAGCAAAATTTGCTGAATGGAAGTCTGGAAAATTGAGGTTTTATTGTATAAGAATCTGTAAAAATATGAGAATGATCTGAGAATGCATGCCAGTGTTTAGCTACGGTCAGATAGATTTGGCCTTCTAAGCTGCTTTGATGGATATTGGAAATGTAAGTGAAATTCATGAAATGTGAGTGAAATACCGTTTACTTAATGCGGTTTTGGATGAACTGAAAGTATTGTAGATTTTTCTGATGTGACAGACAGTATTATGTGTTTCTTCTAAATATAACATCATTGTTTTTACCTGTCTTTAAAGAGTATGAACTCAGTTCATTTTCAATAACATGTTTTTTTTCTGATAGGTCAGCAAAACTGGAGCTGAGGGATCTGTTCTTGATGAAGCTAAAAATATTAACAAGTCTTTGTCTGCACTGGGTAATGTGATTTCAGCATTGGCAGAAGGAACTGTAAGTCCTTTTCTTCCTTCCTTCTTCCTTCCTCCCTCCCTCCCTCCCTCTTGCAATTTAAGCTTACAATAAATAGAAGAATTAACCAGCATTGTATCCAAAAGCAACCAGCCCAGCATTGTCTGATGAAAGTATGTTAGATCCCATTGATAAATACGTTCATGAATAAATATTAAGTTCTCACATGCAGATATTTGCATCACATTGTTATAGTTGATGCCACTAGGATAGCTAGCCTAAGCAAATGCCTTCTTTGGAATTATTTATGCATGGGTTGTGGTGTATGTAGACACCCATCAGGTTGTACAAATAAAACATTTGAACAAGCAGAGGATACAGCTGAAGAGAGATGAAAGCATGAGGAGAAAAAGCAGAAAATACAAAAGGCCCTTTTTTCCTTCAAACAAAATATTGAAGAAAAATAACATTGAGCGATTAAATATATTATGTGTTTTTAAAATTATTATTGTAGCAATTAAAAATACCCTGAAAATATATTGCACCCTTCTCCCATATGTATATCAAGATACATAATTTATATTTTGGAAGGCGTTTATGTACAGAAATCCAAATTATAGTATGGCTAGTATATATTGTGTAAAAGCAAAAAGTTGAGGCTGCAATGTTATCTTTACTGTGTTAAAAAGAGTCAGACGTCAATGACTTTTTTTCCTTTTCCCACTTCTACCTTATATTTTCTTCTTTTCCTCCTTTCTTCCCCTAGTTTCCCATTATTTTCATTTTATTTGTATTTTATATTGTGATGAACTAATAAAGTTTTTTTTAAAAAGGAAATCAAAATTATAACATTGCCAACAAATGTCAGCAACAGCCTTTGAATGTTTTTGTGTGAGTGCATGTGTTTCAACCTCTCATCTTTCTTAATTAGAAAACTCACGTCCCATATCGAGATAGCAAAATGACCCGAATTCTCCAAGATTCCTTAGGTGGTAACTGTAGAACCACCATTGTCATATGTTGCTCCCCATCCATTTTCAATGAAGCAGAAAGCAAGTCTACTCTAATGTTTGGACAAAGGTGAGCAAGCATAAATGTCTTTTGAAAAAAATATCTGCCTTTTATTTATTTATTTATTTTTAAATTTGATTTATATGCCGCCCTTCTCCGGAGACTCAGGGCGGCTTACAATGCGTTAAGCAATAGCCTTCATTCTTTTGTATATTTTATACAAAGTCAGCTTATTGCCCCCACAAACTGGGTCCTCATTTCACCTACCTTAGAAAGGATGGAAGGCTGAGTCAACCTTGAGCCTTGGAGAGATTCGAACCAGCAGAAATTGCAGGCAGCTGTGTTAATAACAGGGTGCACTAAACCACTGTACTATCAAGGCTCTATTTACTTATTACTCATTACTCATCTTTACTTGTAAATAAGTATATTTACTTATTACTCATCTTTACTTTGTTACTGAAACAGGTTAAAATCAAAGTAACTGAAACAGATTATTTTAAGTATAAACTTCAGTAGAGAGGTGCCATATGTTGTATGAATACAAATACAAAGGAATTGTGATTTAGGCCTTAAGAAAAAAAGTCAAATTAGTATCTATACAAACAGAGAGAGACCAACGGGCAGGCGGGCAAACAGACAGACACTATTTCTTTTGATAAAGACAATAATTGCCATTTAATGTGCTGTGTTATTTAGTAAAATGTGCTGAGAAATATGAAAGAAGGTTGCAGCAAGATTTCACAGCAGAAATTACATTCACCAATTAAAGCTGAATATAAAAATATTGATGGGCCTGGAAATTTCCACTAACAAGCAGCAATGATATTCTAATAATTTTGAGAAAGTAGTCAAGAATAAAATTGCGCATGCAGCAAAAGAATTTTCGTTGTGATTTAATTTTATGCATCAATGCTTTACTGGTTCAGAGGCTGATGGGACTATATTGATTTTCTAGCAATTATGTTGATGTGAATAGCTATTTCTGCCATAAATTAGTTAGGTGAGTGTCACTAACATTTTCTAAGACCTGTAAAAACATATAGACATCTAATCTTCCAGGCAGCATCAAAACACTGTTAGAACTTAGTAAAATTTCTATCAGTGGCTTTGGTGGAGCAGAGAGTAAAGATATGACATATAACAGATTATAAATCCAATAAATGAAATGAAATATAGTTCTCCAATAAAATGCATCGTGATTAGCATAATAGAGAAAAATGTCAATCACAATTCTATTTATTGTTGAAAAATAATATAAAATACATTAAATCGATTGAAATTGTTGCAAAATATGCATTTGGGGGGGATATGTATATTATGAATATGATAGTATATGTAAGATTTAATATGAAACACAAGTAGAAATGTTTAAAAGTGGAAAAATAAGAAATGGAGAAAACAAAATAGATTTCTTTGACCTTACTCTTCAGGGGACACAGAGAGAGGGAGAGAGAGAGAGAGAGGGAGGGAGGGAGGGGGAGAGGGAGGGAGGGAGAGAGAGAGCTGTAAAATTAATATTTCTGCAGATGTAATAAAGTGAGCAATCAATGACATTTCAAACTCTGGTTAAATCATTTTAGTCCATTGCTTTGGTAGTGGAGAGATAACATATAATTTATAAACTAATTGTCAGGCCTCTTGAGCCATTTTTTGAAAATGTGTCTCCTTTCATTCCTTGGTGCAGAAGACTGACTTGTTTATTCATATAAGGAAATAAAGAAGATACTGATCTAAGAAGTGGATATATATATATATTTTTTACCTGCGGGGACTTTGAAAAAAAATGAGCCAAAAATCAGCAAAAAGAAAACAAGCAAATTTTCCATTCATAGATACTGCCGATTGTCAAACAAGTTAAAATTGCCTTCTGTTTTTAGCACCTTAGCTAAATTCAGTTCTGCAGGAATATATTTAGTTTTTATTTCAGGATATCTTTGGAATTTGAATATTTTAATATAAACCTCATTTGAGAACCAGAGAGATTAACAGCCTTTGCTCTTGCACATTCTTGGATTCGCTCGTTTTGCAATTTGTGTTTGTTTGTCATAGAATCATAGAGTGCAAGGAACCTAAGAGGTCATCAAATCCAACTCCCTACTCATTGCAGGATTTATTTTACCATCTCCCGATAGATGATTATCTGGTCTCTATTTTTTAAATGTATGAATGCATACAGATAGTCCTCAACTTTACAAGCATAATTGAGCCTGGTAATTACAGTCATAAGTCATGATGGTTGTAAAATGGGTTACTATGTGACCAGACTCAATTTTATGACCATTTTTGTGGTGGTGGTTGGGTGAATGCATTAGTTGTTAAGTGAACACCAGAGCTGTTAAGCAAACCCATTGTTTGCTATGGGTCATTTGATTTTGTTGGAAATCTGGTGTAAATGTGGATTTTCCAGCAAAACCATCATAAATCTCATGGCTGCAGGGAGCTGAAAATGGCCATAAATGTGGGCTAGTTGCTGAACACCCAAAGTGTAGTCATGTGACTCTGCCTCCCCCCTCCAACAGTGGAACTTAAAATCTGGGTCATAAGTAGCTTTTCATGGTCTGTTGTAACAGTACTCAAGCAACCAGACATAAGTCAAGAACTAGCTGTATATTTTCCTTTTAAATTTAATCGATAGCCAAACCTTGAGCTTTCATAAGTGTGTGTGTGTGAGAGAGAGAGAGGGAGGGAGGGAGATGTTTGTCACACAGGAATTGACAGTATACATTAGCTTAAGCTTATTCTGTAGTTCATAAAAGACTCTAATCCTCATGTACTGTATAGAAGTTCTGATGATGAGGGACAGGCCAAGTGCCTTCGATCAGTTTCACATTTCCTCCCCTAATTCCCTCTTATTGTCACCTAGCCATCTCTTCCTACCTGTTGTTTCTTTTATTGTGCCCTACCTGTTCAGGGCTAAGCTAAGCTTCCTTCTTGGCAGCACTTTGGGGGAAGAAATAACATATTAACAGTCTGGAAACCTGTCAAATCTCACATCACTATTAGGCAAGCACATATAGGGCTCCCTTACAGCAACTTGAATATTTCAGCCAACAGAAGTGACCTGGGCAGTGTTTTCTGTGAGCCTTGTTCACTGAAGGAAGGAGCGATGAAGGCTGATATGCAATTGCTATATTTAGAATAGAATAACAGAGTTGGAAGGGACCTTGGAGGTCTTCTAGTCCGACCCCCTGCTTAGGCAGGAAACCCTACACCACTTCAGACAAATGGTTATCCAACATCTTCTTAAACATTCACAACTTCTGCAGGCAAGTTGTTCCACTGATTAATTGTTCTAATTTCAACACCTCTAGTAGTCCTATGGGTGATCTGAGCATTAAGCACTAGGACAGGAGTCCCAACCTTGGGCTGCGGCCCACTGCTGAGCCGTGCCTATTGGCCACTGGGACGTGTGAGTGGTTGGCCAGTGTGTGTGTATGTGTGTCTGTGCAAGTGCGCACAACCCCCACTTGTGCTAGTGTCACTGTGGGTGGTAGCATTGTGGGTGCCATGGGTGCAGCGCAGTGGTGGGTTGCTCCCGGTTCTGTCCGGTAGTAAAAATGGCAGGAGGCTCCGCCCACCCACCCTGACATCACATCTGGTGATCTTCACGCATGCGCTCCTGTTGCGAACCAGTAGTAAAGGTAAGTAGAACCCACCCCTGGTGCAGCCCCATTTGTGTGTGCAGGTAAAGGTGCCTGTCCTTGCCTCCAGGTTGCCAACCCAGAAAGGTTGGGGAAGTCTACACTAGAAGATAAATTGATAAATTATATAAAATAAATAATAAAATGTGAAAGTACTATACACATTACTGAACCTGAGGGCAAATTTGTACTCTGTTTGCAACCGTGGTTTATATCTGAATATTCACTTATTAAACAGAGTGCATTAGCTAAGACTGTGTTTGGTTTGGGTTTTTTGGACAGAGCGAAAACAATTAAGAATACAGTTTCTGTGAATCTTGAGTTGACTGCTGAGGAATGGAAAAAGAAATATGAAAAAGAGAAGGAGAAAAACAAGACATTAAAAAATGTTATCCAGCATCTGGAGATGGAACTGAATAGGTGGCGGAATGGTGAGTTCACTATTTAGAACCTTTGTTGCAAAGTAAACCAAATATTAGCAATGATAAAGTTTTCTCTTTGTATCTCTAGAAATATATCAATAGAGTTCATTCCTAGAGCTCAGGTCTGTTGTGGTGCTATTTTCTTCATTAAGTAGAAAAGGTAGAACAAACATTGGATTTTCACAATCCCCTTTTGTGACTGTTTCAGTGCAGTGCAGGCTTGGATTAAATGAGAGACATGGAAAAGATTTTGTTAATAAATTAGAAGGCAGGAGTTATATTTTAATTTGTCATGAACTTAAAAGCAAAAATAGTGTAGGATTTAGATGAAGGCATTCTCCATATTAAATGCATTGCATGAGAGTAAAATCTGATTGCTGTTTCTGGGTTTGTAAACCATAATATAACCAAGAAGGTAACATCCTTTATTTTATTATGATGGATAAGAATAATTCAAGTTATAAATATATGTTCAGGAAACACAATTTCATGATTAATAAAACTGTAGTTTATAAGCCAAGCACTGTAGAGCTTTTCCTTCCCTAAAGTACTCCCACAGTCTTAAGTACCTGCTACACCATCATCCTTCTATTGGCTATTGGTTTGCCCTTGATAACATGCTAGGTGTGGAATGGATGGTAGCACAGAATTTAGCTATATTGCAAGAAATAAGCATTTCTTTGTGATGCTATAGAAATATAGAATGCAAAACACACAAAGAAAACATGAACTGATCAGCTAAGGTATTCACTCTGTCAAAGAAGAAGATAAAGTCAGTTTAGCATGGATGGTTTGGGAAAAAGTGCTGTTGGCTTCTGTTAATTGTAGCATGGTTATCTGAGTACCCACAGGCATGCTGTTTAATGATCTGTTCAAGGACTTTGCTCAGGATAGATGTAAAGCTGCCATGTCTGTAGTTTCCTGGGTCCTCCTCTTTTCCTTTGTTAAAGATAAAGATAACATTTGGAGGATACTCTGATTTAGTATTCTAAATTACTTGTGTACTATTCAAATTCATATGCATATTTTCACCCTAATTTTTGATATTATTGAATAGTTCACCCTTAGTAAAAATGTTACCCTTGTAGTTTAAGTTTCTGGAATTTGAATGGCTTCTTAAGAATCAAACAAGGAACATGGTGAATGTTGTTACTTTGAAGCAGGGGTCTCCAACCTTGGCAACTTTAAGACTTATGAGCTTTGCTGGCTGAGGAATTCTGGGAATTGAAGTCCACAAGTCTTAAAGCTGCCAAGGTTGGAGACCCCTGCTTTAAAGTATACACATACAGGTACATGACTATGATTAAGGCACCAGGCTGGAAAGCAAGGAGTTTTGGTCCCATCTTAGTCATCATAGCTTGCTGGCTGAGTCATCCCTCAAAGAATTAGATATGCTCATTGCCTGAGATTTTTATAAAAGAATAATAAAGGGGGCATTCAATAAATAAATTGCAATTCAGCGAGTTTGGGATAAAAAATAGAAGTTTTAACAGCATCTTTAATATTCTCTTTTTCTTTTCAGCCCCCAATTTCTACTTTCCCCTTTCCTGCTATTTTTAAATAAGAATAATTCCAAAATTTCAATTTCTCATGAGATCTAAAATTTAATTTCCCACAGTAAGACTCAAGTATGTCAGGCTTTATTAAGTGCTGTAACCATCATAAGTTTTCTCTTACATTTAGAAGCAAAAACGGGCCAGGATTTTAAAAATACTGAATAATAATGATGAGTTCATATTCAACTATTAATTGACATTTTCCATATATGTTGAAATATACATTCTTATACATCTCTTAAAGATCACCTACAGTATGTTTCTAGAGCTATTCATGGAGTTAATGGTGTTTATAGTGCAATCTTCCCATATGGACTCCATATTGAGTAGGGCTTAATGCCAAATGAAGATATAAATACTGTATGTACTTCACATGTAGCCTAGTTAAGTCCATTTTAGTTATTATTGTAGCAGACTCTTCAAGCTTAGTTATAGTGTGTCTGTGATTTATCACTAGTCTTTGAAGTTGGCTTTTAGAAACAAAAAGATGGACTGCTGCCAAATTCTTTTCGTACTGATCATCCCATACTTTTTTTTCATCTGTAATCTTGCTTCTGAAGTTCTTTGTGTGTTTAATATTCAATAATATCAAAAACTAAAAAAAATTATACATATGTACTTGAATATAGTAATTTGGAATACTAAATCAGATTATCTTTCTAATGTCATTTTTATCTTTAATAAAGGAAAGGAGGAAGACCCAGAAACTACAGACATTGCCTTTCCTTTTCTAAGTATTTTTTCCTCTTAAGTTGGGTACAGCTGACTCCCAATAACTATTTCTAAATCTATTGTCACCACTGGAGTTTTACTCCTTTCTAGCACATGCTGGCCAATCATTTAAAGGAAACCACAATAAGAATATTTGTAAGATAAACTGAGAACTCATGACACATAAGATAATAGAGTAGAGCAGAGCAGAGCAGAGCAGAACAGAGCAGAACAGAACAGAACAGAACAGAACAAAACAGAATAGAATAACAATATAACATAGTGTAACATAACGTAACATAACTTAACATCATAAGAGTTGGACTAGAAGACCTCCAAGGTCCCTCCATATGAAGTCCTAGCAAGAAATGCTTACAAATTTACCATGCATTGTAAGAGGAAAAAGTTGGTCCAGGGGATCTCATTTCCATGGAGATGCCAATGGAAGTGATCATTTGGCATGGGGAAAGTCCTTGCACGAGCAGACCATTGAGAAAGCTAGCCTTTTCTTGTAATTAATGCCACCCAATTGCTGAACAATTTGGTAGCTGTTCGGAATATTAGAAGTGAATTTGTGTCTGCAGAGAGTTTACAAAAATCATCCCTAATTCAGACAAGAGGCTGCATCATATTTCTCGATCCAATCCAAAGAGTCAAATTAATAACGATCAGATCTAGCAACAACAACAAAAAAAAGTATTCTGTTTTGAAACACTCTGTAGGGGGACAAATGATGTCTTTGAATAATCCAGCTGTATTTATTTATAGTTCCAGTTGTCTGGCTGTGCTGATGGCACAATTAAATTCCTTAAAAATTATCTATAAGCACCAACAGGAGTGTTGAAATAAAGGTAAAGATTGAGGCTTACTCTCTTGGGATCTGATATGTCTTCAGGAGAGGCAGTACCAGAGGAAGAGCAGATCAGTGCAAAAGACCAGAAGAACTTGGAACCATGTGATAATACGCCTATCATTGATAATATCGTTCCCGTTGTTGCCAGCATCTCATCTGAGGAGAAGCGGAAATATGAAGAAGAGGTTACTAGTCTCTACAGACAGTTGGATGATAAGGTCCATTCATAATTTCCTTTCAATTGTTTGTTGATCATACATTATTAATATTTATTCATAATTAAAATCAGCGTGTGCTTCAAACTCTACAAAACATAGTATATACTATATTATTATATATAAAGCACTACCAGTATTTTCATTCTCGCAAGCTTGCTATTCAGTTCTGCTGAAACTGATGAATTAAAATTGTTTCTTTTCAATCCCAAGTAATCAGTCAAATGATCAAATAACTTCTTACTGAAAGACAAAAAAAGTGCTAGATAACACTAAAAGCTACACAACTTGCACAAGGTTGCAGTAATATATGCAGAAATCCAGCAATTTAGTTGGTTATAGATCTGAGATTTTGGGGTTTTTTTCCTAATGTAATAAAATTACATCTAAAACAGGGGTGTCAAACTCAAGGCCCAGGGGCTGGATCTGGCCTGCGGGGTGCTTAGATCTGGCCGGGGGGGGGCACCCTAGAAAAAGCAAAAGACTGGCCCACGGTGCCTCTGCCACTGAAAACAGAGCCCTCCCGATGGCAAGAGGCCATCACAACCAAAAATGGGAGCCCATTTAGCTGGCAGAGCGCTCGGGCCACCACAGGCGCCTCTGACATGAGTGACGTCGAACTGGCCACACCCACCCTGGCCATGCCCCCTGGCCTCCCCGAGGTCAACACAACCCTGATGCAGCCCTCAATGAAATTGAGTTTGACACTCCTGATCTAGAATGCATAATTAAATCATACCTCGTATCAGAAGTCTGTAGAATATTAGTTTCTTATCAAAGAGTTCTAGTCAGAAATAACTAGTCTCATAAATATCCAGGTCCTCAGCTGTTTGTTCAACACCCATAAACCAACCAGTGACTCTAACTAGCAGTATTATATGGCCAAACCAAGTTGTTATTCAGGCTGATGCATTCTGGAACATTCTGTAGTTTTGCAGTGGTCTTTGTAGGCAGTGACTATAATTTTTTAAGGTAGGAGCATTTTGATCTTGCAGCAAATAGTACAATAAAGAAATGACACATTTCATGAAAGGTATGACACATTTATACCTTCATGTTGAAGAATGATGCAGTTTTATACCACCAAAGGTTCCATTATAAGAAGTTTTACAAACAAAATAAGGAATTCTTAATAATCAAACCTAGTGCATTTATATGTCAAATCAATGTATAATTGTGTAAGATAAAAAGATAGAATTGAGGTGTCTTTGAAACCAGCTACTGATTTAAAATACTATTAACTTGTAGAATGATGCAGATGATACAATAAAAACCAAATGAATCCATAATTATGCCAAACTCCAAAAGATTTCTGTGTTCTGTAGAATCAGTTTTACACTGGGGACTAGATAAGATTGATTTATGGTTCTACTTGTTTGCATCTGTTAGAATGATATGTTTTAGTGATAAAGGTTGGAACTAAGTTTTTTAGTCTGCAAATTATGTTTGATGGGGTTTTCCCCCTGCGATGCAACAATGGTACATTCGGTTTCCATAGTATTTTACATTGGAGGAAATACTGCATCCACTTTTATATTGATATATGAGCTAGTGAGACAGGAATCAGAAATTCTCAGGATGAACATAACTGTTATGTAAATACTGAAGATATTTGCCTCAGTCTTAATGTTAGGAAAGGAATGGCCAAATTTCCATTGACATGAAAAAAGGCCTAGAATTTCGTCCCCTGGAGGAAAGGGAGAGAGAGAAGGGTGGGGGGAGAGATGAAAAGAAATAGCTTGGCTTCTGTGTTCTGCATATTTATGGCTTTTCTGTTTACTGCAATAAAGCAATTAAATTAGCTGAGTTTGGTCTGTGAGCTTCTGCTTAGAAGCAAATTTCTGAATATGGAGTGAAGTATCTGGAAAGGCAAGATTTATTGCCATGTCTAGTGTGGAAGCTAGCTGATTTCAAGGCATAAAAATGTTAGAAATAGAAAAAGTAACCCTTTTTTGTCCACTGCAGGATGATGAAATTAACCAGCAGAGTCAATTGGCTGAGAAACTAAAACAGCAGATGTTGGATCAAGATGAAGTAAGTTTGTTGTTTGTTTATTTATGCATTCCCCTAGACTAATACAAAACAAATACAAAATTTAAAAGACAAAACAAAGCCAAAAACACATGAAAAGATTAATAATAATAAGAAAGAATCGATGACTTCAATAAACCACAATTATTGCTAGAAACTTGGCAACCTTTATAGTACTTGATCAAGTTAGATTTAACAGACTAACATTAACAGAACTACAGAGTTGGAAGGGACTTTGGAGATTTCTAGACCAACCTCCTGCTGCTTAGGCAGGAAACCCTATACTATTTCACACAAATTGTTGTCCAATCTCATCTTAAAAACTTCCAGTGATGGAGCACCCACAATTTTTGAAGGCAAGCTGTTTCACTGATTAATTGTTCTGTCATAAATTTCTCCTGGTCATTTAGTATTTTTATTCTTCCTGATTTGGAATAAAATTGAATATAACACTTTTGAATTATTTTATTTTTGTCCATCATTTTTGTTACTTAATCTCATTCGCTCTGTTTCAGCTCTTGGCTTCCACCAGGAGAGATTATGAGAAAATACAAGAGGAACTTACTCGTCTTCAGCTTGAAAATGAAGCTGCAAAAGAGGAAGTTAAAGAAGTTCTCCAGGCTTTGGAGGAACTCGCTGTTAATTATGACCAGAAATCACAAGAAGTGGAGGACAAGATGAGAGCTAATGAACAGCTGACAGATGAACTTGCACTGAAAACAGTAGGAACAATCCTTATTAATATTCATTCCTAGATACATTATACTAATTTGTAGAGGCCTTCTATGAATCCCAACTAAGACCTCATTAAAC
This sequence comes from Pantherophis guttatus, assembly GCF_059756535.1. NCBI lineage: Eukaryota > Metazoa > Chordata > Lepidosauria > Squamata > Colubridae > Pantherophis > Pantherophis guttatus. The sequence continues at coordinate 141,240,548 of NC_142063.1, forward strand.
ACTCCAAAGAATAGAAGAATAGAATATAACTTTATTATGGTCATAGACCATCAATAGACATCACTGTTTACAATATATTAAAAAATAGTACTGACATTAATAGTGGATAATAACATCCCTGTTAAGAAAATACATGTTCTCAAACAGTTAGGGTCACTCCCTAGTTTACGTGAGTGGAGAGCCAATGTGAGTAAATATAATTTTCCAAAAATTGTTAGAGGTATCTCCACAAAATTGGCACAAGTTGACAGCTATAATTCTGTAACCATTTTTTTTTTCTTGTGGACATTGCAGCAACACAGAATTTTGCCACTGCACACATGATAGCCGGGTTTCAGTCCTGAAGGAGAAAGCCTACATAAAAATTGTCTGCCCTCCCTGGCAATCTCTCTAATAAGGGGAGAATATACACCGACCTATAAACTCTGTATAACTCACAGTACAATAAAACATGTGAGATATCTTTGACATCACATAAAACATGTGAGATATCTTTGACATCTCCTTTACCAGATATACGCACCTGTTTTGCTATTGGTGTTCTGCAACATTCCAGAGAAATTCAGCTGTTTGAAGTGTTCATTAAAATAAAAAGAGAATTTTCTTTAGCAAACTGCTAAAGAACCAGTTTTGCGAAAATTGTTAGCATGTCATTTGCCATATTGTTGTTGCAGTGAATGCTAAAATGGTGAATGCTGAAATCTTTAAAAAGCAGTATAATAATTTTCTGCTGGAAAATATATGAGAACATCACTTGTTTCAGTGGTGGATTTCAAAATTTTTTACTTCTTGTTCTGTGCGTGTGGCATGGTGGGCGTGGCTTGGTGGGCATGGCAGGGGAAAGATACTGTAAAATCTCCATTCCCACCCCACTCCAGGGGAAGGTTACTGCAAAATTCCCATTTCCTCCCAATCAGCTGAGACTTGGGAGGCTGAGAATAGATGGGGGTGGGGCCAGTCAGAATTTTTACTACTGGTTCTCTGAACTATTCAAAATTTCTGCTACCAGTTCTCCAGAACTGGTCAGAACCTGCTGAAATTCACCTCTGCCTTGTTTCCCATTGCATGCTTGACATTTAACAGCAAAAGAATTTGGTCGCAGAAATAGCATTCTGTTTTTTTCCAGTGGCTTGATCTGCTTTAGCTACTAGCAGATTTAACAATTTCTGTATGTGTACCTCTATACATGTTTTAAAATGGAAGTTAAATCTACCTTCCACTGATTCTACCTTGAGTTTCCAGAAGGTGTTGCTGGGAATTATTTCTCTGCCACATAATAGCTAGGTTACGGTCTTTTTTCATTTAATGCCTAATTCTTTTTAATGCCTACCTTAAACTGGGACATATAGAGTAAGGGCATAGTTCTGGATACTTCATTTCTGCCAAACTTCTATAAGACATGAAATAAATATAAATAAATAAATAGTTGAGCTTAAATATAAAGCCACCTATCTGATCTAGAGAGTTTCTCTTAATTTAATGAGAGCAAATACAAATGAATGTAACAAAATGAATGAAGGTACCAAAAATTGAATGGTGTTTTTTTTTTTTGTATAATTGGAGAGAGCTTGACTATTGTTTATATCCCAAATGAAAAGTGATGTTCAGTTTGAGGCTTCTTTATAAAGTAGACTGTGGGTGTTTCACTCATAGCTTTAAGATTTTAGGAAATAGTGTCTTTCCAAGTACATTCAATGTAGAAAACACAGCATAACCTTTGAAAACAAAGTTGGCATGCAATTGCTTTTCATCATAATTCACTATGTAAACTATTATTCTTATTATTTTGCAGTCTGCTCTGTCAAGTACGCAAAGAGAGCTGGGACAGTTGCAAGAACTTAGTAATCATCAGAAGAAGAGAGCTACTGAAATATTGAATTTATTGCTTAAGGACCTGGGAGAGATTGGCGGAATCATTGGTACTAATGATGTGAAAACAGTAAGTTGCTGGTATTGCAGAAAACAATACAGCAAGACAGAAATATTTCAACTTTAAAAATAATGACTAAATTAAAAGTAATCCTTGAGGATAGTAAACCAGGTAGTGAACCATAGCGAAAGAGATGAAAATGAACAAGATGATGTCTATGACATTGTGTTCTAATCCCACTTTTTTAATAGATACATTGATGTTGTGTATTTGATATTATATAGTTGTTACTCATTAGTTGAGCATCTCCCAGATGTGTATATCTCGGCTTTCCAAATATTCAGCAGTGGCTATGCTGGTTGAAAATTCTGGGAATTCACATATCAGAAAGATGCAAAGACTAGAGAAGACTGTATATACAGCATGCAGAACTCAGTCCTTACAACTAAATCAGATCTAAGTATAAAGCTTTCAGATTTGATCCCAGAGAGGGATAAGCAGGTTATATGGAGTGCATTTGATTGATACAGCCAATATTTAGTCAGTGCAATGCTTTTAATTTTTTTTACTATTGCATTCTCTTCCTAAATAACCCTCTTTATTGGAAATAGGCACTTTTGGCAGCGAAGGCTGGTAGGTTTATTTCAGGGTAGGCTTTTATGAGATTAGAGCCAAAGTATTGTAGGGAGAGAGAAAAATAATGGAATTATTTTTTTTTAATTTGCTTTATATGCCGCCCTTCTCCGGAGACTCAGAGCGGCTTACAATGCGTTAAGCAATAGCCTTCATCCTTTTGTATATTTATACAAAGTCAGCTTATTGCCCCCACAAACTGGGTCCTCAATTTACCTACCTTAGAAAGGATGGAAGGCTGAGTCAACCTTGAGCCTGGTGAGATTCGAGCTTACAGTAATTGCAGACAGCTGGTGTTAATCACAATGCTATCAGTCTGCTGAGCCACCAGGCCCTTAAATTGTATACAATAGAACCAATAGTCACAGCTGTAGAAAGAAGTTCCATATTTTTATGTAGTGAATAAAAATAAAAATACTTTTACTATATGATGGATAGGTCTTGAGAACGCATGATATTTATCATCATCATCATCATCATTATCATTATCATCATCATATGGCATTGTTACAGTAGTCAGGAGACCACAGTGCTATTGCAGAGTTATAATTTGGCTTGCAAAGGTACCAGCCCTGTTATAGGAAATGCTTGCATACTTCCCAAGGCGTGCCACAGGGTGAGCTGGCTTCCCACCAGAGAGAAAGATGAGCAGCTCTTCCTGCAACATTACTCAAGGCTCCCTCCCTTCACGGAGCTGCCTTGCAAACGGGAAAGTACAAAGCCGTCAGGAATCTGACCGCTGGCGCAGAGCACCAGCTCGTCTCCCCATCCAAAGTTATATCTATCTACTTGCATAGAACATGCTTTCAAACTGTTATAGGTGGACTGAAGCTGAGGTGAATGACAGGAGCTCATCCTGCTTTGCAATGCTAGGGCTCGAACTGCTGGAGCTGAGACCATTTCCAGCGCCATTAAGCCACTGACTGAGCCCCAGAACTCATAATATAATAAAGGTGTAGAGTTATGGCATCGCAGTGTAGAGAGCAAGGGATGTAAAGCTATAAGGAACGCTAAAAAGTATTACTCATATTCAAAAACTTGTACTAGCAATTTAATAACTATTTCTACCCACAGATAAATAGGGGGGATGGGGATCCATAAGTGTCAGAGATGTTAGGGAAGAACAGTATACATCATAACAATTTCAGTAATGAGTACAGATGTCTACATTTCTGTTCAGGTAGTAAAAAATGGAGATTTGCCCATAAAAGATGAATAACGCAGGGTTTTTGTGTGTGTTCAGTTAGCTGACGTGAATGGTGTGATTGAAGAAGAGTTTACCATGGCACGACTGTACATCAGCAAAATGAAATCTGAAGTGAAATCTCTGGTGAATCGCAGCAAACAGCTGGAGAGTGCCCAGATAGATTCTAATAGAAAAATGAATGCCAACGAGAGGGAACTTGCTGCCTGTCAGCTCCTCATCTCTCAGGTGATTAAGCTGTTTCTTTGTTGTTATTTTTTTAAATTCAGTTTCTCATAGTTTTTATGTACATTAAACACACAGTTTTCTGCTTGCTTTCTTTTCAACTTCCAAAGCATGAAGCAAAGATCAAGTCTCTTACAGATTATATGCAGAATATGGAGCAGAAGCGAAGGCAGTTGGAAGAATTGCAGGACTCTCTTAATGAAGAGCTGGCCAAATTGCGGGCACAAGGTACTATAAATTCAGGAGATAGGGACTTTACAAATCCCCTGTTCCAAACCCTCAATAGCTGCCTTGAATTTTATTTTTTCTAATGTATGTTGATTTTTGTCTGCTAGTTCTTTTCCATTGTCACCTTCCTTTCTGAGATAAGGATTCACAAAGTTCTTTCAAATGGGTTAATGCTGTCTAAATTGGGAGAACTAATACCGCTTTGGTGACATTATGCCAGTGGAATCTATCAATTTTACATAGGAAGCTAACTGTTTTTCAGGTAGTCCTCAACTTAGGGCCACAATTGAGCCCAAAATTTCTGTTACTAAGTGAGACATTTGTTAAGTGAGTTTTTTCCCCATTTTACAACCTTTCTTGCCACAGTTGTTAAGTGAATCACAGCACTTGTTAATTTAGTAACCTAGTTGTTAAGTGAATTTGGCTTCCCCATTGACTTTGCTTGTCAGAAGTTTGCAAAAGGGGATCACATGATCCCAGGATACTGCAGCCGTCATAAATATGAGTCAGTTGCCAACCAGCTGAATTTGGATCATGTGACCATGAAGATGCGGCAACCGTCGTAAGTTTGAAAAATGGTTCTAAGTCACTTTTTTCAGTGGTTGTAACTTCGAATGGTCACTAAATGAACTGTTGTAAGTGAAGGACTGCCTGTGTACACATACTTTACTAGCTGCAATATGGCATGTATCAAAACTCAACTCATGCTGATTGGCATATTTTGTTGTACAAGGGCAATTGTTCATATACTAGAATGCTACAAATCCACTTAACCGAGGCTTCTGATCTTCTGAATTGGTCACAGGGATGGGCTTTAAAAGATTACAGCTGGCATGACAACAGATGGGGAGAACGTGTGCAACACATGGAATGCGATATTTTTAGGAGCACAAATGGAATTGGCTTTTGTTGGAAGAAAGTATTTCTTAAAAACCAGGGGCTAAAAGTAGCTTGACACAAATTGTTCTGCCGAAACACCTGTTAATGTTTCTTTGTCCCTGCAGGGTAATAAAAGTAAAAAGTCATCTTTTGTATAAGGAAGGCTTTTTCAGAGCTTGATTAATACTTCTTAAACTATATCCCATTAAAAGGTTGCTCAACTGTCCTCTTCATTTGAACAGAAAAAATGCATGAAGTCAGTTTCAAAGATAAAGAGAAGGAACATCTGACTTTGTTACAAGATGCAGAGGAAATGAAGGTAATTTTAGATGACCCCAAAGATAACTTTCATCTTTTTTATTCCACATACTTAAATCTTACGTATGCATTTGGCACTTATGATGTCAGTTTCTCACTACAAATCCCTTTTCAAAGGGATGCTCAAGGTCAAATTATGTCTTCCAAGTCAAATCATAACATTTTTCTATAATTGTAAACTAAATTCAGGATTGCTTGTGTGTTAAAAATATTACATGTATTTGTAATAATACATTTCTAAAGCATTTGATACTAACTTAAACCATCCATAATACCCATGCTCACATAACAAATAAAATAGATTTGCAGCATAAGGGAATTGCTTTATTAAGAATTATTTTGTTTTATAATTAGATGTTGATATATTGCTGGAATGTTACATAAGATGTGTGTGTGTATGTATATGTGAAAGAATGAGTGAGTGAATATAGGTAGGTGTACATACACATATACTGATTATGTATCAAGGGCTGACATAGCACTCGGGAAAATACAGCAACCGCTTTTAAAGTTACTGGTGGAGTACAAATGGAATGGAGGTCATCAGGTTTTCAGGAATTATTGAATAGATACTGACATTTAGTCCATTTAATTTGAGTTCTGAGATAGAGTAATATCCTGCTAGAAAAGAGAATATTGGGCCTTACGTTTTGAATTGCTAAATTTGTAGCATGGTTCTCTGTTCTGTATTAGTACCACAAGAAACTCAGGTGCAAAAAACCATAGGATAAAAGCATTGTGAATTTCTTCAAGAAGAATCTGATCTACTAAAGTCTATATAAGAATCTATACAGCCTATACAAGAATCTGATCTACTAACAGTCAAGGCAAATTGGCAGGAGATAAGAGTCAATGGACTTCAAGGGGGGCTGGACTTAGGTCTTTTTTGTGGGCATAGGGACACCAGACTGATTGTGTGTTTGAACTCCGCCCTTAAGTTCAGCCTGGTCATCTACAGAAACACAATCCAAATTTTACTGAACTCCTTACGTACCCCAACACAAGATCAGTAATTTCTTCTGTATATCCTTTTGATTTATGAGAGGGATATACCACGTATATATGGGTTAGTTCCGAAGGCAGAATTGTTGGGACATGATTGGGAAAACTGATGTTAATTTTATGAGCTTAGTTTTGAATGAAAAAAAAATGGTATATACAAGAATCTCAGCAATTGTAATATATGCAGGTTGTATTTGATGTAATAGGAAAAACCATGAGTAAAATATTAAATTATTGTAATTTATTTATCTCTTCTATGAACAGAAGACCCTGGAGCAACAGATGGAGAGTCATAGGGAAGCTCATCAGAAGCAGCTCTCTCGATTACGAGATGAGATTGAGGAGAAACAGAAAATTATCGATAATATCAGAGAGTATGTTCATTTTCACATTCCACAGTACAGTTTTTGAATAATTGGTGGCTCAGTGGCTAAGACTGTCGATCAAAAGGTTCAGCAGTTCGAATCCCTAATGCTGCATAACGGAGTGAGCTCCTGTTACTTATCCCAGCTTCTGCCAACCTAGCAGTTTGAAAGCACGTAAAAATGCAAGTAGAAAAATAGGGACCACCTTTGGTGGGAAGGTAACAGCGTTCCGCGCGCCTTTGGCGTTTAGTCATGCTAGCCACATGACTACGGAGACGTCTTCGGACAGCGCTGGCTTTTCGGCTTTGAAATGGAGATGAGCATCGCCCCCTAAAATCGGGAATGACTAGGATATATGTGCAAGGGGAACCTTTACCTTTATATATCCATACACAGACTATTGCTGATGACCTATTTGATTTATATTTGATGATGTATTGCTTATATTTATTGGCAAAGCCCTCAAGAAAACCGGATGAGTACTACTGCAGATGTGTTTTTCTAGAATCTTCTTGTGGCGATTTAAACAAAGAAATAAATGCAGAAAGAACAAAGAACTATCTATAAAGTGCTCCTACTTAATAATAATAAAAAAAAATACAGCAGACAAAGTATCATGTTTGTGTCCCAGGCATACATATAATTCTGGATTTTAAAACCTGTAATAATATCCAAAATATAATATGGTATTAAACAAAGTAATTAATAATCAATACCTTGGGATGCATTTAGAGCACTGTTTGTGACAAACTGTTCTAGTAGTTACTAGAGATAAAGTGTAGAATGATAACGAGAGATGAGTACTCCTTATTGGAAACAGATTTCAAGTTCTCCTGAAGAAGTAGAATCCAGTGCCTGAAATGGAATGGGGGTAGTATCCCATTTCTCTTCAATATTACATAGAATGGAGTAACAGCTATGTCAGAAACAACACTGATTTGAGATTTAAGATGATCATGAGAAAATTCCCTAAAAGTTTGAAATGAAAGTATATTGGGTAATCATGATCTTAAGACAAATGCATAATGGCTTGTATTTCTCTCCCTGCAGTACCACTTTTAATTTAAGTTATTTTATTTTCTGCAGTATGAATCAGAAGTTGCAGCTGGAACAAGAAAAACTGAGTTCAGACTATGAAAAATTAAAAATAGAAGACCAAGAGCGGGAAAATAAATTGGAAAAACTTATGTAAGTTAGCTGGATTGCCTTTCCTGTTATGAATGAACATTCCTAAAATAATGTATGCAGGATGCCATCCTGACCAAGGACAGTAACCTCTGGCTATCCAGATGTTATTGGAATGTAATCTCCAATTCTTGTGAGTTATAGCACTGTACATGCTATAACTCACAAGAATTAGCATTTCTCAACAGTTGCATATTATTAATATTTTATGAGCTGAAGATTCTCCATTCTTTATGATGTTATCAAAAAGTCCTGTGATTATTTTTACTAGTCACCCTTCCCAAAAAGGATTACTTTCTCGATTGTGAATATTTGGATTGAAGTTTACAGCAAATTCTGAGGGGGGGGGGACATTCTATTAGCTACAAACTTCATAGAGGTTTCATTTCTCATCCTAGAGACTCAACTCTAGAACAGAAAAGAATTAACAGACCTATAAGACCATGGTCCTGATTATATCCTATCCTACCCCATTCAAATTTTATGGATAGTTCTTAATAATGGCAAGGACAGGACTGTTGTTAAAACATCTGGTCTTAATTGAGTGGCCCAATGTAAGTGTGAATAGTAAGTGTATATCCACTTAACAATCATTCCATAGATGACACCTACAACTGGATAGCCATAATCTACTTAAAATTAAGATTTAAACTGCCTAAAAGAAAATCAGCAATATGGTGAAGAGAGAATTTTATACATTCTTCTAAAAACATGGGTACATTGTCAGGATTTTATTAATACCCTAGTGTCAAGTCTGGAAGTTCAGTAGAGCAGGATTTTAACTATCCTCATTAACATACAGATTTACAATTTTGGAGATTCAAATTAAACTCAGAACTCTTACCAATCCACTTTAAGACCCAAAACTGTTATTCTTGTTAGTACAGATAGTCCCCAACAACCATTCGTTTAGTAACAGTTCAAAGTTACAATGGCACTGAGAAAAGTGACTTATGACTTTCACACTTATGACCATTACAGCATCCCCATTGTCATGTGATCAAAATTCAGGGGCTTGGCAACTGGCATGTATTTATGACAGTTGCATTGTCTTGGGATCATGTAATTGTCATTTGTAACCTTCCCAGCCAGCTTCCGACAAGCAAAGTCAGTGGGGGAAGCCAGATTTGCAACAACTACAGGATTCGCTTAACTGCAGTGATTTCCTTAACAACTGCAGTAAAAAAGGTCATAAAATGAGGTGCAACTCACTTAAGAACCATCTTGCATAGCAATGGAAATTTTGAGCTTAATTGTCTTCTTTTTCTTTCCATTTTCCCAACATTATGCAGTTCCCAAGGTCCTAGGTCTTTGCATAATGTGCCCAAAATATGATAATGTGAGGCTGGTTATTTGTGCCTCACATGAATTATGATTTGTTTGTTCATTTTCTTGGTATCCATGGTATTCTCAGGACTCTTCTGCAACAGCAAATTTCAAGAGTCAATACTCTTACCTATTCTGCTGCTTCAAGTTCTAACTTTTGCTTCCGTAGGGTGTTACAATTCTGATCTCACAGATGCATCATGGCATCTGAATATCTTTTGCAAGATCTTCATGTTATCCTACCAAGTACTAATCTATGTTGTAAGTCTTGACTGCTGGTTTCTTTACTGTTCATAGTCAAAACCTAAAAGTCCCAAAAGTAAAAAAAAACGACCGACCACTTCAGTTATTTTCACTGTCAGTTTTATGGCTGGTTGCTGTTCCTGTTGTTAATTACTTTGGTTTGCTTTATATTTATATTATATTAAATTTAAACTTAAGGCCATTTTTCTTATTCTGCTTCTCGACTTCCATTACTTCCAAATAATTTCTATTTTCAGCTCTCAGAAGATGGTCATCAGCATAGTGATCATTCATATTTCACCCTCCTTTTAGAAACTTGCTTGTCTTCCAGTCCATCATCCCTCAATACTCAGTATATAGGTTTAACAAATATATAAATAAATTGAACAAATTAGACCTTGGATTTTCCATTGTGCCAAAATGATGTTTAGGGGGTGACCTCCTTTTCATTTCAGAAGTCACCATGCTATTCATAAAGGAAAATAGTACTTTCCTCATTTGGATCCTAGCCTTCATTCCACCCACCCAAATAAAGAATTACTTCCCTAAATAACTACAGGATTATGAAATATTTTTGCCTGAGAATATTTCAGAAATCTATAGTTAACACATTCATTCTAACTCCAAAAATACAGGAAACTATATCATATCTTATGGCATATAATCCTTAAAGAAGGAACAAAGAAAACTTGAGTTCTGTTATTCCATTAGTATTTTACATACCTAATTCTGTGAAAATGGGAGAAAACTATATTATCTTCATTACATAATGTGGCAGTATATATGCTTAGGATAGCTAAAAAGTAATTTTCTTTTTAATTGAGAGTGAATATAAGCAAGCTGATGTACCTCTTAAGATAGTTTTGTTTCTTGTTAAAATTTATGTAAACTAATTTTCAGTTACATTTTAAAAAATTTTATTGAGTTTTTTTTGGTACAGTGTTAACTGAATTCATTCATGAATTTCCTATGATCATGAAGCACTGGATGAGTTTGTCAAAATGCTTAGTTGCCAATGTTAAAAAAAAAACCTTTAGACCAAGCGTGTCCAATCCACCACTCGCGGGCTGCATGCAGCTCTGGAAAGCTGGTAATCGTGAACTTTTAACATTATTATGTCATTTATATACATTATATAATATATATTATATGGAGCCCAAAACAATTCCTGTTCACTCAATGTGGCGCAGGCAAGCCAAAAGATTGTACACTAGTGGTTTAGACGTTAGAAGATGATCTGGCTTAATGTTTTGCACTTTTGGGACTCTGAATTATATATTTGTATTTTCTGAGTTGTACCCTTGGTTTTGTTTTGTTTTTAATCTAGATTACTTAATGATAAGAGGGAACAAGCAAGGGAGGATCTAAAAGGACTGGAAGAAACTGTGGTATGTATTAACCAAATAATAGTTGTATTGCTGAAATAACTTCCCAGAAAAGAGATTATAATTTGAGGGAGGAGGTCATTGTGTCAGAAATACCCTACGAAATTCCCATTGCCAATCATCCTGATAGATGATCATGGTATGGTGGGGACATTCACTTTTTGCATGTTTCCTGTACTTTGTTTGTATCTTGTAAGAACTGATTCAGGTTGCTACAGATGGTCCAAAATTTAACAACTCATTGATTGACATGCAGTAGTCACTAAAATTGTATTATACATATCTTGTAGGCCCTGCAGTGGTTAACGATGCGTTTCTAAATTTACTTCAAACTGCTTGGTTTTGTTTTGTTTTTAATTTGCTTTATATGCCGCCCTTCTCCGGAGACTCAGGGCGGCTTACAATGCGTTAAGCAATAGCCTTCATACTTTTGTATATTTATACAAAGTCAGCTTATTGCCCCCACAAACTGGGTCTTCAATTTACCTACCTTAGAAAGGATGGAAGGCTGAGTCAACCTTAAGCCTGGGGAGATTCGAACTTGCAGTAATTGCAGGCAGCTGGATGTTAATAACAGGCTATTAGTCTACTGCGCCACCAGGCTCTTTTGAGTCTTTTAAGTCTTTTGGTTTGACTTAGAACCCCCTATAATATGGCTTTTTACCGAGGTGCCTGTAGGATTGCCTGTTGAACCCCTTGGAGAACCTATGTGAGGAAGCCCTTGAAGGAGAAGCTGCTGTTGAAGAGAAATTGAGGGTGGGAGGCAGACTTTTCAGCTGATTCTGATACCACAGATTGTGGTATCTTCCTCAGTTGCCTATGGGGGTTAGGGGTTCCAGAAGTGGTAGGAGCCAAGGAAACAGTTCTCCATTGCTGCTCCAACACTGTAAAATAAGATGTACCCACCAAAATCCAGATAATTATCACCCTTGTCATCTAGAAAGCAGCTAAAGCATATATGTATGCTATACAGTGTGCAGGAAAGTGCAATTAATATATTTTTAAAACTTCAAAAATAGCTATCCCTCAATAACCATTAAAAATGGTTATCCTTCAATTAGTTAACAGTGATCTGTGAACAATTTATCTGTGAAAATTGTGAATTTATCAGTGGCTCACAGTTGTTGACAGATCACTGTTAACCAATTGAGGGATAACCATTTTTTTTTGCTTCACTTTAACTGCTGTAATACCACAGTAGTTTATTTATTTATATTGCACCTTTAGTATTTTTACAAATAACTCAAGATGGAGAACATATCCAATACACCTTTCTCCTCATATTTTCCTCACAACAACAGACCTGTGAAGTGAGTTGGGCTGAGACAGAATGACAGGCCCAACATCACCCAGCTGGTTTTCATGACTAAAGCAGGATTTGAACTCACGGTCTCCCACTTTCTAGCCTGGTGCCCTAACCACTAAACCAAACTGTTTCTGCAGTGCACTTGTACTACACTATGATTTACCTGTAGTTAAATTACTGTTTTTGGTGTGCTTTGACAACTTTGCCTTTGCGTTTCTGTTTAAAATAGTCTGTATTAAGTAAAGGTGCCCAGAGTGGGAGTCAAGGAGGGACAAATAAAAAAATAACATCATGCATTGTGACGCAAGCTCCACTACTCTTGAACATACATTGTGACATTGCACAGATGCATATAAGAGACAGAAATTGTCACAATCATGACATCATTCTGAAGAAATGCTAAGATTCTGTAGAGTTCTGGGTCCCCCCCCCCCAAATTTATGTATATGTCTATTTACAGGCTCGAGAACTTCAAACTCTTCACAACTTACGTAAACTCTTTGTTCAAGACCTCACCACCAGAGTAAAAAAAGTAAGATAAAATCTTTGGCTGAAAGATTTGAATTATGCTAAAAACATCATTTTGCTTTGGTGAAAATGTTTGTCAAGCTATCTGGCACTTTGTTGAAATATAATTGCTTGCTAATATATCTTGCTTGCATTTGAATATCTAAGAATAATTGCATGCACAGATAGACTAAATATCATTATTAAGTAATTTCAAAAGCTTGGATTATAAACATGACTAGAGGGAGTGTTTACACATAGGCATATTGTTGTAATTTATTCATTAAGGACAGTCTAAGTCCAGGTACAGTGTACTTTTATATTTTGATACTTAAATGAAAATAATAAAAGTGTTAAAAGTGTATTTCAGGGAAAATTATGATGACTGTGAACAAAATTGTATGTTTTTGCCTCCACTGAATAAACTAAAATTAATGCAGAGGATGAAGAAAGTCTTCTCCCTAGAATAAAAACTCCTCCTCCCTATAATATTTTTTATTTTGTACTGTTGTTTCAATCAGTATAACTTGTAGTTGTATTTTGGACTATAGTTTTATTGTTATGAAAGAGTAGAGCAAGAAGGATTAAGGAAAAGGTGGTTCATATTGAAATACAGTATTAAAATATCTGATAAAATACTTCAAGCTTTAGGTCATGAAGTGAAACCAATTTAAAATTTAAAAAAAAAACTTACCATTTTCATTGTAAAATAGTCTCTGCATTTCCACTTTGTTCCAAATTTATTTGCAATGCTTTCACTACCTTTTAAACTTTCCTTTAAAAAAGACAAACTTTTATGGCCAAGGAATTTTGAAATTAGTTAAAAACATTATTTCCATAAATATTAAAAAAAAAAGTAGCCATCGATTTGCCAGTCTGGTGTATCATTATTACATTAGTCTGGAAACATTTCATAATCTCTGTTTATTTGACATTAATATTAACTCCCCAAATCTCTCCTCATGTCTCAAGCAAGTACTCTTATTCAGTCAACAGTTCTGTTAGAATAGAAAGCAGTGGAGGACTGATGAATGTGAAAGGTTAAAAATTACTAGACAACCCATGACCACCATTTCAGAGATATTTCCTTACCAGATTCCTCAAAATCTTTTACAATGACAGAATGTCTGGTTTACTGGCTTCACTAGAAAAATTGGGATGTATCCAGAGATGTATCTGCCTTGAAAATGGCCCATGTTGCACTATATAACATCAGCCCCCCAAAAAAGAAATGTCTTATGACATTTTGTATTATGTCATAAACTATTTTAGGATAACTTTTATGACATAAAACCATTTTATAAAACTAGATAAATTTCAATACTAGGGGAGTCATGGGTCTAGGATTTTGGACCTTTCTGTAAGTTAGCCCACTTGAGGTACCTTGGTTTAGTTTAGTTTAGTTTAGTTTAGTTTAGTTTAGTTTATTATATTTGTATACCGCCCTTCTCCCGAGGGACTCAGGGCAGTGAACAGCCATGGTAAAAACAATGTACAACAAAAATTAAAAGCTTATTAAAATAATTCAATCATTCGGCCAAATTTAAAACATCCAACTAAGATCATTTTAAAACCCCTATCAAAACCCAATTTAAAAAACCTTTATCCTGTCAGTTCAGCTTGCTGGAATAATAGGGTCTTCAGAGCGCGACGGAAGACACGGAGGTTGGGGATCCTTCATATGTCCAGGGGCAGTTTATTCCATAAGGCCGGGGCCCCCCAGAGAAGGCTCTCCCCCTGCGGGTCGCCAGCCTACACTGTTTGGCTGACGGCATCCTGAGGAGGCCCTCTCTGTGGGAGCGTATTGGTCGGTGGGAGGTAATCGGTGGCAGAATGCGGTCCTGTAGATAACCAGGTCCTAAGCCATGGAGCGCTTTAAAGGTGGTAACCAACACCTTGAAGCGCACCCAGAAGACCACCGGGAGCCAGTGCAGCTCGCGCAAGATGAGTCGCCCCCATTATTACTCGCGCGGCTGCATTCTGGACCAGCTGGAGCCTCCGGGTGCTCCTCAAGGGGAGCCCCATGTAGAGAGCATTACAATAGTCCAGCCGGGAAGAGTTTAAAAACTCTTTCATTGTTTCACCCAGTTAAAAGTTAAGGAACAAGAGTCTTAGTAGTATGTATGTAGATATATTGAATCATTTTAAAGGTTTAACTTGAAACTGTGTAATCTTTCTTAAAGATATCCCTGTTGCCTTGAACCATGCACATTACAACAGCATCAATGTAAATTATGTTCAGAAATCTAAGAATTACATCTAGTTGAATGCTTCCTGCTTAGTATTATTCCAAGTTTAATTTCATAGGCTGTAATGTATTTTTATGCAAGATAAGTTTTTTGTTGCTGTTCTCAGCCATCATTTAATTTCTGTATTGTAATTTGTTTGCTCGGCATAGAGTGTTGAATTGGACAGTGATGATGGAGGTGGAAGTGCTGCCCAGAAGCAGAAAATCTCCTTCTTGGAAAACAACCTGGAACAACTTACAAAAGTTCACAAACAGGTAGGATTATCATTAGATCAGTCATTGCTACCCTATGGTTTTCCTAATTTGTCTAAATTCAACAGCTGTAAAATAAGGAGACTGGAAAAACAAACCTTAAATAATTGTGTATAACAATTGAGTTACAGCTCTTTCAAGGAGACATTTGAGCACACTTGTTTAAAGTAAAAATGGGATTTTCAATCAGTTTATAAGAGCCTTGCCAGACAGATGAGCCAAAAGGCAGCACCTGGAAATCAGATAAGGGGGGGGGGGAACCCTAGTTACATACTATGTTGAATCCTCAGTTTTTTACAACAGAGATCTTCAACTTTCTTTTAATTCAAATTGGATTTTTAGCAGAGTTTCTACCTTGGAGAACACAGAGAAATGGCGCAATGTACCTAACAATATCAAAATGGACTAGAGTGCGGTACTTCCGATGTTGTTGAACTGCAGTTCTCAGCATCCCTAACTGTCAATCATATTAGCTGAGGCTTTTGGGAATTGATTGTTAGCAACATCTGGAGAGCCCCAAGTCCCTTATTCCATTTCAGCCTTCAAGAATTTGAGAGACTTTGATGGGGCATGCACTAATGAACAATGGTCAGTGTGAAAAGCAGAGTGCTGGTTAGCTTGCATCACTGACTTTACAGTGTCAATGTTATATCCTTTGCATAAGGATTGCCAAAAATGTTCTGTGTGGTGGAGGTTTCAGTGGTAAGTAGAAATTTGTTTACCATGGGCATGATAGTGAGTGTGAGCAATGGAGCTATCAACTGAGCTTTCCTGAAGTTTCAGAGATGGTCTCCCATTAGTCCTGGAAGCACAGCGAGTGGCAAAGAACTCTGGGAACTGTAGTCTAGACTTAAACCTAGAAGTTTTACCTGTCCTTATTATGCAGCAATTTATTGCACCAAATATCACTGCTCTTTTTGTCTTATGGAAGCCCTATACATAGCTTGCAAAGTTTAAATTAGTGTTTTTCTTCCCTCCATGCTACTTTTCTTTCTTTTCCCTCTTTCATTTCCTATTGAAATTACAGGACTGAATAAAACTCTTCACAAGCAAAATTGAGACAGACAGTGCTAAAAATAGCAAAAAAGGGGAGGTGACATTATTTATTCAGATTTATGTATCATTTATCAGTATAGTTCACTTGGCTGTGTTTTTCAACACACTTTAAACTGAGGAAAATTGCAAAATGTACATTAAATTTGGAACATTTCCCCAAGAAACACTAATCAAATAGGCTCTGTATCTTTTAAAATATTATTTACTTATTGAAAATAAGAAGTATTTTAATTTTTTAGGTTCTTATGTGTATGATATTGTAAAAATCTTATGTATGTGATATTGTAAAAAAAAAAAAAAGATGAGTTTTTCCATCTTTTGTAGTTGGTACGTGACAATGCGGATCTTCGTTGTGAACTTCCAAAGCTGGAAAAACGACTTCGAGCTACAGCGGAGAGAGTGAAGGCCTTGGAAAGTGCTCTGAAGGAGGCCAAGGAAAATGCGATGCGGGATCGGAAACGGTACCAGCAAGAAGTGGACCGCATTAAAGAGGCTGTCAGAGCCAAGAACATGGCAAGACGAGCACATTCCGCTCAAATTGGTATGGATTCTGCCTGCTAATACAGAGGAGTCCTTGACACAAGGACAAACTGTGACAATTTTGGACAATTGTGTCCAGAATTTTTGCTGATAAGGAGGGCAGTTGTTAAATAATTCATGTCTGATTTTAGAACCATTTTTGCCATGGTTGTTAAATGAATCACATGGTTGTTAAGTGAACTCAGCTCCCCCCACTGACTTTGCTTGTCAGAAGGTGGTTGAAAAAGGCACAATGATGATCATGTGACCATAGGATGCTGCAACTACTATAAACATGCTCCAGTTGCCAAGTGTCCATGAAATGTTGTTCATGTGACTGTGGGGATGCTACAACAATTGTAAATTGTTATAAGTCACTTCTTTCAGTGCCACTGTAACTTCAAACAACCACTAAACAAATGGCTGTAAATCAAGGATTACTTATAAAATACTCTAAGCTCACAATAAATTCAGCAAATACCATGCGTTCATAGATTTTTTTTCTTGTGGAAAGTACTTCTATTTTTAGGTATAAATGACTATGGGTTTTAGAAGAGCATTCCTGAATGGTGACTTCAGGAGTTTTATTACTTTGTGAGTATTAACTTGAACTAAATTTGATGAGTTTCAAAGCAGTTGAGTACCAAAGTAGCACTGTACTTTTATCCTCATGTTGCAAAGTACTGTGTTCTCAGTTGTTTTGCTTAATACTCAATGCATTTTGACACAAAACATTTGTCCCAGTACTCGTTTGTTTGCTACTCAACATACAAGCTAGAACTTTTCAAATGTCAGCTACCTTGTGACTCACTACATTATTCCTTATGGGAAAAAAATGTTTGATATTCATCATTTTTGGTGCTCATCATACTTCCTGAAACCAATCAGTGGTACTGAGGTACCACTGTACAAAAATGCAACAATTTTTTGAAGCTGCTTAATGAGACTTACAGAAAGATGTGGTTGCATTGAGTGATTCATAGAGAGATGTTTGGTTCTCAGTCCCACATATTGTGAAGGATTATATTCTTCACTTCACTATATGTCTTCACTTTATAAATAAAAAAGAGCAACAGAAGACCTCACTTCAGTAGGTTTTTAAAGTTTTTTATTCATAGACAAATTACTCACTATCTCTTGTTCATACTGTTGTTGCAGCATTAACCATCAAACACAACACCTTTAAGGCCTCTGCACTTACCCTGAGCCCAAAATGCAGTTTTCATATAATTTGTCCAGATATATCTAACAAAGTAGTTTCTGTGGGATACTTGAAATTGATTATTTCTACCATCTATTAATTTACTGTGTTCTGACAAAAGCTTAAATTTACATCATTGGTTATTACACTTGTAGTTTTGCTATAGTACTTGAAGTGGTAGTGGGGGATTCATATAACTGACTGTTCCTTTCCATGTTAAAATACTTGTGGGAGAAATAATTAATTTTGAAGTAACTTGTGATTCCTCCAACTCCAGAAGCCAAGAGAGGGTAAAACTTTTGAAGGCAGATAAAAAGACAAAGTCAATTTGAGAACAAAAACAAAGGAATCTATGGTATTTTTCAATGAGAGGCAATTTATGAATTGTATATTATTGTTTGGAATATCTGTGGCATTAGCACTTTAGGTTTCCCACAGAAGAAATAAATTGGGTTATGATTGTTCAAAGAAGAGTAGTCCAGTCGTTGGCTTAAAACACAAATTTTCCTTGACTTTGCTTTTTCTCTTTGCAGCCAAGCCTATTCGCCCTGGTCATTATCCGGCATCTTCTCCCACAGCCATTCATGCCATTCGTGGAGGTGGTGCATATTACCAAAACACGAAGTAAATAACAGGTAAGTGCATAGCTGGGCCAGTGTCTCGGGGTGGAGAGCAAGTCGTACTTCTCCCCGAGCGACCGAGGTATGCACAGCACCAACAAGGGCCGGAAGAAGCACCCGCGAGACACAGCAAGTACAGGGGCACTTCACTCCCACTCTGGAATATGGAGCGAGTCTCCATCCCCCACCGTCGCCTTTACCTTCTCAGGCCAGGCGAGGAGTGACTGGGAAGAGAGGGCGAGGGGTGGGGCCAGCCAGTGGTGGGTTCAGCCAAAAGGGAGCCACAGCAGGGGGATGAAAGAGCCTCATGCAGCTTTGGAGCTGCGCGTTGCCAACACCCTGCTAAGATAAGAACAGCCAGATTAAATAACTTGTGAATAACTCGGCTTGATCTGGGAATATGTTTGTTAGTATGTATTGTATGCCAGGGGTGGGTTCTACTTATCTTCACTACCGGTTTGCATTGGGAGCTCGCTTTGCCTGCGCACTTCTGTGCATGCGCAGAAGCTGCTGCACATGCGCAGATCACCTATGATGACATCGGGGTCAGTGGGCCGAGCCTCCCGCCGGTTTTACTACCAGTTCTTGCGAACCGGTCTGAACCGGGGGCAACCCATCATTGTTGTATGCCCAAGTAGACATCCCTCAAAACCAAAGATGGGGAACAATGGCCCTTTATGACTTGTGAACTTCAATTTCCAGAATTCCTGAGTCAGCATGGCAGGCTCAGTAATTCTGGGAGTTGAAATGTACAAGTCACAGTTCCCCACCCCTGCTCTAAACCATTAGATCAAGTTTGTTGTTTTAATTACATTAATAGACAATGCTGCAATTGTTGTACCTATGGTCTCCTTGATTCAACTGAATCATTGAAACAGCTTCTGATTCTGAGGCTAAAACAGTTTCTATAGATGATATTTCAGAAATGTAGGAGAAAAATCCATTTTGTTCTTAACGGAAAGGAACTTTTCAGAGTATATGTAGTAAGTTAAACCAAAATACATCTTTCATGAATCAAGAATGTGCCACTGTTTAGTGACAGCTACATTTACCAACAGGGTAGTGACTATTTTACATTTACCAATAGGATAGTGACTATTTTAACAGCATAGTTTCTCACACCCTTTCAATGAAATGCTGGAATGTCTGTGTCTTTCACCTGCCCCTTAAAAAAAGTAGAACAGTCTGTTGTGCTCCAACAACACTCTCCTTAGTAATACATTTATCCAAGTATATTGTTTCAGAAGTTTCCACAATGTTCATTATTGCCCAAAAATACATCTTCTCTATTGTGTAACATTATTAGTAAATGTCCTTACATTGCTGACCTCTGACTTCTCTGAATGGTTCAGGTATTGATCTTAGCAAGAAGTTAATTACGGATAGTCCTTGTTCAGTGACGGTCTCATTTAGAGACAATTTGCAGTTATGGTGATAAAAAAAAGTAACTTTACAACCAGTCTTTGCATTTATGACCTTTGCAGCTCTGTAAAGCATAGGGAAACTAAATAAGATTGTACACTCCATTGTGTTTTCACTTGGCAACTGCTTTAACAACTGAGTTCCAGGTCCCAATTCTGGTTGCTAAATGATTACCTGTACATTTAATATAATTCAGAATGTTTTCTGTTGATAGTGTCAATGTAATGGCAAAGTGTAAGGACAAACACATTATGGGGAAAAATTAGGTTTGGTAATTTCACTGCAGTTTTTGGAACACCTGCTATTCTGTGAGAAGAGTACTGCAAAGCATGCTTAAAAAACAAGAGAAAACCAATGGTAGCTGTTCCATTTCTACTCACATTTTTCCCGGGCGACTAATAAAAAGTAATTTAGTAATGAAGAAATTGAAATATAATTATTTTTCCTAGACAATCCATTGAATAGCTGGACCTGAGGATGAATCTGAATTTAGTCTTTGCCAGTTCTAACTCAATATCCTTATTTTAGTATTTAGTATCCTGATATAAGTGGTCAATTTGAGTGCAATCCAAAATAAATAAACCTTGAGACAGTTTAGGTCAAACACACACTAGAACTGTTGTCTCCCTTCTTCTGATTTAAGGAACTTTTGCCTCGTCTTTTGGGGTACCTGATTGATAGCTACACAGAACAGACTCTGCTTGGTGCAATTTCTAGTATTCTCCCTTCCATCTATTCCCAAAAACTTGACTTGTTCTGCAGTACATTTGATTGAATTTATTATTGCACAATATACTCTCGTGTTGTATTTTAAGTCTTGGTTCATGGCTCGATTACTATTGGATTGTCAGATTTTGAGTTAATTTTGTAAGAGAAAAAAAAATTGAAAACTCTTTGGATTGAATTGTAGATCTAGAAGCTTTTTACAAATAAAGACACACAAAACAATTTACAAAGCTCGTTTCCCCCCTCTCAAACAATCCCATGTATGAGGGTTTCTGTTCTGCAGCACCACATTTATTTAGATTTTTTTTAAAAAAAATCCTGTTTTTTTTTTTTAATAAGTAACTCAAGGCAGTGAACATACCTAACATTCTTTCCTCCTACTTTCCCCACAACAATCACCCTGTCAGGTGAGTTGGGCTGAGAGAGAATGACTCATGGCTAAGGAGGGACTAGAACTCACAGTCTCCTGGTTTTTAATCTGGTGCCTTCACCAGTACACCAAACTGGTTTTCTCCATATGATGATTATATACTTTTTGAAAACAAATTAATGCCCCCAAAGCTATCCCGTTATTCTGCTCCTAAAAATATGATTTGTACTAACACATTTTATGTCTATCTATTTTTTTCCCAGACTTGACCAGATGGTACTTGGCATGTAGAAGGTTGTCATCAATTCACCACTACTTTTTTTACGGAGAACTGGAACTATATTTCTGTTTGTTGTACATGTTCTATAGCCATCGGCAATGCACCGGTTTCAAATGTTTCAGCTTTGTCCCATCTCCATATGTACAGAAGTGTGTCCAATACACTTTTCCCTTTCCAAACCTTGTACAGTGTATCTAACACATTATCCTAGGGTAGTAATACCCTGAGTCTGCTGCTCAATCCCTGTCATTGACTGACTGCATTTTACCCCTCTGTGCCACTCTTGTGGAAGATTCTGTGCTTGCACTGATGCTGTTTTGTTCTCTTTTAAGTACTTTGGTGCATCAGCAGAAATGTGACATCCAAGAATTAGCCATCGAACAACCATAGCAACAAACCAGATGATTGGATTCCATCACTGAATTTTTTTTGATTTTCTGTTTAATATGTGCATCATTTTATATTTTTAGAAATTGACAGGGTGCAGCTATATAGTTTGAAAATAGCCTACCCTCCAATCTGCTTTCAAAAAAAATTAAAGTACCTCAAATAGTGCATTTTTATTACCCTGGTGAAATGTTGAATTTATTTTAAAAGGGTAGAGAGGAAAAGCTAAATTATGAGTACATTTGCTTGATAGAGATCAGATAACAGTAGAGATATAGAAGGATGCAAAAGAACATGGTTAGCATAGTTTTAGTCTTAAAATCCAATGATCATATGGGTACATCATAATCTCAAAGTTTAGGATTTAATCTATAATGTCCCTTACTGATCTTCAGGTGATTATGCAGAAGCAATGGTTTTGATTAATATGAATATTAAAAGTAAATTTAGAATAGCGGGTGAAAGTCTAATTTCTCCTTGATTTTCAGAGATCATAGTAGAAGTCAGAAATGTGGGGAAAATTCTTCTCTAATAAGATTAAGAACCCTTTTCCAAAGGGTTGACTAGGAATAGGTATGCATGTTTAGAGTTCAGAGGAAAAACAAAAAGGAAGAATGATTGAAATAATGTTATCAAAATCCTGAGCATTTATAACATTAGATGCTGGTACTGAACCTTACGGCAGTCTGCCCAAGAAAATGGTGTAGTACACCCTCATTGTATTCTTACTTAATGACAGACATGAAGTATTAAGTTTTATTTTAAGTGGAAGACATGGCTAACCATAGAACAGGTAGAAACAAGTGTTACATCTGCAGCTTAATGTGTCGGTTATATTTATTTTGCATATTTTTTATATATACATTGAAAACCATGCATAGGAACATGTGCTTTTTCAAAAGAATATGAGGTTCGAAACTGAATTTCAATTTACATTCATTCCATTCTGTCGCTGTGGCTTTCACTAAAATTAACAGTAAATTGGGGGCTGCTAATTTTTGGGGGGAGGGAATACTTTTACCTAAAAAGCTATTCTGCTTATAAAGCCTTTAAAAAGATGGTTATCAGATATTTTATCACGATATAGGTTAGGCATTCGACTGTAGCAAAGATTGTTGGATCTTATTTAATTTATTAAGGATTGCACTAATTGTGAGGGAAGGGAGAAACTTTCGTGACATGTTTAATGAAAGACCTTATTTTGCATTTATTTTGTTATTTCTTTTTGTAAATGTTTGTGTTTTTAAATGTTGTTACACATGTATATACACTGTCCACCACTTGAAGTTTGAATTTGCCATATTCAGTCCTGTTTCTGGGATTAATGAGGCCATCTTTTTAGTTGTAAATTGTTGAACACCAAGTTACACGCACACACATGAAGTTTACACGCATAAAGCTCCCAGTTAGAAAAAAAAAAAACAAAAAATCCCAGAAAAATATTTGAGGAAATTTCAGCTAGGACATCCTAATAGGATGTGCATCATGGAGGATGTTTCAAGTAATCTCACTATAGCTATTTTCATAGGCAGATGAGCTCTTAGAATGCACAGTTAATGAGGTTTTATTTTAAAACATATTTTAAATTATCTCTTTTTGTGCATTTAAATAATATTGTTTTAAGATGTTTTGATACTGTGAATGCAAGCACTATACCTGATCAATCCCCACTGATAGGAATGAGAACTGGATACTGTGGTTTGACATTAAGCACTTTTGAAATAAAAAATTGTGAGGTTAATATGATGTAAGGATGTAAGGAAAAGTTAGCTTTGATGCCACAAAATTGTTAGTTGCTGATCAGCCAGTCAGTTCTTCTAACTTAAGCCTCTCCTTGACTGAGGCCTCAGAACTAATTTTTCCGTTTTGGATCAAAGATGGCAGATTATCTTCTGAAATGGGACACAAAGACACAGTACATTGCAATGCTTAGGGATGTATTTTGAAAATGAGCCACACACTTTTATTATGTTATTGACTCACTGCTGCTAGAATTCATTTGTGTGATATTTCTAAGCCATTCTTTTAAGTTTTTGATGCTAATTTTACAGTATGTTTGTATTGCTTCCAAAATGCTAGAGATTTGATTAACTCTTTAAAAAGTCCTTTTCCCTTTTGCTTCTTTTATAGTTACAGTTTGACTGGCATTCTTTAAATGATAGAAAGGTTTTGAGTTTAATTCTTGAAAACTCAAAAACTATATTACATACTTACAGAATTTTCTGACTGAAAGTGAAGCTTGTTTCTAATTTCAATCATACTTTCTTTATAGTCTCATTTTTATTTATGTACATCCTTGGGCTAACTTTTTAATTTAGCCTTCTGCCACTGAGACAGTGGAAAGATTCTGATCACAGTTGCTACATTCTGCTGAATTAAGTTAGGAATGGATTATTCTGAATTAATTAGCTTGACATAATGTAAACTGTATTAATATCTAAAAGCTGGCTTTAAAATCCGTTCCCATAGTCAATGAATGAAAAAGCGCACACAACAACATATTTTGTTACTTCATTTATAAATGAAAGTACTTCCTTTCTTCAAAAACAACACAGCCCCAAAGCTTATCTTTCATATAGCAAATATGTATCTTGTTTATTAGGTTTATTCCACAAAAGGAACTGTAACTTTTGAGGGTTAACTTGGTCTCTCTACCCTCATCATAGGCTGTGTTGAAAAACAGGTTGTGCAGTGTAAACTGTAGCTTACTGGTGGTGAATTGGCCCCTAAGCCTTCATAGTCTGAGGCAAGAATATGAACATGTTTTCAAAATAATAAATCTGTTCACGGCAGAATTGTGGGATGATACCTTATTGGAAAGCAATCTGTTATGGTTTCCTATAATGCCTTTTTGAACCAAGAACACAAAGGATAATTGTCTTTTTAGGCACCCATACAAAACTATTTCTAAGATTGTGTCTTACACCTAAATAATTGTGTCTGTCATTTTTTAAAACTTCTTTTAATAGTGGACGATGTGAAGGAAGAATAGGGATTGAGGCATTCTGTAGAAGTATACATGTCTAGTTTGTAACGTGTGTAGTGTGTATTCCAGATGTGTATTCTCTGGGACCTATGTATCTGTACAATAGCTTGTTTTAGGGGGAAATGAAATGTGGATCCTTTTTCTGATGGTTACAATCTCTGGGGGAAATTTCCACTATTACATAAAAGATGCTGTAATGAATTAAGCTCTATAACAGCAAACCTAAATCTCCCCTTCCTTCTCTATAGTTAAGTCTTTGGATCTTGGTTCTAAAATACTATCTATCAAACTGTATGGATACACTCGCAGACTGCATGATGTATCATTCAAAACCTGTTTAAGTAGAAATAAAATTGAAGTAAACTCTTTTGTGGCCTGTGTTTAACAGCAGTGATGATTTTGGTATTTTTGCCTTCTCAACCCTGTATTCTTGGTGTCTTCTGTGGAAATCTTTTGGTTTGGCAAAGGAATAGAACAGCTAAGCAGATGCATTAAATATTTTTACACTGCTTATCCCTGACTATACACACTGATATCTCGAGTGCCATAATCTTGACAAGCCAGTTTTTATATAAGGGGTTTTTTTCACATTAGCTGAGCAAACGTCTTGTTCACTTAACTGAGTATGAATAAGGTTTGGGGGTTTGGATGTTAGAGTGAAGTTTAGAGGCAAATATAATACATATATATATTCCAGTTTTCCCACATCAACAACCCTGTGAGGTAGGTTGGGCTGAAGGTGACTGGCCCAAAGTCATCCAACTGGCTTTCATGCCTAAAGTAAGACTAGAACTCACAGTCTCCCATTTTCTGACCTGATTCCTTAGCTACTAGACCAACTTTGAGATTGAAGCCTACCCAAGTCTTTCAGATTAAATCTATCACTCTCCAAAATTCAAGCAGAAGCATTTCCTATATGAATGTTAGCAATAGAGATACTTAAAAAAGAGCAGGAGCTTTACAGCATCATTCCTAGCCCAGGTTCAAATATTTATTAGTCCGCTTGTGCTCTGTAATTTCTACTGCTCCATACAGACTGCTTCATTTCCACTAGGTGGCAGGCTGTTGACAATTTAATCAAAGTGTTCTGGGATTAATCATTAGATTAGGGGAAACTCCCATAAAAAAACTAAATTTATGAACAATTATAACTATATGCTTTTGCTAAAATATGCCTTTATTTTTCATAGCTAAAACAATTTTTAATTTTTCTTTCCTATATTATTTCTGTGTACCAGTACACATTGTATATTTAAAATTAACATGACACTTTCTCAAGGCTGATTTTTTTTCTATTATGTAAACAAAAGCACAGATGCATGCATAAAATCATATATTGTCTGCATTCTCACTGAAGAGCTGTATTAAGAGGCTTCTCTCTATTTCATGTCTTACAAATTATTGATACTCCTATTTTATTATCAATATTCTTCAGTTGCAAGTAGTAGCAAATTAGAAAATGGGAAAAAAACTCCAGAAAAACATGTTAAAACAGGAGCAGGTATAAATTAAGAATGGATCAGATGAAATGGTCTAAGCCACTAAAAATACATTTGGCTGGCAAAGGATGGGATACAACTTATAACTAGATCCATTTCTGCCAAATCGTTTTCAGGTTTGGCAGAAGCTACTGCAGGGAAATCTTAAAAGAATTATGGGAACGGCCATCTTCTAAGCAAGTTTGAATCTTGATATTAGCTATTCTGCTATCTTGTAATGACAGCCAGCAATCAATCAATCAATTCCCTCCGTCCCCCCTTCCTTCCTTCACTTACTTACAGGTAGTCCTCAATTTACGAACACAGTGGAGTCAAAAATGCATCTTCTTAAATCAGAAATTTGTTAAGTGAGTTTTGCCCCATTTTACCACTTTCCTTGCCACTGAAATTATTAAATTAGTAATATGGTTGTTAAGTGAATCTGACTTCCCCATTGACTTTGCTTGTCAGAAGGTTGCAAAAGGTGATCAAGTGACTCTGGGATATTGCAACTGTCATGAATCTAAACCAGTTAGCAAGCATCTAGATATAAATCACATGACCATGGGGATGTTGCAAGAGTCATTAAGTGTGAAAAAATGGTCATAAATCACTTTTTTCAGTGACATTGTAACTGAACGGTCACTAACCCAACTGTTGTAAGTTGGGGGGGGGCGGCTTTTCAAACCGCCTCCTGAACAGCTAAAGTACCCAAATCAGGAGCCCTGACCCGATTCATTTAGTACTAGACCCCTCAAGCTAAACGGAGAGCCGGAGCTTCTGACCTCTCCCGCTCGCGAAACGCGGTCGCGGCTGCTAGTTGCCCCTTCCACCCCACTTGACTTTCAGGCGACACGGACCGCCCCTGCCGCGCTCCTTCGTGCTTCCCCCAAAAGGCTCTTCGGAGACCAAAAGTTGCCGTTGCCAGCACAAGACGCCTTACAAGAGGCGGTTCAAATTTGGGACCGGGACGAGGTGAACGGGGGCGGGGTGGGTGCCCCCTACAGTTTCTCCAGCGCACGGATTTCTTCGCCAGGGAGGAGACCCGCCTTGCAGGTTTCCCTCCCGGGCAGGTAAAACCCCGCCCCAGCAGCGCGCGAGGCGAGCGCCTTCGACGGCCCTCCGCCTCGCCCCTTCCCTGTCGGCGGAGGGCTTGCCGTCCCGCGCTGTGGCGCTGCTCTCGAACTGAGGAGAGGCGTCGAAAGCGAGCGGAAGCAGCGCTGGTGAGTGGGGAGCCGCGGCGGGTGGGCGCGAACTCGCGAGGAAAGCTGCCTTGGCCGGCTTGTTTGCGGCTTGGGGGGGTGGGTCTCTTGGGGCTCCTCCGCGGCCGGATAAAAGGAACCCTCAGGCGTCCCGAGCTTGACCGCGAAGGGGTCGGCTTTCCCCACCAGCCCTGTTGGCTTCGACGGGACGGCGGGGAGGGGGGGGGTACCGAGCAGAAATCTTTATGCAAACTTGTTGAAACGGGCGGGATCCCAATTTAAATGAAGTTCCCTCTCGGGAGCCGATGAAGGCCGGAATCCTTTAAAAGATCGGAAGCTGCTTGGCAGGAGGCACGTGCCATGTTGAGTCTTCTGGCATCTCCAATTGAAGAGGATCAGCCTGAAGGGAACCACTGCCTCGGTCAGCCTTTCCCTCAGCATTTTGTCTCCGTGGGCAGGAAATGTGGGCTGAGCGGGCCTCCCTTTTCCAATGGTGTAGAGTTAAAGGTGGTTGTTCAGTCGCTAACTGGGGTCCAACTCTCCGAAACCCCGTGGACCAGGTCCCCCTGTCCTCCACAATGAGAGTTGGAAGAGACCTTGGAGGTCTTCTAGTCCAACCCCCTGCTCAGACAGGAAACCCTATACCGCTTCAGACAAGAGGTTGTCCGATCACTTCTTTAAAACTTCCAGTGTTGGAACATCCACAACTTAGCACAATAACTTTATTGTCACTTTAAATGTACTCTAATCAGCATAGATTAAAATGAAACGAAACTTCTGGAGGCAAGACTTTCCACACTGTCTCCCTGAGTCTGCCCAAACTTCTTGCTCACTGTACTGATGACGCTATCTAACCATCTCATCCTCTGTCATCCCCTTCTCCTTTTGCCTTCAATCTTTCCCAACATCAGGGTCTTTCCTAAGGAGTCCTCTCTTCTCATTAGGTGATCGAAATATTTGAGCTTCAGTAGAGTTTGTACAGTTCAACCATTCTGCCCTTAACCTAGTGCTTTCCAGATGCCTCAGATCCCCGCTCCCACCTGCCAAATTTCCCTTTGCAGCCAGTTTGGGAAAGGCTGGCCCAAGCCAACATAGTGCTTGCAGAACGTAGGTCATTGCAGAAAGGCTAGGTGTGTTGAAGGAGAGCCAGTGTGATCCTGGTGCCTTCTGGTGGGTTCATTCTGAGTGTGTGTGAAAAGTGTGTGGACTTGTAAAGTGGGCTGGAAATAATTTTTAATGCACATCCATTGAACTGCATTCCATCTTCAGGGTGGAGAAAGTACGTCAATATTATTTTGACTAGCTAGACTGTGTGTCTATCCTCACCTCTTTTGTTCCTCCTAATTCTTCATCTGGCATCTATACCAGCTAGCTTTATCCTGGACTATTAGGGCAGGAAAGGCTTACTTTTCTATAACATGAGATTTGTCTTCATGTTGGTTTTGAGCAAAGTTCATCTCTAGTTCAACCTATATGGTTCTTCAATCTGCACCCTCTTAGATGTGTCCCATTTTCCCCTCAACTGTAAAGTTAGTCCAGCCCATCTGGAGAACATCAGGTTGAGGAAATCTAATTTAGTATCGTATATTCACAAAATAAGTTCACACAACACAAAGTGATACTTGTGATACTTGGTTTTGACTTAACATATTGTATGAATGCAGCCAGTTATTTGATGTTCTGTGGTTAAGCAAACAATGACTCAGTGTGAACACAACCAGAATTACAGTGTTAGTCAATGATGTGAAACTGATAGCTGCCTTTTTCGTTTCATGGTTTGTTAAAAAGAGATGCAACTGAACAGATGTTGATTACAACTGTTCAATGTAGGGAATGCTTGGTTTAGCATCTAGTACCTTTAACACTTGCACAATAGGCTGGAATTCAACAGGTGAAGTTAATTCCATGGCTGCAAGTTTATTGCAGAAAAGGTCTACGAATTGAATTATGCTTGTGTGTATAGGTCTAAAAAAGGTATAGGAGCCTGGCCAATTAATTAATAGGGCAATCATATTTCAAACAGTATCTTATATGAATAGGGTGGATTCAAGTTCAAAATAATTTATAAATTCTGCTAGGACTACTCCAAGACCATCAATAATGTGTGATATTAAAAAACTTCCAGTGGAGGCAAAATGGAATGTGTTTGGGAGTTGCAGTTATTAACTGAGATTTTATTGGAATTTACTGGAATTAGCTTTGAGGGCTACCATTAAAAATGAGATTCCAAACTCCGGAATTGTAGAAATATAAAGAAAAATAAGAGGATTGTATTTGCGCAGCATTGGGAAAATGAAGAAATATCACTAGATGAAGAGATAATTAAGATGTTGGACTGTGCATAAATGGACAGACTTACATTGAAGATTAAACAGAAAGAAGATAAAGAATACTACCAAACATGGAATTTATTTTATCAATGGCTGGAAAAAAGGGGTAAAGATTAGAAATATAATTTGTATTGTTAAGCAAACAAAACAACCCAGACAACACGATGTTTATTAAGCACTAATCAAATGTAATAGTAGACAATTAATAAAACTTTAGACTTAAATCTATCATTTTAGCACTAATATTTTATTTAGGGAAACAGCTCCCACTCCAAAAAAAGAGAACCCTATTTCATTTGCTTACTTGAAGCATAAAGTAAAAAAAAAAAAAAACAATGTAAAATATACTTCTGTTCAACTCAGATCTGAAGGATGTACCCAAAAAAGATTCTTTCCCTATTCCTCCATAAAACCTGTCCTTAGGGGGGTTTTTTGGGTTTTTTTTGTGCCAAAGATTAAAAAAAGAGACTTTTAACGAACTGTTTAACGAACCGCACTGGATATTCCACTGAATCTCTGAGGAAATTGACAGCAAGATTAAGTGGATCCCTTAAAAGATCTGTTATCCTTTTTGCCTTCTGTTATCAATTTTATCTAATACTGGAAAGACTCACATATTGTTTTCATCTTTATTTAATTTGTATACCATCTTTATTATTTTTACAAGTAACACAAGGCGGCGAACATTTCCTCACAACAACCCTGTGAAGTGGTTTGGGCTAAGTGAGGGTGACTGGTCCCCAAATCAGCCAGCTGGCTTTCATGGCTAAGATGGGACTTGAACTCACAGTCTTAACCATTAGCTCAAACTGGCTGGTTTTTTTTTTTTTAATAAGGAAGCAATTGCCCCAGATCCCATGTTTGAAGAAAGGCACCATTGGATAATAATTCAGTATTTGAAATAACCATATTGGACCATTTAAAAGTGCAGTTAAATATAAAGGCGGAAGTTAAAATTTGAATATATTTATGATGATCCCCTCACACTTCCAGTTAGTGAGTTTTTTTACTTCAGTGGACAAAAAGCAGCAGAAACAAATAGAACCAAAGGATGGCTCAAAAAAGAAGAAAATCTCTGGAGCACAGTTTCTGGAATTGGCTGATTTATGTATCATGCTAGCCATGGTTTACATTAAAACCCAATAAATTGCCCATTATAATGAAAAAGAAAACAGAAAATCATACCAGTTTATGATACATCTTGACTATACTATGATTTCTGAAACCTATGGTCTTTGACTTGGTTATTTTCTCCATCTTTTAAGACACATACAGTATGTTGGTTGAATAAGATCCCTTAGAGATGTCTACCCATTAGTCTTTCAAGCTCAGCGATTTTTTAAAAAGACACTACAGTAGCATCTGCTCTGCATAAATCAAAACAGAAGTTACTTCAAAGTAACAGATTAGAAGTAAATCTTCTTAGTTAATGAAAAGGAAATGTTAACATTCCTTCTGGGAGCATGAAAACCTGGAACGGACCAGCTTTATCAGATGTTTAGGATTGAACGCATGAAATTCATGAATTTAGACTTGTAAGAAGGAGTGGATTGTCTCTGAATTTGAAAGTGACTCATACACTTATTAGGAAACAAAAATCCTGAAGGCAAACTATAAATCAAATATGATAGATGAGCAAAGTAACATCTGGATGTGGGAAGATACATTGCAAGTATTTTATACAGTACTGGAGAAATACTTATCTCGAAATCAATCTTTCTGAAAATGGGTTCCTTCTTGATTCCCACAAGGAAATATGATTTCACAATCTGATTCCTTTGTTTTGGTTCACTTGATAAAATGCTTTGGCCAGGATCCCAATATTATGCATTTCTACTTTATTTATTTTATTTTATTTTATTTTATTTATTTGTCAAACACTTATAAGATAACAGATATAAATATAAACATGATCATGAATACAGGATAAGGATACGAATAAATGGGGAAAGTAGGACAGGGACGGTAGGCATGTTGGTGCCCTTATGCACGCCCCTTACAGACCTCTTAGGAATGGGGTGAGGTCAACAGTAGACAGTCCAAGGTTAAAGTTGTACATCTACAATTTTACATTTAAATTTACATCTATGTATATCCTTCCTTTATGCCACATGGAAAATCTGCCATTGAAACTGGAGTTTTAGAAATTATGATAGGGAAAATAAATGGTATGTGTCTGAAAAAGAGACAAAATGATGTCAAAGAATATTAAAAATTTCCCCAAGACATATGAAAAACTTTGCTTTGTGCCAAAAGTAGCTATTTGAATCCCAGCCTTCATTAGAAATGCGCCCATAGTTTATCTCCTGGGTGTAACCCTTGTACCTGGGTATGTAATTAGTATTCGGTCTTTGTGAAACAGCATCACTTTTTGGAGCCTCATCATGTCAGATCAAAGGAACAATTCAATGCAGCATGTTGACTAAGCAAAAAACACAGAACCAAATAAACAAACCAAGAGAGAAATGCCAACTAAAGTGCAGGCATGTAGTAAGTGCCCCAGAAATGGTTTCATTGAATCTTGGCTGGGCTGAATCTTGAATAAATGCTAAGTGTCTATTTGCTTAAATCAGATTGTAGTGCCCTATCAAATATTTGATTTGATTATGTGCCATCACATCAGTGTTGACTCGTAGCAAACACCAAAATACACCTCCTCTGGAATGAACTCTCTTCTACTTCAAGTCTTCCAACAGGCACCCATTGCTGCTGTAACCTTGCTGTTGGACATCTTATTTTTCCTCCTGCCTTTCCCAGCATTATAGACTTCTCAAGGGAATTGAGTCATCATAGCCAAATATGATAATTTCATTCTGATCATCTGTACCTCAAATGAAAAGTCTGGACTGATTTGTCCTGTTCATTTGTTTGCTTTCTTAGCTATCCATGGTATTTTTATTTGTTTTCTTCACCACAAGTTCAAAAACATCAATAGTCTTTCTATCCTGTTTCCTCAAAGTTCAGCTTTCATTTCAGTAGAAAAAAAACCCACTGCCTGCATCATTCTGGATTTCATAGGTATAGGTAGATCTTGGCATTCATCCAAGGCCTTCATGGCTCTTCTACCAAGTGCTAGCCTGTAGGATATTTCTTGATGACTGGTTCCTTTATCATTGATAATTGATTTTAAAAAGGCAGAAGCTATTTATTACTTTAGTAACTGCATTGTCAGCCTGGGTCTGGTTGCCCAACTACTTACCAAACTGTTGTTTGGTTCTATTTATTTTTAACTTCCATATCACTTGCATTTTTGGCCGTCAAATTAGTGTCATCTGCATTCTCTAGACTATCTTTATTTCTTTTTCCAATTTTAAAACCACACCAGATTTTTTTCAAAACAGTTTTCCTCAATCAATAACCAATACTGTATATAAATTGAACGAACAACAGCATATGGAGCCTTCCCTCACACCTTTGCTGATTTCTATCCAGTTTGGACTATGGCTTTCTGTCCTTTGTGTAGGTGTTGCATGAGGACAATGAGATATTCAAGATTCCCATTTCTCTGAGGATATTCCACAACTTGCCATGATCAATCAAATCAAAGGCATTTCTGCAATCAATGAAGCATGTACAGATTTCTTTTTAGTATTCTTTGGCTTTCTTGATTTTCCAGCAAACATCAACAGCATTTTCTTTTATTCCTTTGCCATTTCTAAAACCAGCTTGGACATTTGGCATCTCCCTTTCCATGGAGCCTTCAATCTGTGTTGGATGATCCTGAGCATTATTTTACTAGCATGTGAAATTAAATCTTTACAGAGATCACATGTTTGCACAACCATAATTACTTTTAATTGTAATTGTAATTATGTAGTTATTAGCAATACTATTATGTGGGTTAGGGTTATCAAAGGAATTAGCATATATTTAACAGAGTTTGGCCCGATATATTTTAAATTTGATTTATAGGCTGCTTTTTCTCTTCAAAAAACAAAAAACAAAAAAAAAACAACAATTTAAAATGAGAGCCAGTTAGGTCTAGTGGTTAAGATAGCAAGCTAGAAACCAAACAAATTCTAGTCTTTCTTTAGTCATGAAAGCCCACTGGGGGACTTTGGGCCAGGCACTTTTTCTCGGGCCAAGTCACCTCACCGGGTTGTTGTGGGAAAAATAGGAGGAGGAAAGTGTATTGGATATGTCTGCTACTTTGAGTCATTTATAAAAATAATAAAGGGATAATTTTTTTGGGGGGGGGAAGTATATAATAGCTACAAAAATAATGAAAGATATGCTTCTACGGATTTTACAAATTTTGAGAGAATGGAGATCAAATAAACTTAGTAAGATTTCATCATGTTATTGAGCCATGTTTAAGTCTAGTCTACATTTTGGCAGGTATTTGTTTCAATATATTACCAGAATAATACTTTCTCCTGAGGTTTCCCTAGCACTACACTCTTCTGGACAGAGAGTTCTGATGTTGTTCCTGGGATCTGTTGAAGCCACTCTCCCAGCTTAGGAGTCACAGCCTCAAGTGGGATCATCACTGGGTCCACTTTGGCCATGACTTTCCATATCGCCTCTAATTCCTTCTTCAGGTCCTGGTGTGTTTCCAGCTTTCTATACTCCTTCTTCCTGATGTTCCTGTCACTTGGCACCACTACATCTATCACCACTGCTATTTTCTGATCCTTGTCTAGTACCGTAAGGTCTGGTCGATTGGCCAGTACCTGCCTTTCCATCTGGATCTGGAAGTCCCAATGAATTTTAGACCTCTTGTTCTGCACAACCTTCTTTGAGAACTCCCATTTGACATGGGAAGGTTTAGCCCATACTTTGTGCAGATGTTTGTGCATACAATGCCAATCACTTGGTTGTGACATTCAATGTATGCTATTCCTGCTTGCACTGTACATCCTGCCACTAAGTGTTGAACAGTCTTAGGCCTATCTGAACAGTCTGCACCGTGTGTGTGTGATTCTGGTGCAGCTTTTCATTTTAAAGTTATTTATAACTATAAATGTCTAGTTCTTGTCAATATTAAATTTTAAAAAGATTGGGGTGGCTACTTATTTGGCAGTTTGCAATTCCGCTCAAAGAATTGGTTTGTGTCTGGCTTCCCTGATATATGTTACTGTTCATCTGATCGTACACATACTGAAATGTATCATAATTTGTGCAAAACCTCAGTGATAACATTTTGACAGAGATACATTAGTTGCGTAATCTCAGTTTTCAGGAAGCACTGCGATTTTAATGCAACTGTTATGTCTTTCTACAGAAAATCAGGACATTTCATTTAATGACTGGTTCCTATCTGATATATGGCTATAAACAGGGGTAATGGCTTTTAAACAAGGCAAAATACAAATATGTTACTTAAAGTTGGTTTAGTCTCTTTCTTCGGAAAATATTAAGCATCATTTGACACTCATAAATAAGGAGAATCTAATAATCTGATGGCAAGGGATGGGGCATAAAGAGATTTGATAAGGAGACTTAATATAGTAATAGTAATAAATAGTAATAACACAGAATAAATCCAAATATAGTTAACACTATAAATTCATCCGGGTTGCTTTTGAACGTCACATGGATTGAAATGTTGCATTGTTCTCAGTTTCAGGGACTTAAAACATTGCTAATCAAGCAAATTGTCTACTACTGTTACACAAGGAATACAAAATGAGCGTAGGTAAGCAATTTCTTTTAATTCATGTTTCTCCTTTCCTTGATCTTTCTAGGTTCACATCTTTCTGAGAAGAGTTTAACACCCTCATGTTACTTTGCTCTTTGACCATAAATTCATGAATGAAACTTTATACAAAAGAGGTGCAAAAATGTCACCTAAAGGATGGCATATCCAGTATTCCTTCAGCAGCCTCCACAATAGGTAGTATTAAATAGTTCAGCCTCCCTTTTGGAGAGATTTTGTTGATATTTAAGGAGCAAAACATTTTTTTTTAAACATTGCAGATGGTCAGGGGTGTCAAACTCGCGGCCCGTGGGCTAGCTGTGTCACATGCTGCCCCCCCCTTAGCGAAGGGGGGAAAAGTCGTGATATGTCATGTGATGCCGCCATGACTACACGAGTTTGACACCCGTGGTCTAGGTGCTCTTCTTTCCCGTAAAGCCATTTAGAGCCCCACAAAACTCAGTCACAGCTCTGCCACTTACAGAATGTGGCTCTCAACATGCCATAGAACATCTGCTGTATCCTTCATGCCAACATAACTTACACACATTTGCCCTATGAGCTTCTTGGAATACATTTATTATTTGTAAACAAACTTGGATAACACCTCAAAAGTAAAGAGCACAGGTGAAAATGTGTACAGATTGTGAGAGTAGTTACAAAGATTTTGGGTTTGACCGATCGCAAGGGCAACATCCAAATAATCTCAACATGACATCAGAAAGTCCAAGTTTCTGCTCTTCCTCCTTCCATAAAATATCTCTGATACAGGTATTCCTCGATTTATGACCAGGATTGGGACCAGAATTTCTATTGCCTAGCAAGGAGGGGTTCTTCAGTAAATTGCCCCTGATTTTACAACTTTTTTTTTTGCCATGGTTGTTAATTAAATCACTGCATTATGTGATTTTTGACACTGAATTATGTACTTTTTAAGCAAATCCCAACTTCCCCCATTGACTTCGCCTGTGGGAAGCCAGCTGGGAAGGTCACAAATGGCGAACAGATGACCCCAGAGGCTGCAGCTGTTGCAAATATATGCTGATTGCCAAATGCCTGAATTTTGATGATGTAGTCCTGAGGGTGCTGTGGCAGTCATTTATCCATGGACTTGTAGTCCCTTTTTTTCAGTGCCATTGTAATTTTGTCACTAAACAAATGGCTGTAAGTTGAGGACCAGCTGAATACTTAATCATTAAAAAACTAAGTGGCACACCTGTCATTTCCAGAAACAGCCAGGCATAATGTTAGGGTCCAGGGTTGTAGATTCACAAGAGAGGGACCAGAGAGAGAAAAACAAAGGATTTTTAAAAATGCCATCAAGGGATCCTGCATATAATTATAGAGTCTTCCTGGTAAATTACATGGAGTGTATACTGTATCATGCATCTCAAAATATGAGGGTTATTCTCTCCTTTTTGCCAGAAAAGAACCTCTTTCAAAAAAGCCAATCCTGAAGAAACTTCACTTAGACTCAAAAGTAATAGAAACTAGAGGATCGCTGTTAATAACCATTTTCTTGAATAAGAATGGTTGCTAACCAGCTTAGGCACTATTGGATACTATTAAAGCAGTATATTTGCAGCTCAGTGTTGAAGTGAGGAGACCTTGGTGGTTGGTCTCTAAGCAAGTTTTCTTGCTAATGGTTTCATTCATTTCATCATCATACTGATGATGTTACCTAGTTTCAGTAATGAAATGTCTGCAAGAAAACAACCAAGCTCAGAGAGCACCAAGGACCCCTCATTTTTTGGATACAATTCATTTTTTGGAGCTTTGTACCTGTTTTTGGAGCAGAACTGCTTTGATAACCCTTTGAGATGACCTTTGCTAAAATTATATCAAATTAAAGGTAAAGGTAAAGGTTCCCCTTGCACATATGTGCTAGTCGTTCCCGACTCTCGTGTGTGTGTGTGTGTGTGTGTGTGTGTGTGTGTGTGTGCTCATCTCTGTTTCAAAGCTGAAGAGCCAGCGCTGTCCAAATACGTCTCTGTGGTCATGTGGCCGGCATGACTAAATGCCAAAGGCGCACGGAACATTGTTACCTTCCCACCAAAGGTGGTCCCTATTTTTCTACTTGCATTTTTTAACATGCTTTCGACTTGCTAGGTTGGCAGAAGCTGGGAGAAGTAAGGGGAGCTTCATCCCATTACACGGCACTAGGGAGTCGAACCACTGAACTGCCGATCTTCTGATCGACAAGCTCAGCGTCTTAGCTCCTGAGCCACCGTGTCCCTTAATATATCAAGTTACTAAAGTCTAAAAGATTTTTTTAAAATTGCACTCTCTCTTTGCTAAAAGAGAAAAAAAAGTGCACTTTTTTTAAACAAAAATTCTTTTAGACTTTAGTAACTTTTGATATAATGATACCCTTTTGGTCTGGTTGTCTCAGTTGAGGTCACAGTTCTACTGTGTATTTTCCCAGAACACTTCAGTCTCTTTGAAGGTTCTCCTTGGCAACAAAACGAAGTAAAATAGATGCCTTCAAGGAAGAGGTCTTTCTCAACGGTGGGGCACCATTTATAGATTGATACCCTCAGGCAAACATTCTTGTTGCCCACACAGCTACATTTATGATTATAAATAAAATAATGCTTTTCTCCAGGCATTTTTATATAGTTTGTGATATTTATTATTGTACTCTTTATATTTTTAAAAACTCTTTAGATATTTTTGTAATCCACTCACAAAAAATTATTTTTTGGACAAAATAACAGCGTAATAAATCAGTAAGTATTTAACAAAGATTTCCAACTCAATTTCCCTATTCATCTGTAATTTGAATTTTCATGGGCAACTACACCATTTGTGTTTTTGTGTGCCTTTTATTATCTATGTATGCATGTACAACATATAGTAGTATGGTACATTTTGAATTAATCCTACAGCAGAACACAAATATGCACTTCTCATCTAGTATATCCGTCTGCTTTGAGAATCTTCCTTTTTTCTCCTAATAATTGCAATAAATATTCATCTTAAGACTCTATTCTGTTTATGTGTATTTAGCATTATTCCTAGTCCAGTTAAGAAAAACATATTGAACAATAATGGAAAATATGGAGTTGCTTTCATTATCATTTCTATGTACAGGTAATCCTTGACTTACAGCTATTCAGTTGATGATCATTCTAAATTACGATGGTGAACGAATGGTGGTTACAACTGGTTGTCAGAGTTCTAGCTGTCCCAACACCCCCCATAGTCATGGGATCATCATTAGCAACCTTCCCTGCCTGTTCTCCACTAAGTCAATGGAGAAGTTGACAGGGAAGGATTGCAAGTATCTTGGGAAAAGTCTCCCCCACCCACGCACCTTCCCCAATCCTTCTGCACTCATGCAATATGTTGGCCATTTGTGCACCTCCTTGCACTTTCACACCCTTCTGAACCTCCTTGCATCTTCCCTGACCTACGCCGTAACTCTTGAACCCTCACTGATGTGCACAGCAACTCTCACATGCACCCTTGCATATCCTGCCTGATTGTCCCTAGTCCATGGCAGCACCTCTCACACATCCCTTTTTCCATTGCGCTGCTCCTCCAATCCATGGATGGGTAGTATCTCCTAGTTGCTGGGCAGAAAACTGAGTGCTAGTCACTTCTCATTGCCAGGCCACGCCCACCTCGACCAATCAGCTTCTGTCTTTCTCACTCAGTTGCTGTGAGAACTTGGCAATTTGAGTGCTCCTTATTGGATTTAATCTATCCTTTAAAATTGACCTTCTCATTGCTTTTATTATTTTATTTTATTATTTTTCCTGCTATTATACTTCTGCTGAGGAGCTGCTACGTGTAATTTCGGCTGTGCTGCGTGCCTTGGGCGGGCTTTGGGCTCCAAGCCGCCTGGCCTATCTCAATTTCCATCGAGTCTGCAGCACGCCGGATTCCGACCCGGCTGGGCGGATCCGTGCCGTTAAAGCCGCTGGCGACGTGCTAGCTTTCTGGTGAGCTGGAAAAGCTGCCGTCGCCCCAGCTCCGACGATCGAGCGGCTCCGGAGTGCTTGCCCTTTCATCGGGCGGCCTCCGTTGATTAAAATCAGCTGTAGAGCGCAGGCGGCGCCTTCAAAAGCGAGCGGAGGATCGCAGGCAAGCCTTGCAGCTATTTCGGGCCGAATTCACATCGCCGGCTGGCGAAGACGCAAGGCAGGATCTACAGCGGCGCCATTTTCCCCGCAGCGGATTCAGGCCTCAGGAGGTACTTGAGTTGAGTGACGGCCGCCATTTTGTTTCGGGACTCTGACGGCGTGGCGGCCGCCATTTTGAGGGCGTTCAAAAAAAAAAAAAAAAAAAAAAAAATAGAAGAAGAGGAACGGAGAGTGAGAGGCTTGCCTGATAGCAACGGTTGGACTTTTGGGGCCTTATAAGCCACCTTGCTAGACTTGTGTTCCTGATCCCTGCCCAGGGCGGATTGGCGCTATCCCCCCCCCCCCTTCTTGGCCTGGTTCACTTGCTGACTTTTCTTTGGGGTTGAGCCCAGCGGCTTCTGGGCCTAGTTTACCCCTAACCGCCTGAGTCCTCACTGTGGGCATCATCCTTGGGGGAGCCTCGGTGTTGATCTCATAACGGTCTGGACTGCTGCTCTCATCATGGCAGACATAGCCTTGTCATCTGATTCTGAAGGCGCCTGCAATTATCCTGCCACCCAGCATAAGCCAGGCAAAAAGAAAACAAAATCTAAAACCCACAAATCAAAATTGGCTTCAAAGTCTAGCTCCTCAAACAAAGCGGAGCAGAGGCACCATGAAGCCTTGGAAAAACAGTTTGAACAGGCCAGACAGCATCAGGAAGCTCTGTCAAGGCAGGCTCACACTTCTCAGTGCGCTGCCGATAATTCTGGGACTTTACAGTCTGGATCCACCTCAGGATCGGCCACCAGACCTTATATTTCAAACTTGCAACGCTCCAAAGGGGTGTCTACGTCATTGCCAGATGTTTCGAGCCACTCTGATGTCCCCTTGGGTCACAGGCGTCAGCCAGAGGCTACCTTTACGCCTACTGCGGCGGGGCTCCGCCCAGAGGCGCCTGACACTTCAGTGAACTTTCACGCTATGTTATCGGATGCCCTGGCTAAGATTTTGGCAGCTGGCATTCAACAGGATATGACTAAGTCAATCAACACCTGTCAGCCTTCACAAGATCAGGCTCCTGTTGATGAGGCTGTTCCAGGTACAAGTAAACACCGTCCTGTTGAATCGTCTTCGGACGAGTCTGAAGAAGGGGAGATATGTCCGGAGGATGTCGAATTCTCCGAGGATGAGGATCTTCCCCCCGAAAAACCCACCTTCACGAATTTGTTCCGGCCTTCTGTCTTCAAATCCTTACTGCACAAAGCCAAGGTCGCTACTGGGTTTGGTATTACAGAAGGTTCTGCTGACAAAGCCGCTGACTCTCAACGCCCACATGATACTCTTTTCCAAGTGGCTCATCAAGACAAAGATGTTATCCCTTGTCCTCCTTTATTCTCCAATGTCATCACGTCGGCCTTTGGCCAACCGGGTTCATTGACAGCCCCAAGCGGCCTTGACAAACGTCTTTATGCTGCTGACTCGCAGTTGGAGGACTTACTTGCCGTTCCTTCTGTGGACTCCCCAGTGGCTGCCCTGTCTACTTCTTCCATGCTGACTTCTGACGTGGTGGATGGCCTCAAAGCGGAGGACCGCAAGATGGAGATGGGATTCCGTAAGGCGCACCAAGCGGTAGCTTGGGCTATCAAGGCAGCCACGGCTACATCGTTCTTCAATAGGGCTTCGCTAATTTGGCTCCGCCAGCTACAAGAGAGGTTGCCTCCCACTGATACCAGGCTGCACCAAGATATTAATAAACTGGTGGCAGCTACAGAATATTCCGCGGATGCCTCCTTAACAGCAACAAAATTTGCCTCACGAGCTATGGCAGCAACTGTAACCAACAGACGCCTTTTCTGGCTCCGTAATTGGCGCGCGGATAATAAGTCTAAATGGAAATTGGCCTCAGCGCCTTTCACTGCCCCATCACTATTCGGCCCTTGTCTGGAGCCAATCCTGATAGAGGATAAAGACAAACGCAAAGTGTTGCCTTCCTCCTTTCACCGTTCCGAACGGAGATTTACACCTTATACCCCGCGACAGTCCTTTCGATCATCCTCGGGACCAGGTGGCTCATTCTACCAGCGGC
Organism: Pantherophis guttatus; assembly: GCF_059756535.1. NCBI lineage: Eukaryota > Metazoa > Chordata > Lepidosauria > Squamata > Colubridae > Pantherophis > Pantherophis guttatus. Next base: position 141,282,095 of record NC_142063.1, read on the forward strand.
CTTACTCCCAGCCCTCGGACCGTACTTCGGACAGACATTCCTTTCGGGATAGAACCAGGAACCAGTCCCAAGCAAAGCGTCCCTTTCGAGGTTCCTCCTACCGGCCTCCTCGCAGAGGGAAGTGACTCGCTGCTCCCAGGCCCGATCGGAGGTCGACTGCAGCAATTCTACCTCAGGTGGGGACTCTCGACAACCGATGCTTGGATCCTAGCGACCATCCAACAGGGACTGCGCTTGGAATTCCACACACTACCACCAACCACCTTTCGTCGCTGCCCCGTCCCTCGGTGCAGGGTCCAAAGGGAGCTCATGGAAGCGGAGATATCTCATCTCCTCTCCATCCAAGCAGTGGAACCGGTGCCCAAAGACGAGGAGAGAACTGGATTCTACGCTACCTTGTTTCTGGTGCCAAAATCATCGGGGGGCCACAGGGGCATCTTGAACCTGAAACGTCTCAACCAGTATGTGCTGTATCGCAGGTTCAAGATGCACTCCCTCAAATCAATCCTGGCGTCCATCAGGCAAGGGGACTACCTTCAATCGGTAGATCTACGCGAAGCATACCTGCATGTGCCTATCCACCCGTTGCATCGTCGCTACCTCCGCTTCGAATACAACAACATGCATTTTCAGTATCGTGCAATGCCCTTCGGGCTGTCCTCGGCCCCCAGGACCTTCACGAAATTGGTGACAGTGGTCGCGGCTTCCATCAGATCCCGTTCTGTGCGCCTCAGCTGTTACCTCGACGATCTCCTGGTGATGTCAGTGTCACCGTCGCGGGCTCGGGAGGACATGGAGGTGGTTCTACAGGCCTTCCAGAGCCACGGTTTCTCCATCAACTGGCGGAAGAGCCACCTAACTCCTACGACACGGCTCCAACACCTGGGTGCAGTGATCGATTCCCAGCTGGGCCAGGTGTTTTTGTCTCCGGATCGCATTCGCGACATCAGGTCGATGGTTCGACAGGTCCAATCCCAGAAGAAGGTACCCCTACTCCTGTTGACCCAATTGTTGGGGAAGTTAATATCCTGCATACAGGTCGTTCCGTGGGCACGCAGACATTCTCGTCCGCTTCAGTGGCTGTTGCTTCCCTTTCAGAGAACCCACCGCAGCACGTCGTCTCATCAACTTGTCTTACCTCCGCAAACTCGTCTATCGCTCACGTGGTGGAAGTCGGCTGCTCTGGAAAGGGGATGTCTTTTTCTCGACCCGGAACGAGTTGTCCTGATTACCGACGCCAGCCTGTCGGGCTGGGGAGCCCATCTGCAGAATGCGGTGGTTCAAGGTCAGTGGTCTCCGGCGGAGCGAACGAACAGCATCAATTGGCTGGAGTTGAGGGCTGTTCGTCTCGCCTTACGCCATTTCGCACACGCCTTGGAGGGGCAACATGTGTTAGTCCGAACGGACAATATTACCACCAAGGCACACATAAATCGGGAAGGGGGCACGCGCTCCAAGTCCCTGATGTTGGAATCGGAGAGTCTTTTAGCCTGGGCGGAACAACACACAGCTTCTCTGGTGGCGGACCACATTTCGGGGCAAGACAACATCATGGCGGACTGGCTCAGCAGGGAGCACCTGGACCCGGCGGAGTGGTCTCTTCACCCTGCACTCTTCGAACAGATTGTGAGCAAATTCGGTCGCCCTCAAGTGGATCTCTTCGCCACGCCCCAGAACGCCCAGCTACCGAGGTTCTACACGCGTTACCCAACCAGCGGAGCAGAAGGTTACGACGCCCTTCACTGCCAGTGGCCTTCCGAGCTCCTCTACGCGTTCCCACCTCTACCTCTGATTCCACGGCTGATTCGCAAAATGTTGTTGGAAGGAGCGGAGTTGATTCTGATTGCACCACAGTGGCCGCGCCGACCCTGGTATGCAGACCTGATGGACCTGTCTACGGTACCACCATGGGTCCTACCTCTACAAGCGAACATGCTCAGCCAGGGAGTCATCTTCCACCCCGATCCAGGGTGGCTCCGATTAGCCGCCTGGCGCTTGAGCGGCTCCAGCTACAAAAGGACAGATTGTCCCCTGATGTCATTAATGTGATTCAAGCTGCAAGACGCCCTTCTACTACTAGAATCTATGAGGCCTCTTGGCGTTCGTTTTCTACCTGGTGTGTTTCCCATCACGTGGACCCAACCTCTGCGGATGTCCCGGATGTGCTAGGATTTTTGCATGAAGGTTTAGCCAAGGGTCTAGCCCCCGCCACGCTTCGTCGTCAGGTGGCAGCCTTATCAACCGTCATTTCTTGTGAGAAACACCGTACTCTATCGCACAATCCTAGGATTAGGAGTTTCCTTCAGGGGGCCTCCAACATCTCTCCGCCTGTGATACACAGATACCCATCTTGGGATCTGCCATTAGTGCTACAAGCGCTTACCACTTCGCCATTCGAACCCTTGGCTTCCGTATCTCTGAAATTTCTAACGCTGAAGGTCACCTTTCTACTGGCCATTACTTCAGCTAGGCGTGTATCGGAGCTCACTGCGCTCTCTGTTCACAAAGATCTTTGTGTGTTTCACAGCGACAGAGTAGTTCTGCGCTTGGACCCATCTTTTTTACCAAAGATTAACTCAAGATTCCACCGTGCCCAAGAGTTGGTTTTACCTAACTTTTGTCCGAATCCACGGCACCAATCTGAATCCTTATGGCATACGTTGGACGTTAGGCGTGCCCTCCGACGTTATATCAAACGTACTGAGTCCTTTCGACAGACTGAATCCTTACTTGTATCTTTCACTCCTTCATCAATGGGGAAGAAGGTGTCGTCTAATACGGTGGCAAGGTGGATTAAAGCTTGTATTACAACAGCCTACGATGTGAGAGTCTGTCCTCGTCCGACTAGGATTTACGCACATTCAACACGAAGTGCGGCTGCATCGGCAGCTTGGTCTACGAACGCTTCGGTGTCTGAGATCTGTAGAGCGGCCTCCTGGGCGTCTGATTCATCCTTCATACGACACTACAAAATTGACCAATATGCTTCTTCGGATGCTGCCTTTGGTCGTAGAGTTTTGCAACAAGTGGCCACACCCAGGAATGAGGACTCCAGTCAGCCTCCCGCCCCAGAAAATTGAACTTGGGTAAATCCCATCCATGGATTGGAGGAGCAGCGCAATGGAAAACGGACGTTGTGTCCCTGAACGTCCATTTTCGGGGCGCTGCGACTCCAATCCATACCCACCCATTCGGCTTCCTGTTACGTTGTTATTCTGATTGTTGGTTGGACTATTATGGTTGGCATTGTTACTGCGCCTTCGTGAGGAAAGACTGAAGCTGATTGGTCGAGGTGGGCGTGGCCTGGCAATGAGAAGTGACTAGCACTCAGTTTTCTGCCCAGCAACTAGGAGATACTACCCATCCATGGATTGGAGTCGCAGCGCCCCGAAAATGGACGTTCAGGGACACAACGTCCGTTCACACCCTTTGCCATATTTCACTTTTTTGTTAAACCATCTTTTAATAAACATTTTCCCTTCTCTTTGACAATGTATCACCATCATCATTATTTTTGTGCTTTGCTCTTTTATCTTTTTGTTACTAATTGAAAAAAGAATGAAAATCCTTCCTTTTATACCCTCTCCTTCTTATGAGGCACCTTTTGCACACTTTCCCCAATTCACATGGTATCTCACCACACCCTCCTTCACATCTCTGCACACCCTTGTTGGGCACCCTCCCCAACCTGGCCAGCACCTCTTGCACACACTTTTACACCTTTTCGGATCTGCATGGCACATATACCCACCCTGTGCAGTACCTTTCACATACTTTTTGTATCCTTGAACACCCTTTCACAACCTCCCCAAGTTCAACCCAGATTCTTATGCCTCCTCCTTGATTTGCCCAATGTCTCTCATATACCCCCTCGCACTCTTGTATATCTCCCCAACCCTTTCTCAGCCCTTGCATAAATCCCCATACTGGACTTCTTGCACATCTTCCCTGACCCTCCTCCACATACTTCCTCCCTCCCTCTCCCATTCAGGGAGCCTGCAGTCTGCCACTTGCAAGTCCTGCCAGCTTGCCCCTTGATTTCAGTTGCAGGAAGCTACAGGCAATTGCCTAACGAGGTTCAGTTAATGGGATTCAGTTAACGGCACAATTTGCCGTTGAAAGGCAAGGACTACAATGCAAAGCTACTTATTTATGAATATCTTTTTTTTTCCTAAAAAAAGAGGTAGTCCTTGCTTAGCAACTGTAATTGGGATCAGCAGCTTTGTTGACAGGTGTTGTGGTTGCCAAGTAGAAAATTATGTGACTCCGGTGGGGTTACGGCATCACTGCCCATTTGGTTGTTAAGCGGGTCACCATGGACATTAAGTGATTCATATGATTGTCCTTTCACATTCTCCACGAGCTCTGCTTGTTGCAAGCCAGTTGCAAAGTGCCTAGATGTTGATTGTATGTCTGCAGGATGCTGCCACAGTCATAAATGTGAGGATTAATCACAGGGTTGGGGTTCTTTTACATTGTAATTTTGAACTGTCGCTAAATGAGTCAGTCAGTAAGCGAGGGCTACCTGTGAGTTTTAACACACTGACGCAACCTTCTGTATGGGATCTGTGTGTTTTCTTAGAAATGCCATTCCTGAAATCTATATTCAACTTCTAGAATTAGTTCACATGACATCACATCACATCCTGCTGTTCAGGCTTGCAAAATCTTGTCTGTGTGTACACTGTACAAGACTATTTGTCATAGAAACGGCTGTATTCTATTAAGTTAGATGTTAGACTTGATCAGAAAGCATTTGACACTCTTTGGTAAAACCTTTTGTAAGCTCTTCCAGGATGGACAGAAACAAATATTTAATCACCTGATGAATAACAAAGAGATCTTCTCTGTTTAATTTGCTCTCATACCTCCTAGGCAATTCGTAGATTTGCATCTGAATAGGAAGTGGGTCCCTATACTGCAAAAGGGAAAGTTTCCAGGTGTTAGTGTGGCTGCAACACTTTTCTGAGTGGCCAACCAGCAGGTTTATTTAGGAAACTTTATTTTAAAAGATCTACTTTATGTAGTTGTAGCCAACTAATGCTCACCATTCCAGATACAAAATACTTACAGCATGAAAGAATTAGCCCCTCTATGCTGTGGTGTTTACTCATCTAACTTTCATTGGCGAAACAGAGGCTTCTTCCACCTGCAAGGCCTGAACCGGCTGAAACTGGCACAGTATCCACACCATTCTCACTCTTTTTTAAAGAAATTGCCTGAGTTGGAGATTGAAATGTTCTCTGTGTGCTGCTACATGAGTCCTCCTGCATCTGACCCGAAGAATGATCTGTGGAACAGATTTTATAGCAAAAAGGAGATTTATTGTCCAAACATACATTATTGGGATGGGCAAAGCCAACACATATTAAAGTATAATCTAGTAGAATAATAGAATCAGAGCATGTACTAGGTGCTTGTATGCCTGGAAGAAGACAGAAAGAAATGACTTGTTCTATGTGTGTGTCTTTGAATTAGCACTGACTCCTGGCAACTCCTGGAACAAATCCCTGCAGTTTTCTTGGCAACATTTCAGAGGTAGTTTGCCATTACCTGCTTCATAGGGCTGAAAGAGGATGACTGGCCTAAGGTCACCCAGCTATCTTTGTGGCTAAGGAGAGACTAGAATTTACAGTCTACTGGTTTCTAGACTGCTATCACTATTCCAAACTAGCTTTCTTGATTTGTGATTAGTAATTACTTAAGACAATGACGAAGCAAAGTAATAGACAAAGAGGAAACATTAAATCTTTAACTATTTCTGTACATCCTTCCATTCCCTTGCAGTCCTGAAGTCATGCGGCATTAGAGACAGTGCCATTGGGTTCACACCTGAAACAATGCCACTACTTAGTAGAGACAGCAGTTTATTTATTGACCGATCAATGTATTCAAGAGAAGAGACTCTATGTTGCTCAGGATTAAACTGTGAAATCCATGATGTTCTCTGAGCTTGGTTGTTCACCTTTTGCTACCTTTTGACAAGCAAAGTCAGTGAGGAAACAAACTTCATTTAACATCTGTGTTCCTAACTTAGCAACTTAAATGACTGACTTAATAACTGTGTGTGAAAGGTCATAAAATGGGGCAAAACTCACTTAACCACTGTCTTGCTTTTGGACTCAAATTTTGGTTGTGTAAATCAAGGGCTACTTGTATACCAATCTTTTCCAATCTCTTGGTTAAAAAGTCTTGTTATTGTATATATTGGCAAAGAATTATTAGCATTTTATCTCTCTCTTCTGCAATCCAGTGTTCATATATGCTTAGTACTTTTATAGTTGACAACTGGCTTATTGTCTTAGTAGAGTCTGTTCCTGAATGTATTTTGTCTATATGAATGTTTCTTTCATTCCAGGATGTCATGTTTACTAGCATTCAGTGTTGTTTTTCCTTCTCCCCTTAATCTTATTTTCTTCCATCAGAACTCTTTCAGAAGAGTTGACAAATCCTATTTTAGATGTAAATTTTTCTTTGATTCCTATGGTCTTAAAAAAATCCTCCGCTTTCATGTTCAGATAGCCTTCTTGTCCTTTTTTGCTTGATATTGAAATCACCATTCAGCTGTCATTCATTCTAGTTGCTCAAGGCTTTCTTCTTCCATCTTTTCCTAATTATCATGACAGCATGTACTGAAAGCCAGCTAGATATTTTCTTCCATAGAATGTATTTATTATATCATTATTTCAGTTTGGAGCCACCTGACTCCATAACAATTCTCAGCAACTTGCAGTTAAAGTTTTAAAAGAAATGTTAAAAGAAAACATTTATTTCCCTTTCACATCTACCCATCTCCCTCAGAGAGAGACTCTGGGCACTGTACAGTGAAATGGTAAAGTATAAGAATAGCTTATTAACAAATTAAAAAATAAAAATTTAGAAGGAGACAAGGTTGATTAAATCCTGTTAAAATTTTGTTTAAAAGGTGAAGGGAGGGCTCTCAAGGCTCAAAGCAGCCTCATGACTGTCTGGTCATTTGGGTCCTTAAATTCCTTGCGTGTCCAATCACACTTGGCCAATAAAGTCCTATTCTACTCTACTCTACTCTACTCTACTCTACTCTACTCTACTCTAGTCTAGTCTACTCTACTCTACTCTACTCTACTCTACTCTACTCTACTCTACTCTACTCTACTCTATTCTATTCTATTCTATTCTATTCTATTCTATTCTATTCTATTCCATTCTATTCCATTCCATTCATTTTCTTTTCTTTTCTATTCATTGTCTATTCTATTTATTTTATTTTCTAGTCTAGTCTAGTCTAGTCTAGTCTAGTCTAGTCTAGTCTAGTCTAGTCTAGTCTAGTCTAGTCATTTTCTGTTCTGTTCTGTTCTGTTCTGTTCCGCCCCGCCCCGCCCCATGCCATCCCATGCCATCCCATCCCATCCCATCTATTCCCATGCCCATGCCCATTCTATTCTAAAATGAGGCAGCAAAGCTATGTTTTAACTCATTTTTAGAAGGTCAGGAGAGTGCATATACAGTGGATGTAGAAACTCTGCACACCCATTAAAATGCCACTTCCATTTTGGTCTGATATAAAAAATATAATATAGCATATAAGCTGTACAATTCAATTGAAAAACAAACTGAAATCTTTTAGGGGGGGAATAACAATAAAAAAGCTAGGATAATGGGGTTGTGTAAGTATACACACCCTTAAACTAAGGCTGTCATAACATCAAAGGTGATGTTATGACAGCATTCAGTCTGTTGGGGGTAGGAGCCTATTAGCATGGCACATCTTGGTTTGGGAAACTTTGCCCACTCTTCCTTGCAAAAGCACTTTGAATCTGGGCATCTCCTTTGCACAGCCTCTTCAGGTCAGCCCACAGATTTTCAATGGGATTCAGATGTGGACTCTGGCTGGGCCATTTCAAAACTTATAGTGAAGCAATTTCTTTTGTTGATTTGGAGGTATGCTTTGAGTTGTGTTGAAAGGTGAAATCCCTCTTCATCTTCAGCATTTTAGCAGAGGCCTGAAGGTTTTCTGCCAAAATTGACTGATATTTGGAACTGTTCATCATTCCCCCCCACTTTTACTAAAGCCTCAGTTCCAGTTGAAGAGCCCCAAAGCATAATGCTGTCACCATCATGGTTCACTGTGGATATGGTATACTTTGGGTGATGTGCAGTGGTGTTTTTGCACCAAAGATACTTTTTGGAATTATGGCCAAAAAGTTCAATCTTGGTCTCACATTGTTTTTTACCTGAACGAGGTGTATTATTTTAAAGGTCCACTGATTTCACTGTACAGTATACTGTATTCTGATTGGATGTTCTTCAGATGAAATCTTAGTGGCACACCTCTTGTTTTATTTTCTAAGGGCTTCCAGTTACAAACAACTGAATCATCACTAAATAGAAAGAAAAAGATACAGAACACTAATTCTTTGTTTTCATCATATCAGCAATCCATATCTGGTAATTCCATTCTAACTAACTCATATATTTGCTTCAGCCTGGAAATGTTTTGACTGATTAGATTATACTTCTTTCTCTTGTGTTTCCTATAATGTAATTGATTTTGTTCCAATGTTCTTCATCCAGGGACACTCAGGTCTGAGTTGATGTTGCTTAAAACAAAGCTGATGTGGATAATGTAGAAAGAACAAAGAATACTCTTAGGAAAAGTCTATTAATCTGTCTCTTGCAGGTTTGGTTAGTACTATATTTCAAATATTGCAATTAGCAGCTTTTACAATTCGCTATAGAATCCTTGGTGTCTTTCATCTTTGTGTCTGCAATAAGGGTGCATACTTATCTCCTCTAATTCTAAACATTAATTCTAATAGATGTTATTATATTCATTGATTTATAGCTGAGAACTTACTTAGCGTGGTTCCTTTTGAATATTACATTTCATAGCCTCTTGCACTTGGAGTACTATATTGCATACAGTAATTATCTGAATTAAAGTGGACTATTTTGATCCATTAAAGTTCATCTGTTTCTGAAACAAGACGTTTAGCACATTTCATTTCCACGCTCTGCATTTCTTCTTTGATTTCAAGTTTTTCTTTTGTCAATCTTCTCGTATTCCATATTCCAATTGTACAAGGACTTTGCGAAATGAAAAACTACTCTTTTTTATTTTTTTATCGGGGCCAGACTGACCAGACCAATGATATCATTACCTCAGATCTACTTGCAAAAGTTCAGCATCCTTCCCTGATTGTTAAAGGAATGGGATATCAGGGGTTAACTTATCCTTCTATTCTTAATGTATTCATATTTCACCACTCCCTCATATAGCTCCACCCACTGTATATATAAGGAGCCACCTTCACCTTCTTCCTTGCTTCTATCTGTGAATATTCAGTGAATATAGAATGCCTATTGTAAATAAAAGGAAGTATATTTAAACCTTTAACTCTTACTATTATTATTGAGTCTGATCCTAAAAATATTGCAACAAGCTGGTAGCAGAGGATGGTTAATTGACTCAATAAAAACTTAAAAAATGTCTAAGAAAGATAGGCCCAACACCAGGGCCTACAGCAAAGAAATAGAAACAGAACAAGAAATAATCAATGAATCCACAAACGCAATTTCGAGAGAATCCGAAGAATACATCACTGAAGACGAAGAAATAAGAGATGAAAATGATGACCAGGAAGAAATCGAAATAGAGAATAACGAACTCAGGTCAGAGATATTAAAACTATTAAAAAGCCAGAAGAATGATGAAAGCCTCATTGCGAACCTCCAAGAAATGCTAAAGAACAGCGGAGCAGCGAGAGAGAAAAACATCACTAATGAGAAATCTAAAGACACAAAAATAGTGAGTAATACGACTGCAGAGAAAGTCATTACGAAGAAGAAAAAATGTGCTCCGGCGCGAAATTTTGAATGGCAGCCATCTTGGTTTCAACAGACCTCCGAGATGAGCGAAGCAGAGCCAATCAAAATGCTCAGTTCAAAATTTCTGGCGCGAAAAACGTTATCAGACAACGAAAATGAAAAAGAGGATTCAAACTCATCGGAAGAGTCAGAAACAGAAAGTGAAGATGACCCAACAAGATCCCAAGTAAAGTCAGCAATGAAAACGCTTTTTGCTGCATTTGGGCCAAAACTAAAAATTACCAAAGAGCCACCGAAGAAGCGAGCGAGCAAGCCGACACCTCAAGACCTGCCCACTCCCATCCTGACTTCGAGAGCGACGACGCCCGAACCCAGAGAGCCTTGTCGATTCCGTCCTACACCACAGACCGAAGCAAATGCCAACGCCCCCAAAAGAAAAAGAAGAGCAGCCGCCGTCGTCAGAACTCCCAAGGCCGAACCAGAGACCGACTCGTCTGAAGAGGAGCGGAGCGAACGAGCCGCAATGGAGAGAACCTTCCACGACGCCGCCAAAGAAGAAATGAACAACGCGCATGCGCGAAACTATGCAGACGGTCCGGGAAGACATGAACTGGCGAGAGAACCGCGCAGACTCGTTGCGAGCATCCCCATGCCGTTTTGCAATTTTCTACACTTGCGAGACCACGGACTACCTCAGGTTGTAAGTAATGGACAAAATAATGTGGGAAACTTACCCAGCGACTTCCCAAAACTAAGGGTTGATGGCATTAATTTGCAAGAATGGTATCAACAGCTCCAGGTTATATTTATGAAAGAAAATTTACTATTTTTTATCACTAGTCCCCCAAAAAGACCTTGGACTTTAAAAATAGATTGTTTACACCATAGGGCATTTTTCTTAATAATATCTAGTGTGTCTCCTGCAATGTATCATAGCATCAAACCAAACCTAACTGTTTCAGAAATTATTCAATGCATGTTTAATTTGTTTCACAGCGACAGTGTAGCCACCACCACAAGAATGTCTAAGGATTTCTTTTCATCTAGGGTGAAACCAGGGGTTTCTATAAGTGAGCATTTGATATCTTTAAACAAAATAAGAGCTGAACTGCATTTGAGGGGGGAGGTGATCTCAGACCAAACAATGAAAAGTGTTATTATCAATTCACTTGATTCATCATGGGATAGTTTTATGTCACATTTAGACACTATCAATCTAGGATATTTATCCATAGAAAGTCTATCCAACAAATTGATAGCAGAAGACAATTCAAGAAAAAATCGTACTAGCAATCACAGAGCACAAACCTTTTAGGAAAGTAGCTTTCCAAGACAAATATAATGAAACAATTAAATGTCACAATTGTGGATCCAGGGAACACAATAGAAGAGATTGTCCCAAAATTTCAAAGGAAAGACATAGGTCAGAATATAGGAACAAATACAATTATAGACAGTCTTCCATAGATAAACATAGATATAGAAGCCCACCAAATTACAGAGAAAATAGAGGGGGCAGAGAAAATTCAAAGGATAGAAAATCTGGTTCACTGAATGGACTAAATAAACAAGACAACGCTAAAATACAACAAAATGAGAACAACAATTGGCTTATTGATTCTGGAGCAACTAATCACACCACTAATAACAAAAATATATTGTCTTCATTTACAGAAGATAAATTTGTAATAAAGGTAGCTAACCAAGAAAAGGTTCAAGTATTAGGCAGAGGGAACGTAACCTTGCCTGGTCTAGGAAAAATAGAGGGGGTATTATTAATACCTGAAATACCTCATAACATACTAAGTGCCATAAAACTAAGTAGAGACTCTGACATTAATATAGTTTTCTCAAAGGGAAAAGCGACTTTAGAGAAGAATAAAATAAATGTAGGCACTGTGATGATTAAAGGAGGCCTACCTTATCTGATAACAAAGGAAGAATGGTTGCATAACATTGATTCAAATATAGAAGATTGCATTGAAGCAGATGATGAAAATATTAGCAACAGTGACAATGATGAATGTAAAATATCTCATGATCATGCAGATGCACACAAAGAAAAAAAACCAAAAATAGGTAAGCCAATTCATGATGAGTGTGCTCACATCTTACATAGGAAGTTAGGACATGCCAGTTTTCCTGTAGTGCAAAAAATGATTGAACACGCAGAAGGTGTCAAAATAAAAAATTGTGAAAACTATTTGGAATGCTCAGTATGTAAATCTACAAAACTAAAAACTAGTCCCAGGCCAAGAAAATCTACTAGAACAACTAACAAAATTTTTGACTTAGTACACATGGACCTAGTTGGCCCATTAACTCCATCAATCACTTATAGAAAACGTTACTTCCTGACAATAGTAGACGATTATAGCCGCTATGGGTTTGTTTACACATTAAAACACAAAGATGAAACCTTTCAAAAATTTAAGGAATTTTACAAACGCATAGAAACACAACACAATATCAGAATAAAACAAATTATGACAGATAGGGGATGTGAATTCATGTCCAAAGAATTCTCCCAATGGTTAAAGGATAGAGGAATGCTACATTACACGTCCAGTCCATTTTCTGCATTCCAGAACGGGATTGCAGAGAGGAAAAATTCCACTTTACAAACCATGATTAGGTGCACATTGGAGGATGCTGGCTTAAGCAAACAATTTTGGTCAGAAGCCTTACATTATTCAAATTACACACAAAATAGAACCTGGTCCAGTATTGTAAATAAGACACCATATGAAGTAATGTATAATAGGAAACCAAAATTAGCACACATGCACATATTTGGAGTCACTGCAGACGTACACATACCTAAACAGTTGAGAAGGAAGGGAGAAAACGTATCCAGATGACTCAGATTTATGGGATATGAAACTGGCACCAAAGGGTACAGATTCATTGATAATAATAACAAATTTATAGTTTCCAGAACAGCTGTGTTCCATGAACAGGCCAACTGGTCTAAATTACATCTTAATGAAATATTTCCAAATAAATGCAAAGATACAAAATCTCATGAGGAAGGGACCATAGAAAAACAAAATATCAACAAATATAAAAGCAAAACCAAAACTTGGACAAATAGCCAACACAAAATAAAGACAGACACACTAACAAAAAAGGAAGCAAGATATTTGCATGATAACAATAGCAAACCTGAAAGAGCCATTAGGAACAACAGAAATCAAACACCAAATAAATACAGAGATTACATAATGCATATGGATGGTGAACCGATAACACCTAATACATATGAGGAAGTGTTAAAACTTCCTCATGAAGAAAAAGAAAAATGGGAACTTGCCATGAAGAAAGAGATGGAAAGTTTACAAGGATTAAATGTATTTACACCTGCAATTGCACCTAAAGATAAAACAATTATTGGTACCAGGTGGATATATAAAATTAAGAACTTAGAAGGAGGCAATACTCTATACAAAGCTAGATTAGTTGCACAAGGTTATGCACAGAAATATCCGGAGGACTATACTGAAACGTATTCCCCCACAGTAAGAACTGAGAGTGTCAAAACAGCTCTAGTGGTAGCATCAGCACTCAACCTTGATGTATTTCAATATGACATACAGACTGCGTATCTACACGCGAAACTAGATAAGGAAATATATGTAAGAGCACCTCACAGTCAGTACACCAACAAAAATGAAATTTGGCTGTTAAACAAAAGTTTATACGGATTAAAACAATCAGGTAAAAGATGGTATGATTGTTTAGTAAAAGTACTTAAGACCATGGATTTCAATGCTACCACTGCTGATAACTGTTTCTTTGTAAAAAAGGGTGATGATTACACTGAATTTGTGTTGATTTATGTAGATGACATTTTGTATATAGGAAAACACAAAGAGAGAAGAGAAACTTTTGTAAATAAGTTAAATGAACATTTCTCGTTGAAATCTCTAGGTAAAGTGAACAAATATCTTGGTGTCCAAATTAATAAGACTAGAAAGGGATTCAAACTTACTCAGAGAGATAAGATTATAGAACTTTTAAATAAGTGCAATTTAAACAATGCCAAACCTTGTGATACTCCTATGCAAACTGATTTTCTTAGAAATACTGATGAATCTTCTCCTGAATTCAAAGATAACACATTTTATAGATCAATCATAGGTTCACTTCTTTACATATCTAATTGGACTAGACCAGATATCGCCTTACCACTCAATTTATTATCCAGACACGTCAGCAAACCAACAATGTATCACTGGGAAGCTGTTAAAAGGATTTTAAGATATCTGAAATGTACACTAGATTTTTGCTTAGTATTAGAACCTAGTGATAATAAAGAACCAAAGCTTGCATGTTACGCAGATGCGGACTGGGCTGGCGACACATCATGCAGAAAAAGTACATCTGGTTATATTTTTTTCTTGAATGACTGTCCAGTTTACTGGTATACTGGTAAACAAGAACTAGTAGCCACTTCAACAACAGAAGCGGAATATGTTTGTTTATCCAAAGCTGCAAATAACCTTGTATGGTTTAATGATTTAATTTCAGATGTTTGGAAAAAACCTGCTTTGCCTTTTGTTATGCATGAAGACAATAAAGCAGCCATTGAAATATCTAGATCCGACGCCATTGGACAAAGGTCCAGGCATATAGATATAAAATTTAAACATGTGAGACAATTATCTCAGGATGGATTTATTAAAGCAGTGCACTGTGATACTTCAGAACAATTAGCTGACATATTGACAAAGCCTTTACCTTCTAAACAGCACAAATATTTAACTTCTAAATTGTATGTCTTGTATTGTCCTGAATCTGAATGTAATTGGTGTTGCATAACGAATCGGCATTTAGAGGGGGATTTGTCAGATGTAAATGCCTTATTCTATAATGTGTAAATAGTATATGAATGGGATATCAGGGGTTAACTTATCCTTCTATTCTTAATGTATTCATATTTCACCACTCCCTCATATAGCTCCACCCACTGTATATATAAGGAGCCACCTTCACCTTCTTCCTTGCTTCTATCTGTGAATATTCAGTGAATATAGAATGCCTATTGTAAATAAAAGGAAGTATATTTAAACCTTTAACTCTTACTATTATTATTGAGTCTGATCCTAAAAATATTGCAACACAAACATCATTCATTCATTCATTTTATAAGGCTGCCCACCTCAAACAATGTGACCCAGAGCAGTGTATAGCATGAAAGCAAACAATAAATCTGCAAATAAAACCCCATGTACATTAGAATGTGTACAATATATAAATATAAATACAAAATATAAACTGAACAATCACCATAACAAAACCTAGAAGGACTCTTACTCCTAACTGGCCCCTAATGTATAGGCAGGGATGTCCAACGTTGGCAATTTTAAGACTTGTAGACTTCAATTCCCAGAATTCCTCAGCCACTCAGGCTGGCTGGAAACTTCTGGGAGTTGAAGTCCACAACTCTTAAGGTTGCCAAGGTTGGACATTCCTGGCCTAGGGGAAAATCCAGGACTTACTAGCTTTCATAAAGGCAAGCAGAGTTGAGGCCTGACCTATACGGGTAGTCCTTGATTTACAATAGTTCATTTAGTGACCGTTCAAACTTACAACAGCACTGAAAAAAAAGACTTATGACCATTTTTCACATACAACTTTTGCAGCATCCCCATGGTCATGTGATCAAAATACAGATGCTTGGCAATTGGTTCATATTTATGACAGTTGCAGTGTTTCAGGGTCATGTGACTTACGACTTTCTGACAAGCAAAGTCAATGGGGAAACCAGATTCACTTAACAACTGGGTTGCTAACTTAACAACTGCAGTGATTCACTTAACAACTGTGGCAAGAAATGTCGTAAAATGGGGCAAAACTCACTTAACAAATGTCTCACTTAACAATAGAAATTTTGGGCGCAATTGTGATCATAAATCAAGGGTTACCTATAGTGGTACAGGGACGGAATGGGAGAGATTGTTCCAGAGATTAAGGGCAACCACAAAAAAGACATGCGGATGTTTGGATCATGGTTGCATTATTCCAATTATTTCAAATCTCACTATTCAAAGTTAGAGTTATATATAAAATATGGTAATTGGTTCCAGCTTGGTGAAAGTAGGTAATGAAAAATTTAAACATATATGTGTTTATTAATAAAATATTACAGTAAAGGATTAAAAAGAAACTGCTAATAATTTAGATTTAACAACGTTCTAGTTCTAAGTAACAAAAACAAGTGTTTTCTAAATATTATAATGCAGGTAGTCCTTTGTTAATGACTAATCTCTTAGCAACTGTTTGAAGTTACAACAGATACCCCACCCCCAAAGGTATTTATGATCTAGTTCCAGAGGTCTGACAACCACACATACACACACACTCACTCACTAAAAGCTCCATCGTCATATGACCACATTTTGGTTGCTTGGCAACCAAGTTACTTTTATGGCCAGCAATGCAGCATTCTGCGGTTACATATCTGTTTACGTGATGTTG
Organism: Pantherophis guttatus; assembly: GCF_059756535.1. NCBI lineage: Eukaryota > Metazoa > Chordata > Lepidosauria > Squamata > Colubridae > Pantherophis > Pantherophis guttatus. The sequence continues at coordinate 141,298,382 of NC_142063.1, forward strand.
GTTTTCAGCAAAAAAATATTCATAGGAATGAATGGACTCACTTTATGACTGTGGTGTTCGCTTTATGACGATAGCATTTGCTTCACAACTACAGTGTTCATTTTACAATCTCTGGGAAAAAAGGGTGCCTCAATTTACTGCTATCATGACGTATGATGGAAATTTCAGACTCCACTATCGTCATATGTTCAGGACTATCTGTATTTCATATTGTAGGCTCAAGCATTCCAACATTCCAACAAACTTTGACTCTAGTGAGGATGTCCCATTCTACTCTAGTGAGCTACCTACCCTCATTGCTATTATGGACTAGTCTTAGGTTCATCCCTCGTCTTTTTACCAGCAAGGGATGATACTGCAAGAAGGTCATACTCTTACTAACTTCCTTGATTTTTTTTCTTTAATTTTTCAGCTTCTTTGATTGTTTTGTGCTTTTCTATCACAAGGAACAGGTAATTCTCTACCTCTATCACAGGATAGAAAAGTTGGGAAGCCAGCAAAAAAAATAAAAATAAAATAAGAGACACATAGAAGGAGTCAATTAGGCCTTTAGCAATGCGAATAATATTTTTGAGATTCTGTGTATGGTTCTTTTTAAAGTTTGCATAAAGCAAGGGTGAAGATTTCTGACTGTAAGTTGGATATAATTCTTTAGGCATTCATATTTGCCCTGCATAGATCTTTTTGTCCGGAAACCTGTTTTTTTCTCTTAAAATCCTTTTGGTAGTAAATTACCATATAATGAACATGTCAAGAGATTTGGAATTGAGGAAGTCTTCTTCCTTCTACAAATTACTCTGAAGCTTCTGTTCTTGAAACGATATGTAGACTCCAAAACTTAAGATGCTAAAAATACAGTACTTTATGCAGTTGTTAATTAAAACCTTATCTCTCAGGATATTGTTGTACAAGTAGTCCTCGAGATACAATCAGTCCTTTAACAGCTGTACAAACTTACACCAGCCTCCCCCAAAAGCTACATATAACCCTGTTTCATAGTTTCAGCCACAGCAGTGCCCCAGCGGTCATTCATCCTTATGACTGACTCTAGGGATATTTTAGGACCTTCTAGCCCTCTTCCTCCATCCTGCCCCACCAGTACACTACAGTGCTTGTATCTGTTTCCCATATGCCTGTCACCAATCCCACTCTTATCTTTTGAAGATCTCCGGACCTCAAGTTGCAGAAGGAGGACAGGCCACATGCCCCTAGGTCAGTGGTGGGATTCAGCCAGTTTGGACCAGTTTGGGTGGACCGGATGTTAATTTTAATCTGGTTCGGCAAACTGGTTGTTCCAAGGACTGGCTGACCCCACCCACCCTGCCCCTCCCCTCCCAGGAGTCTCCACGTGGCACGTTTTGGATGCCAGGTAGTGCAGGGCATGCACAGAGGTTCTGGTAGGGCGAAAAACAGGCCTACTGGAAGTCTGGAAATGGCCCCGTTTCCGGCCACTGGAGGGCCTCTGGTGCCCCGGGGGAGGCTGTTTTCATCCTCCTGGAGGCTCCAGGAAAGCCTCCAGAGCCTGGGGAAGGAGAAAAACAGGCCTACCGGAAGTCCGGAAATGGGCCCATGGAAATGGTGCACGAAGTGACGAAGTTACAACCGGTGAATCCCACCACTGCCCTAGGTCACCCATGACAACCCAGAAGGGATTGGAATTTTGACCCGCCCACCTGGGAGTGGGATAAAATGACAAACTGGTCCATTTTGCTGCGTTAATGGAGTCTGCACAGTGCTACACAAGCTTTTGTCATTATTCTAATAGAAAAATTTAACATAGACAATCAGCTGGTTCCTTTTATATGTGTGCATAGCCATAGTTTTTTTCTTTTAACTATTGTCCCATAATATTCTTGTATACTTATGGACATCATTACCATATCTATGTTAAGTGCAAAGTCATAAATATATTTAGGTGTGCAGTGAATTTTTGTTTGAAGAAATACATAAAGTTATATTAAAAAATTTAACAGTATATGTATATGTGACCATTGTATGTGTTTTATATTTCATCATTCATCATTTATATTAGGAATATATCCACAGTGGGAGTTACTGCAAGATCTGTACTTTTAGTCAAGATACATTTCTCCCCCAAGCCCCATTAAGTGCACATAACACTTACTAATAAAAGAACAGTAAATACACATATGCTAATGATGCTTTAAGAAGACTTTCCTTCAAATGAAGATCAAGTAGAGAGCTGAGAATTGAATGCTTATTGTGAAAGGATGAGTGACGAGCAGAGGAATCTGACACCTCGGTAAAAAAACACATACCACCTTTTAGGAAAATAGTGTTATCTAAATTCATCTGCCAACTGAATGTGCTGAGTTTAATCTTTCTGAAGGACACCTGAATTCTACCCTTAGTGACAGGTAGAAAGGTCTGTGCTCAGGAAGAAGAATGTTGTGAAAATTTCCCCAGGAGAAATCAATAAAGCATGAGCCATGAAGCTTCGCTGGGAAGAATGAAAGGATTATTTAAAAATAGGTAAAGCTGCTGCTTTTGTTTTGTCTTATAAAGTTCATTGTTGTCATCTGGATTCCAGACATACTTTTTGACATGAACTTTAGGAGTTTGTCTGCCTCTGTATTTCTATGCTGACAGTGATTGATAGTAGTCTATTGTTTCAGCCAGGGATTTTTTACAGCTGGAGAAGCTAAGGCATTGAACCTGGCTGGGACCTTCTATATGAACTTCAAATCTTTATGCAAATATGAGTTTCAATAATATTCCAGATGTGGGTTTCAATAAACATGGGCTTCAGCAAAGTTAGCAACAATAGCTTTCTCATCTTTAAGCATGAATATTCTCAGTGTTACCTCTAACCATTACAACCATTTGCCTTCATCCCTTGAATACCTTAAAAGCTGTGTTTCTCAACCTTGGCAACTTGAAGATGTGTGGACTTCAACTCCCAGAATTCCTCAGCCAGCATGCTGGGAGTTGGTCCACATATCTTCAAGTAAGTTGCCATGGTTAAGAAACACTGCCCTAAAGAAATCTCAGAAATCATCTGTTATAATAAAAAAAAACAAAACACCACACCAGATTACTGCCTTATGCCAGCACCTATTTCCTCTCTTCAGTTAAATTAATACCCAATCTCTCTCTTTCTCTCTTCCCTCACCCGTCTCATGCACACATATAAAAATAATGCCACCTTCCTTTTCTCCAATATATACATTATTTTTTTTTATGAATTCCAGTTTTCTGGAGGAGACTTGGATGTGGTTGTATGGAGGCAAGATCTGTTGTGCCAATTATCTCTATTTCATTGGTGTACATAGACTATTAGATTGCTTTACTGAGACAGCATGTACTGATGTTCTTATTGTAAACAGGAAGGGCAAATCACCCCTGTGAGGAAGTAAAGTTGGGATTGCTGTCCGAACTTTGTAAAAGAAACCTTTAGCCAGGTCCCAAGGCTCAGCACAGCTCAAGCTTTTTTCCAAAAGGGAAATCTTATTTACTCACTCACAAATTTACTCACAAACATTCACACCGTTTTTAAGCATGTTCTGATGCCCAGAAGTAGCCTCACCCCAGCCAAACTCTTAGCTTACAAAAGCAAATGTCAAGATGGATTGAGTATAGATGTGTAGGAAAAAAGGAAATAGGAAAAAGCAAGCAGGCGGCAATGTCTGGTGACTGACAGCTGTTACAGGAATGCAAGACAACTATCAGAACACTCAGGATCCCAGCCTACAGTAAGGAGCATATCCTCGCGGGATTCCTGACTGAAACTTGGCTTGAGTGATCAAAAGCAGCACTTCTCTAAGAGCAGAGCAGAGCCTGGAGCTCGGCGGCAACCAGAAAAGGAGCAACCACACTGCGGCAGCATCTCATTCCAACTAATGCAAGAAGTTTGGGAAGGAAGCAAAGTTTGTGTGTCACTAGATTTTGAGACTTGCTTGGACTGAGTATTAAATATATGTTTACGTAGCAACATCAACTTGCAAAGCCTAGAAAGGTGGAGTTAACCCAGAGCAATAGTCTTGGTGTTGAGGAAGGCATGTGGCTGCCATAAAGCATTATGTTCAGATCTTCTACACTGTGGTGTATCCAATTCTTGGATAGTAAAGAATCTTCACAAACCTCACTCATGCTCACAGCACTGTCTCTCAACCTTGGCAGCTTGAAGATGTGTGGACTTCAACTCCCAGAATTCCCCAGCCAACATGGTCGAGAAATAATGTCCTATAGCGCTAAGGGGGTGAGTGAATTGCATGCTTAGTGTTCTAGCACAGGCTAAGGTTCAATTTTCAATTTGAGAACAAGGTTTTCGTGCGGCAAATGTTGTCTTACCAACCCATGAGAACATTTCTGTTAATTTTATGCTCAATTCTGATTTTATTGGACTGGTAGATGCTTTTTAGATTGTCTACCCTTCTATTCCTTCATTTAATTTAATTTTCCTACACCAGCTTCCCGAACAGGTCATCTCCAAATGCACTAGGTTGTAACTCCTGCCCAGCGTTCTTTGCCAGCATGTCACTCAACCTGGCTGCAGTGAAGGGAGTTGTGATGCAACCAGCCTGGAAGGTGCTAGATTGGGGTCGATTACTTTTCCTTCCTGGTTTTGGCAGATGAGAGGAAAATTGAGTAGGAGTGTAAACACCATTGCAATATTTCAGAACCTTGTTGTATTTGATTACGTGTGCCTAGAATATCCATGCTGAGACTCTTGCACAGTATTTCTAGGCCCAGTGTGATTTTAATTTACAGATTAGTGTCCTGCATTTTTATAGGAGAGAATAAATGCACTCTTCTTTTATCTTGAGGATTGGAGTGTTTTCCACCTCTTTTCTGTACCTAAGAAATCACCCTAAGATTTTCGATTAGAGGCACACTCAGCCTAAAGGAGAATTCTATTTCTATTTCGTAATAATTTTCATGAGTGAAAAAGGGGGATCATGCAGGGGGAACAACAGCCAAAAGGCTTATAGGTAGTTGTGAATTGGCACAGAAGAGCCTTTTTTTCCATCTCCACCCACTAGATTAAAGCAAATTTAGCTATGCTCTATATGTTTAGGGTAATTATTATTTTGGTAATTTGGGGAGTGGTTTTTAACAGTGAAAATACTGTTGAATATTCTTAATTCTGATTTAAACTGGACTACAGCATAAAATAGTAATGCTCCCCATGTTCCCATGCTGTTCCCCAAAGGTTCCCACCTTTGACTAAAACTGCTTTACCATTAATTTAGTATAGGGTGCAAACTTGCATGCTTGGTAGCAGTCTTAAAATCTTTCTCTGTTTGCTTCTAAAATAGAAAACTTTTTTGGTGCCAGTGTTTTCCTCTTCTTAGATTTATGCTCCTGGCAAATTTACAGATAGTCCTCAACGTATGACATAATGGACTCGTGCCTATTACAGTTTTACATTGTGATGATTGAAAAGGGGGTCATTACAGCCTTTTTTGTGGTGGTTGTTAAGTGAATCACCATGATCATTAACTGAATCTGCAGGGGTTAAGTGAGCTCATTGTTTGCTATGGGCGATTTTGCTGAAAACTGAAAGTAAACACTGGTTTTCAGCAAATCATTGTAAGTCGTGGTCATGTGACCATGGAAAGCTGCAAACAGTTGTAAATGTGGGCTGATTATCAAGTGCTTGAAATGGGATCATGTAACCATGGGGGGGGGGTCACCATTGGAGCTTTGGAACCTGGTTATAAGTACCTTTGGAAGGTCCGTTGTAAATTCAAACAGTTGTTAAGCAACCGGTCATAAGTTGAGGTCTGCCTAGGGTGAGAGGTAGTGATTGGTTCAGAGACAGAGACATTCAGTTTTGCCCTTTATATTATTGGCTTCCTGAAAATGTGGAGATTATTCTCATTTAAAGCCGTATTTGTTTAATGAATGCCATTATGTGTTGTTTGAATTTTTGCTGGTTTAATATGTATTTTCTGATGTACTTTTATCGATATGAACCAATGTGATTTTATCAAAATCTGTGTTGAGAGAGGTTTATCAGGAGCACCTCAATCTTTAAATTTATAGAAATATTTTAATAGAAGAAGATTGAAGTGATTAAGTCTAAATGCCCCTTTCCATTTTCAAAGATGAAAGTGAAGTATATAATGCAATTTTCAGTTCATTGAAACTTTGGGAATTTAGAATGACACAATATAGAAATTCTGACAGTGGAGGTGAAGATGAGGGTACCTTCCATTTTCTTTATGAAGGTGCCAGATTGAATGACTGATAATTACTATACTGCCAGATAATCAAGGGAAAATGTCAAAAAAGCCAGGTTTTCTACTTCATCAATTTGACAAAATGAAAGAGTTAGTATGTGGAATTAATACCTGACTGCTTGGCAAAATTAGTATTTTTGGGCAGGAATTTGACCTAGCTATACAACAGAAGCTTGCAATGCCCTGTCAGCTCATGCAATTTCTAATTTTGTGTTTGATTATTAATTCTTCTGAAATAAAAAGAAGCTTTAACTTTCTGGTCAGTAATTCTAAGCAAAGCCTATTGTGAATGTCGTTATAAACTCCAAATCACGAAACCCTGCTGAAGGCAGCAGGCCTTCAAACCAAATGCAAACAGCAACTGACTGAAGATAAAATTAGAGAAAGTACCAAGAGACAAATGATTTGTCTCCAAGAATCCTAAAAAATATATATCTAAAACTGAAATACAGTAGTTCCCAACTGATGACCGTTTGTCCAGTGACTGTTTGAAGTTATAGCGACACTGAAGAAAGTCCCCAAAGTTATAGTGGTCATGTGATCAAAATTTGGGTGCTTGGCTCCCTGACCACACTTAAGACTTCCTTACCTGCTTATTCCCCCTTCCATTGATGTCCTTTTGGCCTCCTGCACTCCATGGCCCCTGCAGTCCTAACTGACCTCCATGTTTTCTTTCCCTTGTAGTTGAGCAAACATGTCTGTGCTGGCCCTTCATGAGGCAGCTGCTGGCCCCACAAAACTTTTTTTTCCAGGGTCACATATGCAGCAGTTTCCTTGTGAGACCTGGGGAAACTGGCTTGAAGTAGCCAGCAGCTGCTTCACAAAGGGCCAGGCCAGGCATGCCTTATCAACAATGGGAAAAGAAGACAGCCAAGGTCAGCTGTGGCAGTGGAGTGCAGGTCAGTAGGGCCCTTGGGCAGTTGTGGCTGGGACTGGGTTGGGCCAACTGGCTTTTCAGAGCACTAAGAAGCTCCATTGCACCACCTTGCTTGGCTGGGGCTAGGCTTCACACTGCACTGCCTTGTGGCTCAGGGGCTTCTTGTTATCCCAGAGCTGCAATGCACAAAGAAGCCTCTTTGCAGTGTGCTGCTGGGCTATGTTGAAGTAGCTGCAACTTTGCTTCAGCTTCACCATAGCTTAGGGCAGTGATGTCAAACTCAAGGCCTGAGGGCCGGATCTGGCCCACGGGGTGCTTAGATCTCACCTGCGGGGTTGTCCTGGAAACTGTGAAGGACTGGCCCACAGTGCCTCTGCCAGCGAAAACAGGGCTCAGGAAGGCTCCTGATCTCCGTTTTCACTGGCAGAGTGCTCGGGCCACCACAGGCGTCCCCAACATGAGTGATGTCAAGCTGGCCACGCCTACCTGCTCCCAAGGTCAAACACAATCCTGATGCGGCCCTCAATGAAATCGAGTTTGACACCCCTGGCTTAGGGGTTTCTTGCAGCCCCACAGCTGCAGTGAGCCAAGAAGGTGCTGAGCCACTTCATGCTCTTTCCCTGGCCTTGCTGTGCTCCCACTGTAGTGCAGCACCCCTGTTTCCACCACCTTGCCCACAATCTGCAGTGGATCTCTCAGGGTCTTCCCCAATCCCCCTCTGGTAGCCTTGTTCTCCTTACCTGGGACTCCCTTCGCCTTCCACTTGATGAGTTATGTGTTTGGAGTTACGATGGCAATCAATATTTGTGTTCTGACCTGGCTCCCAAACACGACAAACCCTCTGTAGTTAAATAAATGTTCCCTATATTAGGAATGCCAGCAGCCCCGGCAAAAAGTCTGTCTATCTCATGAACAGCAGGCTAACATGTCCAGCAGGGAGATGAATAATTGTCTGCCACACCTATTTATCTCCACCCCCTGCCTCTTATCCCCAGAGGTAGGGTGGGGCTTTGTTAGCAGTTCTTCTGTCTCAAGGATCAGCCCATAGATTTTTTTGCCTTCTGTGCATCCATGCGTCAGGCACTGGACCCAGCTCTTCGTCCTCTTCCTCATCAGCCACCTCCAGACCTGGGGCTGTTGACTTTCCATCTGAGGGCTGATGGACGGCCCAGGCTACACCTCTGTCTCTATCTCTCCATTTCCTCTTCCCCCTCAGAGCTCCCAGGTTGCCTTGATGCTGACTCTGACTCCCAAGCCGCCACCTCATCTGATTTGGCAGCTGACAGGTGACAACAATTTGCTGTTGCTAAACAATGAGGTCACGTGATGTCACACTTTACAATTAAGCACATCTCTTCATGATGGAAATTCCAGTGCCAATTGTGGTTGTAAGTCGAGGTCTATCTGCAAAGTCAAAGAGGCAGTGAAAGCGGTCAGAATTCTTACTTTTTGGTAAAAAAAGGAAAGGTTGCAGCTCAGTGGTAAGGCATCTTTGAAGATCTACTTTCAACAAATGCTGACAGTACTGGATTGGAAAAACCAGCCTCTGACAAAGTGACAAAGTATTGGGTGGTTTTCTGTGATTCTACATAATCCTTCCTCCAAATTTTTAGCATCATTTCACTTGCATCTGTACAATATTCTTCCAGATCTTGGGAACTGACAGAATCAGCAGAGACCTTACTTGTTTTAAATCCCAGGCATGGCCATTCAGGGTGGTTAGCTGCCTTTTCAATACTATCTCCACTTTATTCTTCTTGGTAGGTGCTTCTGTGTTTTGTTTTGAATGAATGGCAGTTTTATTTCTTACTATTCATTTCTATTGTTTATGTCTTTAGTGATTTTAAAAAAATTTCATGCATGGTTTCTAGTGAATAAAAATTGAAAGACATCTTGAGAAATAAATTCTATCCTACACCAATAGGATATCTCAATATGTTTTTCAATTTTCAGTGTGTCCCTAGCTAACTATGATCCATCTATTTAAAACATTATTCCAGTTAATGTGGACAGGGCATGATTCAAAATAAATTGTATTGCCTGGAACCATGCAAACAGTATGTTGTTATTGACAGTTTAGAACATAATTTTACTGTAGCTTCATCAGTTCTTGATCTTCACCATTTCTTGATTATGCTTTGCAAATCTATTGTTTTTTTAAAAAACAGAATATATTCAACCCCTGTTGTGTTCTCTTTTTACATAACTTTTAGCAACTATAAATTAAACTTACAGTAATTATTTTAAGCATCCTTCTATACTTGTCAATAATACTAAGATTATTTTTATTCACTAGTTGAGCTGTACATTTTGGGGTTTTGTATTTTGCCACAAATCAGGTACTAAATTGCGGTTTACATTGTATTACAGTTTCCATTATAGTCAAGTTTCATAGAGGAGTATATATATCTTGCAGCAAAAAACAACACAAAACCCTGTAATTCCTTAATGACTAACACTCTGATCTTTCTCTAAGTGCTTTTGTGTGAATCTTTTGTATAATTTTAAAGGTTTTAAGACCTATGACATTCTGATACTTCTGACAGCCTTGTAATAATTTCATTTCCAACCAAATCATTTCTGACTTTTAAGGCTTTCCTAAAGATATCTGTGCTACTTTGTTGGAGCCAAGTTGTAATAAATCTTGAGATAGTTTAGAAACTAACATATTTATTATGGCCTATGTTTTCATGGGCTGCAATCTGTTTTTATGATGACATTGTGCAGTATCAGATGCCATGGTGTTCCAGTTCTTTATTCATCTATTTGTTACTTTCTGAGTTTATATTTTTATTCATTTTGAGCCATCCACAAACTAGAGTTCAGTTCATCTAAAATGCAGGCAATTACAGTGCTTGGTTTCAGGTAGATATCTAGTCTTTTCCATGTGAGGCTGTCATCTATTTATCTCTCTGTTTATTTAAATACATCTTTATGAGATTTATAACTTGTTCTTTCCACTAGCAAATGTTGCTTGAGGAAATTCCTTGGCTATCCTGGAAGATGGCTATCTGAATTTCATGGCAATTAATCTTATTTCATGTGGGCCTGAAGACAACTTTGGTATTCTTTGGGAAATTATGAATTTCCCTTAGAGGAGTTTGAACACTCTTAAGCAACATTTTTATCCAAATCTCTTAAGGCAAGATTTCAGGAGACAGGATAAAAACAGATATGGCAGTCAGTAACAACATGGGCAATAAAGTGAAGAAATTGGTTAAAAAGTCAGGAATGAAGAAAAGTCCTATAAATCTGGTAATAAAATGTTTTTTTAAACTACCAGGCTAAATTTGGAATATATTGTTTTGAAATGTCATTTCATACATCCTCAGTGTAATACATGTCTGTTTTTCATATAAATATAATTTTGAGAAAAAATGTTTCAAAAATGTATGAAAGGTCTATGATAAAAACAGATAGTAAAAAATATAGCTCAAATATCATACTATTAAATTCTACTTTTTCCCTCTTCATACCAGGACTATGATTCTGCTATCTCTAAAAGGATGTCTCAGCAGCTGGAAGATTTAATCTCTCTCTCTCTCTTTCTCTTATTACTATCAAAACTCTTAGATTAAAGTAACATATTGTTTGATTCCTGGTGACTGCATTCTTCTACTCATACAGTTGACTTTATCGTATGTTCCTTGAAGAAATGGTTCCAGAAGGGATTCCTATATCCTCTCTTAACTGCATTGAATATAATGCGATGAATTGAGTTAGAATTCGCTAAAATCTTAGTTGTTTCCTTCAATCCCTGCTGTTCCAAAAGTTACCAGCTGGGAGCCTGCAGAAGAGCAATTGATCCATATTCTTATCGTTTTCTCATTCTTCTTAAAATGGGTTAAGGAGGTTTTCAGAAATATTTAGGTTATAATATATATACAGTGCAAAAGTATAACCTGTAGTGGCTGGGAGAAACAGGAAGTGAGATGAGGGCAACAGTGTGATTAGTTAGGGAGGCCCAAACACTGTATAAAAGTCTAGGTTAATAAAAAACAATAATTTGATTAGTAAACTTGGCCATTGGAAGCCTACTTGTGAACAGATTGTAATAGAGGCTTAAACGAGGAAAGACTTTTAATAAAATGGAGAATTGATGGCTCTAGATATTTGACTTTTGGGGCAAGGAGTCTCTATAGCCTGGGAACAATAGAACTTAGGCTATCTGTGAACGTCCTTATACGGGGAATTTTTTTTTTCCAGCAAGAGAAAAAAAAATCTTTGATATTGTTTATCCAGAGACACATAGCTTCCTCTGCCCTTACCCCTTTCTTCCCAGTCTATCCTTTTCTTCTTCAGTGGGGTTTTCTTTTTATCCTGCCCTATAGCCAAGGGTGGGCAGATGGTTTTCTTCTAGAACAGGGGTAGGGAACCATAGCCCCTTTATGACTTGTGGACTTCAAATCCCAGAATTCCTGAGCCAGTACGGGTGGTTCAGAAACTCTGAGAGTTGAAGTCCACAAGTCATAAAAGGGCCATCGTTTCCTGCTCCTGTTCTAGAAGCTGCCGGATGGAATTGTTAAAGGAACAAAAATGGGTGGAAGGAAGCAGCGGGTGAGGGGGAAAGTTGGACGGATAATTGAGGAAGTCAATTGAAATGAATGAGGCCCAGACAGACGATGCAATCCCAATTCTATATGTCAAGCTCGCTCATTTTGCTATCATAACTATTCTGTGATCTCTGTTTTAAAATTATGTGTCCAAGCTGGTGACTGATTTGTTACAACAGGGTGGGAAAAAGTTGTGGCTCCTGGGAAAAAAGTTAAGAATGTAATTAACATATGACAGTCTTCCCCTAAAGCCTGCTTTATTTTCCCTATGCGCCCTGCATTTGTGATGACCCAGCATCCTTTCCTCATGGTAAATCTTCCAGGGAAACTTGTCCTGTCATGGCACCATGATCACTAGCTTAGAGAATCCCCTGGATTTCCAAGAGAGGGTTTAACAGAAGTGGCTTTGGCAGGATACTCATTTCCTGCAGGGTATTCATTTCCAGTAACACAAAGGCTAACTATGTATCTGACATGCAAGGGCAGTTCCTTGAGGCAGTAGTTATAATGGCATTTTAAACACTTGCACAGAGCAAATAAATCTTCCCTTTGCCCCAAGATGTATGTGCCACACCGCTTACTAATGTGGTTTTCCTGCATTTTGATCTCAGCATGGAATACTTCAGACAAAAGTAAATCATCTGATTATGTTTCACGCTATTTCATGCTCATTTCCATGCTTTCTCTTTTCTTTCTTCCAGCCTACCCACCCATAACAACCAGTGCATTTATCTCCATAAACAGAATTTACTATATCCGGGTGAGACGGTAACTATGTGCTCTATAAACATGGACCAATTCTGCTGTATGCATTCCTTCCTTCTTTCTTATCAAATATATACTGCTTCAGGTCCTTGGGAGAGAAACTACAACAGTTTAATCAGCATTACTTCTTTGAATAAAAAATTGCCACCTCTGCAGGTTAAGATTATCTGCAGCCCGGTATACCCATGTACTAATGAACTTTCAGATATAATATTGCTTTGAATTTTGTGGATTTAACATTGCTGTGAATTTTTGATGCTGTTCTTGGCCCAGGAGTCACCTAGTGGTGAGATGGGAAGCATGTAAATTTAATAAATAAATAATATTGAGAAACGCTTGGAAATGGATGGTTTGATTGAAATAAAACACGTTCATAAGTAGATATTTAAATTATATTGGAATGTGACTCTCATTTATATTTGTGAAACAGGTAAAGTCAGGTAATATGGAAATGGGATAGTAGACTAAACAGTGAACACAAGGTAATAGGACAAAGACTGGAGGAAAAATCTTAGGAAACTATGAAGAGTCATATTACATTGTACCATAGACTGGGGGGAGGGGTTGTTATTTGTTTATAAGAGTCACGGCTTGGAGCTTTCCTTCAAACGTATATAAATGTATATTCCTATTGCAACCCCATGGACTGAAAGATGCTGATTGGCCCGAAGTTGTTCAATGAGCCTTGAATGAGGAATTAAATCTGGATTTCTCGTGTACTTATTGAACCCCTTAGATATTAACATTCATGGATGTAAATACCGTGATGATGACAAACAGATCTGCTTGGAAGAGTGTCTGCTGGAAATTATATACATGCTGTCTTGATTTCACTAATGGAAAAAGATGAGATATAAATGTACTAAATAAAAGTAAATTTGTAAAAACATAAGTCATACATCTAGTGGATGAGTGCCAGTATTCTTAGTTCTCTAGTACTATGCCTCAAGAAAACAAAAACAATAATAATCTTATAATAGAGGAAAATGAAATCATTGTATTATTTGATGCCATCTCATTCTTCACATCAGTTGCAGCAATTTTATACAGTATATCAAACCCATCTGATTAAGCAATTGAAATATCAAAGCTAATGGAACTCATTGGGTTATGTCTACCACAAACTTTTAATCCAATGGGTGCCTCTATCAATTAATTCCATGGGAACTTCATTTCAAGATTAATAATAGAAATAGTAATGCGAATATTAGAAATGATAATCTTTCCATTAATACAAGTCAAAATATGGATTCATGACATGGATGATGCATTTGTCATAACAAAAAAACAGCAGAAAATGCACATAAATTAATCCACAATATATTTAAGGAGATCAAATTACCAAAATAAAATAATTTCTAGGAATTCTTATCTACCAAAAAAATAATGGCAATTTGCAATCTCTTATCTAGGTGTCTAATTAAACACTGAAAATGAAAAAAAATCAAATTTCAATGGAACTCCTGCATCCCAAAAGAGAAGGAATGAAGACTACATGGAGGAGAATTCCAGGGCATTCTTAGATTTAAAGAGGCTGCCTGTTTGTTATGGATACATGCAGATCTTTCAGCCTTATCAATGATTACTGTACCTCTTCCAACCTCACCCAGCTTTTTGTGCACTTAATACATTGACAAAACAATGACAAAACCTAAGAATGAAAGCTAATCCATAGCATTATCCTTAGGGTTTGGGCTGTGTGCCATCAAACAAGTCTAGGAGCAATAACTTGACTTAAGTTAAACAGAACTAAATAGGGTGCTGGTTGTCTTTGCAACAGTCTAATTACTGAAATAATATAAACTAACAATATAAACTTGTAATGCTCATAATGATTTGAAAATCATCCAAATTAAGTTATTGGAACATTTTCATTATTCTATTCTATTCTAGTAGTTACGGGTGCATCCCGCTACTCCCATATAACACCACTATTGCGCGAGCTGCACTGGCTGCCGGTGGTCCTCCAGATTCGCTTCAAGGTGATGGTACTCACCTATAAAGCCCTTCATGGCACGGGCCTGGGGTATTTGCAGGATCACCTCCTACCGGCCTCCCACCTCCCAGTGCGCTCACATAGGGCTGCCCTCCTCCGGGTCCCCTCAGCTAGACAGTGTCGGCTGGCAGTCCCCAGGATGAGGGCGTTCTCTGTGGCCACACCGACCCTCTGGAATAGGTTGCCCACTGAGCTCTGGACAGCCCCCACCTCCGCACCTTCGCGCCGACCTAAAGACATGGCTCTTCCACCAACTTCCCTGATCTGCCGTGGATTTTAATTTGGGTATTGGGGATTTTAATACTATTTAAATTTTACTTATTGTCGGGTTTTTTATTGTTGTGAGCCGCCCCGAGTCCTACGGGAGAAGGGCGGCATATAAATCTGACAAAATAAATAAATAATATTCTATTCTATTCTATTCTATTCTATTCTATTCTATTCTATTCTATTCTATTCTAATATGCATATGGCTGCCAATATACATGAAATTTGTTATATGAATTTTTGATATTACAAATTTCATGTATATTGACAGCCATTTTTGTAATAGTGAAAAATATTTAAGCTATCATCCAATACGGTTTATGGGAACTAACAGTTGAGTAGCTAGGAAGGCGAAACTATGACTCTTGAAAAAAAAATGGGATTGTGAGAGTACAGTGATTCTTCTAATGTTGGTGAATATATATTTGTATCAATCAGCATTAAAGAACATGATAAATAAAAAATTGAGGATGCAGATTGAGATGATGTGGAGAAAATGGAGGTAGATCTAGGGAGAAAGAAATAGTGGCAGGAACTGGCATTTGGTGCTATTAGAAAGAAGAATGGAAGCAAGTGGACAGGTAGTCTTCTACTTATGACATACCTACCCTCCAAGGTACTTACAACCCATTTCTGGAATTCCAACAGCCACACACACACCCAGTGACCATGTGACTACATTTCAGGTGCTCAGCAATCAGCCCGCATTTGCAACATCCATGGTCACCTGACTTTAATTTATGACTTTTCACTGAAAATCAGTGTTTACTTTTGGTTTTCTGCAAAAACTCCCCATAGCAAACAGTGGGCTTGCTTAATGACCACAGACTTAATGACTACCACAAGAACAGGTTGTAAAATCAGGTCAGTTATGTGGGTGACCCTCCCCCCGCCCACTTTATGATTGTCATGACTTATGATCATAATGATCGGCCTCCATTACAATTGTAAGTCGAGAATTACCTGTATCTGTTGGGTTATGGCTTCTGGCTTTATCCATTGTGGTAATTAAGACAATCATAGAATAGCCCTGATTTCTATTCTTCAGACATGTTCCTTTAATCAGCGTTAAAGTCAGTACACAGTTCATATTCTTTTTTATAAAATCTAAAATATTGAAATTCTGAAATATTGAAATGCCTTAAATCTCTGTGGGCTCAAAGCTATGGAAATACTTTTTTTTTTTTTTTTTGTTTTACTGGCAATAAAAGGGAATGCATCTTAGTACATCAGCAGAAACATTGCAACACATGTGAATAGATGTGAATAGATAAGTTTGATGCCTCTAGATACTTCAACCTGCATGCATGAAGTATATGCTGCTACTTATGACTTGTGACTTATTTCTTCATAATCCTGATTTATTGCTTTTGCTTGTGCTTTTAAAATTGGAGTTACGTACATACCTGTCCAATTTTACTCCCTACCTGGTGAGGAAGATTGGGCTGAGTGATCCTACTTCGTCAGGAATATGGTTGGGGGCAAATTTGATTGATGTTTTTTGATCCTAGTCCAGCAGGAGAACTATGTGACTGAATTACGTAGAATCTAAAATGCTTTTTGGATGGCTACAAACATTTGAAAACAAAGTGCTTGTTGCTAATTATGTACCAGGAAATATATCAGGTAACCAGTAACTTATTTCCCAGCCTTTGTAAGGAAAAGAAAGAAAGAAATTAAATGAACTTACTCCAGTGGTGGGTTGCCCCCAGTTCGGACCGGTTCTATAGAACCGGTAGTAAAACCGGCGGGAGGCTCCGCCCACCGACCCCAATGTCATCAGAATGCTTCTGCGCATGCGCAGAAGAGTGCAGAAGCTTCTGCGTGAGCAAAGCGAGCGTGCGCACGCAGCCCCATTGCGAACCGATAATAAAGGTACGTAGAACCCACGCCTGACTTACTCCCTCCCCCTCCCTTTTTTTGGTGCCTTCAAGTCACTTTTTGACTCCTGATGATTAGTCCCTAAAATTTTCTTGGAAAGGTTTTTGGAAGTGGTTTGCCATCATTTCCTTCCTAAGGCTGGAAAGTGAGTGGCCCAAGATCATCCTACTGATGACATGCCTAAAATGGGACTAGAACTCTTTTGACTACAACTAGTTTGTAGCCTGGGGCTTCTAACCACTGCACCAAACTGGCTCTCCTATTTCCACTACCCACCAGTAATTCAACTAGGGCAGGAACGGGGGTGACCAGATCTAGTGAGAAAAGGGCATAGGAGGCTTTGTGGAATGGCATGCTTGGGCAACAATCCTAAAAAAATACTCTTAACAAACCCTAAAAGAAAGAGAGCAATGAGAATAGTCAGGGAGAGACGACAGCTATAATTGTTCTGTGCATGCAGGGCACAATTTTTAAAAAATCCATTATGAAGATTATTTTAATAAAACAAAAAGCTGTTATAGTAATATATATAGAAGATTAAATGTTAAAGTAGGACTTATCGTATAGTTTTAAAGTGGAGAAGTTATTTTATAATGTCATAGTATAATGTCTTTTTTTTTTCCTTTCTTTTCTCTTTTTTGATATGTATGGATAAAGGGGGATGTTATAATATTAATAATATTTTTAGTAAGTAAAGGTCAATATTTAGAGGAGGGAGTAAGTAATCTGTTATGAATTAGGTTTTTTTTTTGTTATGAAGAAGTCACAGGGGGGGATGGGTGGGGAGGGGGGGTTAGAGAGGGGGAGGGAGAGGGGAAAAAAAAGGGGGGGAAATTTGTATTTGAAAACTTTTTCAATTAAAAAATAAATAAATAAATAAAACAAAAAGCAATTCATAAGAT
This sequence comes from Pantherophis guttatus, assembly GCF_059756535.1. Classification (NCBI taxonomy): domain Eukaryota; kingdom Metazoa; phylum Chordata; class Lepidosauria; order Squamata; family Colubridae; genus Pantherophis; species Pantherophis guttatus. Next base: position 141,315,829 of record NC_142063.1, read on the forward strand.
TCACAAGATACTTAATGTTGAAATTTATTTCCCCAACTGAATTAGAAGAGATACACTTTTTTTCATTTTTATGTCAGTTTTTATTTGTCCCCTTTGTATGGAAAACAAGAAGCAATCTCGTGTGTATTTCCAAATTCTGATATAAATTTCTTAGGCATTTACAGAAAACTCATCATTTGAAACAATTCATTTCCAATATACAATTTATTACTGTGTGCATAGCAAGATTCTCCTAAAAAAAAAAAAAATCACTGCATCTTACGATGTCCCCATGAGTCCAGAATTTGTCACTCTGTCCAGATTCAGAAAGGTTAGTTGTCTGTTTTATTTAAATTCTGCATATCCCCAGCCCATGTCCTTGCCTTACAGAGTATTTTATGATGGAACACGAATGCTTCATGGTTTAGTTTGGATCTAGCATTCCTCCTCCAGTTGCAACAGACCAAAGTTGCGCCATGCAGATCCTTGCACTGTTTTTCTCCTCCATCTGTGAAAGCAACTCCAGCATGTTTTTTTCAAAGAAACATGAATACTGTTTTTGTTGCTACCTTTTATAGCTTGATTTCTGTAACTGAATCCAAGTCTCTATTCTGCCTCCAGCTAAAGTGCTGCTTTGTTGTGAGAGGCTTCTAGTTACCAAATTCCCCCATGAGCTTCATGTCTGCAGATTTCTGAACCGTCCCACTGAAAGTTACCCAAGATCCTTATGTTAATGGGTAGCAGGGGAGGCAGAGGGCATGGGCCATACAGTACATGAGGAAGCAGCAGACAATTCCATGAATCCAGAAGAAGAGAAGATGGATGAGTAAGTAGCACCAGACTGAGTCACACTGCAAGCTCGAGAGCCAACAAGGCCTAGAACTAATGTGGGAATAAGGTGTAGGAGCACAAGGTTTGTAATGGATCCATAATATTTCTGATACAGAACCAAATGAATATATTTGGTTAGCTCTAAAACGCCAAACCTGAGACAATCACTTGGCAGTTTTGCAATATAATGACACCCTCTTATATTGTGATTCTTTTTAGAAATGCTTGAATTGAAATAGGTTGGAATATGCTATTTTTCAAGCATACCTATAGAAAAATAAAAGTAAAAATAAATTCATTAAGTCTTAAACACCCACAAAAGTAGTCCAATAAGTAGTAAAACAATCCAATTTTTCAAAAACATTCAATTATTTAAATGTATTCTTTCTGCTTGACCACTATTTGGTTAAGGTCTACTTTTGAGGGCAGTGTAATTTCACTTTTTGGAGTCTGTGTGATCTTTGTATTAATAAAGTCACGATAAAGACTTTATTAAGAGTTTAATTATATTAGGTATCTCTTGTACTTGAATGGATACTAATATTAGGTCTCCAGAAATAAAAAAATGTTTGAAAAAGATTCTCCAAAGAGACATTTATTCCTAGAATTTAAATTGTGCTATTGAAGATTCACTGTTGTTATAAATATAACAATATGTGTTGATACCTAGGAAATAATTTTCTGTTTCCTAAATGTATAATCTTATACCATTTTTTTTGAGTGAGAAATTATCTTTAACTTTTCTTTTAACATGCTACTAAGTGAGACAGTTATTGTGAGTTTTGCCACATTTTACAACCTTTCTTGCCACAGTTCTTAAGTGAATCGCTGCAGTTGATAAGTTAGCAATCCAGTTGTTAAGTGAATCTGGCTTCCTCATTGATTTTGCTTGTCAAAAGGTTGCAAAAGGTGACTACATGACAGCAACAGTCATAAATACGAACCAAGCATCTGAATTTTGATCCTATGATCATGGGGATACTAAAAAGGTCGTAAGTGTGAAAAATTATCGTAAGTCACATTTTTCAGCGCTGTTGTAACTTTGAATGATCACTAAATGAACTGTTCTAAGTCAAGAACTACCTGCAATTTAGTTCTTTAGATCAATAATTTATTTTCCTCTTCACATGTGACTCGATGTTGGGTGTGAATTTCCCAGAAATAAGTAAGACTTAAACCATCTTCTCTAAAAGAAATATGGTATTTGCATGTGTTGACACTGAAAGAAAATCCCTTTTAATGGCTCGCTTTTAATATTACTACAATAATGGTGTCTGAATATATACAGTACTAATTAGAGTACTGAAGTCTGCTGTGCCCTAGAGGTGGAGCTCTTGCCTCACAATCAGGAGGTTGTGAGTTCGATCCTAGGTACAGGCAGATGTAGGGTCTCCTGCTTGGGCAGGGGGTTGGACTAGATGACCTGCAAGGTCCCTTCCAACTCTGTTAATATGTTATCTGTCTTGCACCCTTTCCTCAGTTGATAGCAAATAGTGAAAAGCACATGGCATTTCCACCAAAAACTGTTGCTTGCCAAATTCAGAATTCTTTTAACCGAGACCTCTCAAGCTTTCCATTCCTTAAAAAGTTTGTTTCCCCCCTTCCTCAGCAAACATTCCTACATGTGATGCCTCCATCATTAGGTTACCATCGATGTGCTTTCTGTAAAAATGGCCTTCTTGCCAGCCACTTGCCCTAACTTGTGTTTCTAAATTCTTTCTCACACCTTTTGGAACTGAATTCACCATTGAAGGAGTAATTAATCATAAATGAAATGGAATGTTCAAAGCTTCAGCAAATATTCTGAACACAAACTGTGGGACCATTGGAGTTTTAAAGCATTCATCTAGAACAGGGGTGTCAAACTCAAAGCCTGGGGGCTGGATCCGGCCTGGGGGGTGCTTAGATCTGGCCTGCAGGGCCTCCATGGAAACAATACAATAATGCAATGCAGCTCCATGGAATTTGCGGTCAGAATGAGGGGATTACAGGAAAATTATAGAGATGATTTGAGAAAGATGTCTGCTGAAGTTCTGGCTGGGATTTTAAAGGTTCATCCTGAAGAGGTATCCTGTAAGATTGACAAGGCCTACAGAGTAAATTCTTGGATTGCAAAGCAAAGGCAGTTGCCTAGAGATGTGGTGATTTACTTTACAGACAAAGGAATAAGAAATGATATTGTGCAAAAATCTTTTAACTCTACTTTAGAACTGAACGGAAGAAAGATTTGGATATATAAAGAGCTGCCGCCTAAGATGTTAAAAGATAGAAAGCAATTTGGATTTTTGGTGACTGAGCTAAAGAAACAAAACATCCCATTCAGGTGGGATGTTCCAGTGGGTATAATATTGAGATATCAAGGAGAAAGATATCAATTAAAAACTGTTGAAAAAGCGGAAGAATTTTACTACAAGGTCCTTAAAATGGATTTAACATCTCCATGTATGCCATCTCTGTTAGGAACACAGAAGGGGAATAAAGAAATGCAAAATGAACAAGAGACTGAAATCCAGGCTAAGCAGATGGAGATGGAGATAATGGAAAAACAACAAGTTACAGAGGCTCCTTTGGACGAGCCGCTTTTGGATTCTCCTTTAAAGGTTATAGCTGGATTATTTACAAATACAAGAGAGGCGGCTTTGGATTTTAATGCGATGTCTCATCAAGTTGCAGACCAGCATGGAAATCAATCAGTTGATATACAAGTTATAGAAAGGCATCCAGGATGGAGATCTAAACCACAAAAAGCTAAGAAAAGAAGAAGCAGGTCCTACAAAACTAAAAAATCTTAGACTAAACAACAGTCTAATGCCAGTTATTTAAGAGACGATTAAAATGAAAATATAGCTGAGGTAAATTACTGACTTGTACAATTTTGAGAAGAATGACAGATCTCTGCAGTGCTGTGCCTTAGGGATGTGGAAGAAGGCCTCTAACTGAGTGGACTGGAACTTTCTATATTGTACTCTTTGTAAAATGGATTATGTATATGCTGAGCTATAAGGCACGAGAATTATGGTGGGGCATTCAGAAGATCTGGTTGTTACCCTAACACGGTGGTTGGAATTAATAATCTAGATGAAAGATATTACAGAAGAAATTATATGGAATATAAATATAAAGTCACTCGGGTGATTTTTTATATACAACAACATTTATTACTGATGGAGGCAGATATCGAAGATACTGAATATATTGTTGGAAACAGAACTTGTTGTTACCCTAATATGGGCGATGGAATTAACAATCTAGCTGAAAGACATTACAGAAGATATTATATGGATTACAAATTTAAAGTCATCTGAGGATTCTGTTTATATATGGAAATATTTTTTAGTGGTGTGGTGTGGGCAGAAGAACGAAGATTAAAATATCATGTATGGTAGACCTGTAGCAAATTGGGTGGAGATAGGTCAGGTTACTGATTGTTTAGCTTAGTAAAAGGGATGTTATGTTTAGATATAAATATATGTCAAAGATCTGAATTAAGAGATATATGTATGGGGGTGGAGGAAATGGGTAGATTATGAGTTGAATAAATGCCAAATTAGGAATTATTATAAAATTTTATAGCTGAAGATTGCTTTGAAATGTACAACATAAGGGGGATATAATAATAATGTTAGAAAGAAATGGTTAGTATGTGGGGGTGGTGTAAAAGGATGGTAAAGTATTATTTAATTTGATATTAATGATTTTGTTTTGAAGAAGCCATGGGGGGAGGGGAGGGGAGGGGGGGTTAGGGAGGAGGGGGAGGGGGGGAAAGGGGGAAAAACTTTTTCAATAAAAAAAAAAAGAAACAGTGGACTGGCCCATGGTGTCTCTGCCAGCAAAAAGAGAGCTCACGAGGGCCACATGCAGCCCTCCTGAGCTCTGTTTTCGCTGGCAGAGGGTTGCAGGAGGTTGTTGCAGCCGAAAACAGAGCCCAGGATCTCATTTTCTCTGGCAGAGCGCTCAGGCCACCATGGACGCCCCCGACATGAGTGATGGCAAGCTGGTCATGCCCACCCACCCCCAAAGTCAAACACAATCCTGATGCAGCCCTCAATGAAATTGAGTTTGACACCCCTGATCTAGAAGCAAGCTAAGCTTAACATTCTGCATTTCATTCCTTCTAACAACAAATCATAACTGGTTTTTAAGATGCCGAGTTAAGTCAGATGAATATCTTTCACCTGCTTTGATGCACAGATTTTTTTAAATTGGATAAGATCTTAAATTTACAGTTAGTCCCCAACTTACAACAGTTCCTTTAATGATTGTTCAAAGTTACAGCAGCACTGAAAAAAGTGACTGATGACCATTTTTCACACTTGTGACTGTTGCAGCATCCCCAAAGTCAAGTGATTCAACTTCAGACACTTGACAATTGACTCATATTTATGAGGGTTGCAGTGTCCCAAGGTCATATGATCATCTTTTGGGACCTTCTGAAGACAATGGGGAAGCCTGATTCACTTAACAACCATGTTACCAACTTAACAACTGCAGTGATTCACTTAACAACTGTGGCAAGAAAAGTCATAAAATGGGTCAACATTCAGTTGCTTAATAACACATTTGTCTTGCTTAGCAACATAAATTTTGGGCTCAGTTGTGGTTGTAAGTCACAGACTACCTATACTTCGATTTCAGTTATCACTTTTTTCTCTCCTTTTGTTTGGAGAACAAGAAGCACACAGCATTAAGTCAGTTTTTATGCATGCTGAATTCTATTAACAGTGAAATTAACAGTTGTTATTATCTGAAGGCTTCTGCTCAGAATAAACTTGTTTTTTGTTAAATGAGAAGTCTTTGCAGATAAGTGTACCTAGGATTCCTGCTGTTGTAATTCAGATATTTGTATACCAGCGATTTATAAATAAAAATCTAGTTGAAATCAAATGGACATAATGCTTTCTTACTCAATTTATGACATGTAATAGTAGATTGTAGAATACATGACTAGAATGCCGTGAAGTATTCATAAATAATTGGAAAAACAAATGTAAGGATAATATATAGTTCTATTTGCAAATGCATACATAAACATATGCTGAGCTCTTTTTCCAAGTGGATAATCTTGCATATTAAAATGAAATGGCAAAACTATGCTTGCTGTTTCCCAGAAAAAGATCAATTAACGTGTCAATTATTTTCAGATTCATTTCTGTTGCAGATTTTTGGCTTGATGCCACTGATCAGCCAAAAACAATAACAACACATGCACACACCAAATTAAAACAGGGCCTCACATTTCAGTAGGATTATAAAAAAATGGCATAAATTTAAATTAAAAGCAAATGTGTAACATAAAAGCTAATCCAATTTCATTGAAGTATAGGAGATGAGCAGCCTGAGCCTGAGCATGGGGTCAAATGCATCATCAATTTGGAATCACTATGCTCCCACAGGAGATCTAAGTCCAGCCCCTTGTGAATTCTGTTGACTCTTATCTAGCGCCAATGTGCCTTGACCATTAGTAGATCAGATTCTTATGTATATGCAGCATATAATAAAGTCATAGTACTTTTGAACTCTATCCTGGCTCCTGATTTCTTGCACCTGACATTAATCACACATTTGACCCTGCCCTCTGACTCAATCTGACCATCTCCTACATGAACAGATAAAACATAAAAGCCCTTTTCAATTTTATATGTGCTTATTGCACCATAGATCCTTCAGTATTTTTCCTCTGCGGCTGAAAAATCAGCCTAAATAAATGAGATTTATAAATAAATGGGCAGAACGCTACAATAGGAATATTTTTGTCCAGCTTTTCTGCATCAAGTTTAATTTAATGCCCTCCTGGTTGACAAGAGCATGCTCAGCCTCATTAAATTGCTTTTGATATTTGGATTTATGCTATTCTGGTGAATGGGGTTCCTTTTCCCTGCAAACTTTTTTGAGGACATAATATGTGTTGACATATTATGCATTTCTTGGATAAAGTGTGAAAAGGCAGTTTATAAACATTTAATTCAGGGGTGAAATGCTACTGGATTGGACCGGATCACCCGATCCGGTAGCGATGGCGGCGGGTGGTTTGGAGAATCGGTAGCAAAAATCCCTCTCCCCCACCCCCACCCCTGTCCAGCTGAGCCATGCAATCATCAGAGGCTTTTTTTTTCCTTTTAAAAGCATTTTTTCTACAAGCTCTTCGGCCGAAGAGGTTTTTAAAAACTGCTTTTAAAAGGCTCTGACGATCCCAGCTGAGTTGGCTGATCGTCAGAGGCTTTTTTTTCCCGTTTAAAAGCAATGCTTTTAAAAGTAAAAAAAAAAGATTGCGCACCACTGCTGATCACCCCCCCCTTGCGCACTGTTCTACTTACCGCATGCCTCTTTTTGGTGTGCACTGCGTGTGTGCACCTCGCATTTGGTGCGCACTGCACATGCTCAGCCAGCGAACCGGTAGTAAACCGGTTCAGATTTCACCACTGATTTAATTCAAACTGTTAAGGTATATATCGGCAGATCTGTGGCTGTCCAGTGGTTCTATTCTAGTTGATATCTTGCAATGGTGAATTTGGCCTGCAAGCATCCATTTTTTTGATAGGGTAGGTGTACCTAAGATTCTAATAAGAGTTCACATTTAGGGTGTGTTATTCTTCTAGATTAGGAATCAGTGATGGGGTCAGCAATGAGGCAGATGAAACAAAACAAAATAAAATAAAGGAGAATATTTGTAGCTCAGGGTTGAAATGAGGAGTCCTTGGTGCTCTCTGAGCTTGGTTGTTTCCTTGCAGACGTTTCATTACTCAAACTGGGCAACATCATCAGTGCTAGACTAACCAAGCTCAGAGAGCACCCAGGACCCCTCCAAACAAAAAATGTGGGATTAATATATGCAACTTTATAGGGCTGCTGGTATTGCCTTCCTTTTTCATTCCTTTGTTTGCTGTAAAAGGAAGCTCAGGGAGGATAGAAGAACAAGGGATGGTAGTGGTGATGGCATAGCCCCGTGATGGCGAACTTATGGCACGCATGCCACAGGTGGCACGCTGAGCCATATCTGTGGGCACGCGAGCATTGCCCTAGCTCAGTTCCAGTACACATGCATGTGCTGGCCAGCTGATTTTCAGGCTTTCTGGGCCACCGGAAGTTGGGAAACAAGCCATTTCTGGTCTCCGGAGGACCTCAAGGTATGGGTGGGGAAGGCCGTTTTCGCCCTTCCCAGGTTCCAAGAAAGCCTCTGGAGCCTGGGGAGGGCGAAAAACGGGCCTACCGGGCCCACCGGTAACCTTTTTGCCATCACATGCCAAAAGCAGGGGAGCTTGGGGGGGGTCACACGCGCATGCGCGGGAGCAGGGGACATTGAATTATGGGTGTGGACACACACACGCGCGACCACCCCACGCTCCTCCCACTTTTTGGCACGCAACGGCAAAAAGGTTAGCCATCACTGGCATAGCCTGTATAAGTGTGGCAACCTCATGCTACATTTGAGATGAAAGAGGACTGATTGAATGCTGCATACTTATTAGAAAATAATATAATTTAAATGTAAATGAGTGTTTATTCAACCTTACTGTTTGTAGTAACCACTATGTCAACAAATAACAATGTGTCATGTGTCCTTTTGGGAGACCAGCATAGTTGCAACTCTCTGAAACGCTTACAAATTGATAAAATTAAGCCAATACCAGCTTAATTAACTCTATATGAGGCACACTGCACCGTTTGCCGCTCAGTTTAGCAAGTTCTAAGCTTCCTTAAGGCTGGGAATGACTTTAAAACGATGAGATTTTGAAAAGCGCAGTCGCCACAGTGGCTTTGGATGACTCTGAGTTGGCAAAGACAAGAGTTTCTAAAAAAAAAGAGAAGCACTGATCCTTTATCATTTTCTATTGGGGCCTATTAAAGCTAGAATGCAGGTGTCTCATTTTCTTTCAAGTGCACACAAAGCGTCAGTTGGAATTTTAAGCCAGCAATCTGGCCCGGTTTAGACTTTCAGAGGCCGCCCGAAGAAAGTACCATCTCATTAAGGTTGACCTGATTTTTACCCCTACTGGTAATCATGTTAGAGGAATGCTTAGAGATGCTATGCAAACACATTCTCCATGTCTTGTCACGAAAGTGCCAAGTTAGATGTAACAGTATGTACCCATTGGCGGTTTGTCCCCCGCTCTCCCCAACCTCAGCCTTTAGCATGAGCCAATGAACGTAGCATTTGCAGCCCATTATTTCTCCCATAGTAGGCATGGCATAGGGCCAACAGCCCTTGCTCATTAGTTCAAGGAGACTTTTCTGTCTTTCGCAGCTGCTTTCATACTGCAGGGAATCAACACACCACCAAGAGCTGACAAGTAGATAGTATAAAAATATTGAATGTCTATATGTGCAAGAAAGAGTGAGTTATCATGCAGAGGAGATTCATGTTGCCAGAGGGTGAGATTAACTAACCACCGACTCCTGCTGAAAGGTTGAATAGGCAGCCTGAGATCAGGAGAAATTCTGATGTAGGCGAACAGATGTTGAATCTTCGAAGTGCATCTACCTCTGTGCCAGGAAGAGTCAGGATATTAGTAAAAATGCAGTTGCTGGATTCTGCATGGCTTGTACAGGTACTCCTCGACTTACAACAGTTCATTTAGTGACTGTTTGAGGTTACAGTGTCACTGAAAAAAGTGACTTTTGGTCATTCTTCACACTTATGACCATTGCAGTATGCCCCTGGTCACATGATTAAAATTCAAACACTTGGCAACTGACTCACATTTATGATAGTTACAGTATACTGGGGACCTTTTGCAACCTTCTGACAAGGAAAGTCAATAGGGAAGCCAGATTCACTTATCAACCATATTACTACCTTACGTAGTAATGCAGTGATTCACTTAACAACTATGGCAAAAAAGGTCGTAAAATGGGGCAAAACTCATTTAATAACTGCCTCGCTGAGCAACAGAAATTTTGCACTCAATCGTGGTTGTAAATCAAGGACAACTTTAACTTTAACTTTTATTTGATTTATATACCGCCCTACTCCCGAAGGACTCAGGGCGGTGAACAGCCAACAATAAAATACATACATACAAAATTTAAAAAGCAGAAATAAAATCGAATTAAATAGTTTGGCCCAGACAGATTAAAAAACCCCAATCAATTTAAAACAAATTAAACTTTGAATATTAAAAATATTTAAGAATATTTAAAAATTATTTAAAAAGAGGGAGAAAAGTTAGGCCAGGCTCGCCTGGTGGAATAAAAAGGTCTTAAGAGCGCGGTGGAAGGTGCGCAGATCCGGGATCCTCTGTATCTCCGGGGGGAGCTCGTTCCAGATAATAGGTGCCCCCACAGAGAAGGCTCTCCCCCTTGGGGCCACCAGTCGACATTGTTTGGCCGACGGCACCCGGAGGAGCCCCTCTCTATGAGAGCGTACCGGCCGGTGGGAGGCTATTGGTGGTAGTAGGCAGTCCCGCAAGTACCCAGGTCCTAAGCCATGGAGCGCTTTAAAGGTGGTAACCAAAACCTTGAAGTGCACCCGGAAGACCAGCGGGAGCCAGTGCAGCTCGCGCAGGAGGGGTGTCACATGGGAACGCCATGTCGCTCCCATTACCACCCGCGCGGCCGCACTGTGCGCCAGTTGGAGCCTCCGGGTGCTCCTCAAGGGGAGCCCCATGTAGAGAGCGTTACAATAGTCCAGGTGGGAGGTGAGGGCATGAGTGACCGTGCGTAAGGAGTCCCAATCCAGAAAGGGATGCAACTGGCGGATCAGGCGAACCTGATGAAAAATCCTCCCGGTCACGGCCGTCAAGTGCTCTTCTAAAGACAGCCGTGAATCCAGGAGGACGCCCAAGTTGCGCGCCCTCTCCGTGGAGGCCAGTGATTCGCCCCCAATAGTCAGTGATGGCACCAACTGACTATATTGGGACATCGGAAACCACAGCCACTCGGTCTTGGATGGGTTGAGCCTGAGCCTATTCCTCCCCATCCAGATCCGCACAGCCTCCAGGCACCGGGACATCACTTCAAGGGCATCATTGGGGTGGTCTGGGGTGGAGATGTACAGCTGGGTGTCGTCAGCGTACTGGTGGTACTTCACCCCGAAACCACGGATGATCTCGCCCAGTGGCTTCACATAAATGTTGAACAGGAGGGGCGAGAGGACCCACCCTTGCGGCACCCCGCATATGAAGGGCCTCGGGGTCGACCTCTGCCCCCCTGTAGATTACAACCTGTAATCTCTCTTGGAGCTTTGTGCTTATGATAACTCATTCTTTTTCCAGCATCTTCAGTGCATGTTCTTAATCACATTCAGCTGCTCTCCATAGAAGAAGCCTGTATACCTCTGGGATTTGGGGAAGGGCATCTAAGTAAAAGATGTAGCCATTTGCGTCAGCATGTCTTTTTAGAAATAAAGCAAAGGAGTGTGTGTGTGTATACAAATACAAACATAAGCTACTTTCCTTAGGAGCCTTTAATGGGTTGCATTAGAGGTACCAGTCGCAAACACTGAATGAATCATTTTGGTGCCAACTTGGAAAAGTTCCTAGGAGATATGGAAAGAATAATTGTGCTGGAGTGGTATCACTTGGAGAAAGGAAGAGGTGGGTCTGTTGACAGCATAATGAGGAATTGATTCCTGGTTATATAAAAGGACCATTGCTGCACAGCAGTTTCCTAGCTGCTGAGGAATTTTGTTAAGATAGCAGAGCTCTCAAAACCTGTGTTCAGCATTTTTTTATAACAAAGTACTTTGCTTAAAGTGGACTAGCTGCCAATAGGCATGCTTTTGTCAATAAAGATATGACTAAAGTACACATACTGTCTGTTGAGTTTTCTGTTATCTCTGAAATGCCTTGTGAACTTTTCAATACTCCTTGTTAAGCAAACCTTTAGAGTAGACCAACTTCAGGAGAAGCGTAGTTTCACAAGCTCTTCGGAAAAGTAAAGCGATTGAAATTAGATTTCAATTAGATTGAATTAGATATATGCAAAGAACATTTGAAAAATTAAAGCAAACTTCTATCTAATTATGTCTTCTCTGGTCACTTTGGGGGAAGAATAGAAGGAATGTATGCATTTGTGTATGGGGAGGTTCTGATTCAATGATATTCTGAACACCAAAGAAGAAAAGCCCTAATAGTACGGTAGTAGCTGTTCAAGAAAGGAACAGAAAGCTGCCTTGGGAGATAGTGATTTTTTCCCCACTGGAGATGTTTAGAACAGGCTGAATGATGATCTGTCAGGAATATTGTGGTAGAGGATTCTGCATGGACAACAAGTTGGACAAGATGATCTCCAAGATCCCTTCTGTGATATAGAGTAAAGTTAAACCCTATAGCAGCTTCTTCTGACTTTTCTGCTGCTGAAGTCAGATATACCAACTATATTTACACCAACTTCTAGAGTCATATCTTTGTTTCTTTTCTAATTGAGAAAATAAGGATGATCCAAGCAGATAAGAACCTTCCTCTATCTCTTTCTTTGATGTATAAGCTTGTCCTTCTCAACACTGACTCTGAGCTCTGTACAGATTAAAAACAGATAAAGTTTATAAAGCAAAACAGGAAGGAAGGAAGGAAGGAAGGAAGGAAGGAAGGAAGGAAGGAAGGAAGGAAGGAACATATTCTAAATGAAACATACCCAGGGCATTAGGTGAGCACATCCTGACTCATTCCAGAGCTTCGGGGAGAAAAACAGGTTTTCAGAGATTTTTGCATAAAGTCCAAATTACTTGTCTCAAATGTTAGCTGTACTGCAGTGCTAGATACCACATAGAATATTTTGGGGATGCTTGCACAACGCATGTGCACTTGGAAAAAGATATATACAGTCAGGTCCAGAAATATTGGGACATCGACACAATTCTAACATCTTTGGCTCTATACACCACCACAATGGAGTTGGAATGAAACAAACACAATGTGCTTTAACTGCAGACTGTCAGCTTTAATTTGAGGATATGTACATCCAACTCAGGTGAACGGTGTAGGATTTACAGCAGTTTGCATATGTGCCTCCCACTTGTTAAGGGACCAAAAGTAATGGGACAGAATAATAATCATAAATCAAACTTTCCCTTCTTAATACTTGGTTGCAAATCCTTTGCAGTCAATCACAGCCTGAAGTCTGGAACGCATAGACATCACCAGACGCTGGGTTTCATCCCTGGTGATGCTCTGCCAGGCCTCTACTGCAACTGTCTTCAGTTCCTGCTTGTTCTTGGGGCATTTTCCCTTCAGTTTTGTCTTCAGCAAGTGAAATGCATGCTCAATGGGATTCAGGTCAGGTGATTGACTTGGCCATTGCATAACATTCCACTTCTGTCCCTTCAAGAACTCTTTGGTTGCTTTTGCAGTATGCTTTGGGTCAGTGTCCATCTGCACTGTGAAGCGCTGTCCAATGAGTTCTGCAGCATTTGGCTGAATGTGAGCAGATAATATTGCCCAAAACACTTCAGAATCCATCCTGCTGCTTTTGTCAGCAGTCACATCATCAATAAATACAAGAGAACCAGTTCCATTGGCAGCCATACATGCCCACGCCATGACACTACCACCACCATGCTTCACTGATGAGGTGATATGCTTAGGATCATGAGCAGTTCCTTTCCTTCTCCATACTCTTCTCTTCCCATCACTCTGGTACAAGTTGATCTTGGTCTCATCTGTCCATAGGCTCTTGTTCCAGAACTGCAAAGGCTTTGTTAGATGTTGTTTGGCAAACTCTAATCTGGCCTTCCTGTTTTTGAGGCTCACCAATGGTTTACATCTTGTGGTGAACCCTCTGTATTCACTCTGGTGAAGTCTTCTCTTGATTGTTGACTTTGACACACATACACCTATCTCCTGGAGAGTGTTCTTGATCTGGCCAACTGTTGTGAAGGGTGTTTTCTTCACCAGGGAAAGAATTCTTCGGTCATCCAACACAGTTGTTTTCTGTGGTCTCCCACGTCTTTTGGTGTTGCTGAGCTCACCGGTGCATTCCTTCTTTTTGAGAATGTTTCAAACAGTTGTTTTGGCCACACCTAATGTTCTTGCTATCTCTCTGATGGGTTTGTTTTGTTTCTTCAGCCTAATGATGGCTTGCTTCACTGATAGTGACAGCTCTTTGGATCTCATCTTGAGAGTTGACAGCAACAGATTCCAAATACAAATAGCGCACTTGAAATGAACTCTGGGCCTTTTATCTGCACATTGTAATTGGGGTAATGAGGGAATATCACACACCTGGCCATGGAACAGCTGAGAAGCCAATTGTCCCATTACCTTTGGTCCCTTAACAAGTGGGAAGCACATATGCAAACTGCTGTAAGTCCTACACCGTTCACCTGAGTTGGATGTACATACCCTCAAATTAAAGCTCACAGTCTGCAGTTAAAGCATATTGTGTTTGTTTCATTCCAACTCCATTGTGGTGGTGTATAGAGCCAAAGATGTTAGAATTGTGTCGATGTCCCAATATTTCTGGACCTGACTGTAAGATAAAAATGAGCAAGGGTCTGCTAATTCAATACTGATTTGGAAAAAAGATCTTCACTTAAAGACAATAGGATCTGGACCTAAATGCACCCATTTCTCTTTCTGACTGTGGAATCGTCGTTAAAAGCCCTTGTTTTTCTTCTCTAATCATGATCAATCAAATCCTGTATTTTAAGCCCAACCTATAAGATACAGCTTCTCTTTCACAATTGATTTCGAGTGTCTTCAAGAGTTTGAACTATGAGCTGGTGACAGTTCATTTAGTTTACGACTGGTTTCCCCCCCCCACAGCTGTATAGTTTCAGTAATCACATGGGGATGTTTGAACTAACTCTTGCTGCAGGCAAAAGGAGAAATAAATGGAAATTCAAACAGTGCCTGAATGTGACACATTTACCTTTGCCATGTTGGTTTTTGTATATAGATGGCAGGAGGTCAGCCGCTTCTAAATATCTGCAAAGTTAAGCAAGCAAAATGTGACTGCAGCTTTTTCACTAGTCTGAAACCATTCTCTTCAGAAAGGCTGACTAAAAATTACACAGCATTGCACACAACAACCAGTGATTTACTGGCTGAGAAAAAAATTAGACTAACAATTTTAACCTTTTAATAGAAATTCAGTTTGAAATTACAGGTTTTCATGTACTGCTATGTCTCTTAAGTAATATATTAGTTTTTGTCTTACAGATAATCCTCAATTTACAAAGATTCGTTTATCCACCTTCTGAATGTACAATGGCACTGAAAAAAGATGACTTGTGACTAGTTCTTGCACTTATGACTATTGCTGCATCCTTACAGTCACATGATCGAAATTTGGGTGCATGGGAACTGGCATCGGAATGGGGCAACTTGCGACGGCCAACTCGCCATGGGACAACTTACTGTGGGACAATTTTAACAATTGTATTTAATTATTTAAAATAAATAAAAAATATTTAATTTTTTTGCAATTCACATTTCATTCTGTCCCTCCCTTTGCATCCTTTCTTTAATGATTCTATTCCACTATTGCTTTGACATTAGTATAACTCTTGTCCCTCAGTAAGTTGTCCAACGGTGAATTGGCCATGGCAAGTTAGCCGTGGTGAATTGTATTAGACCCAACTGGCATATATTCACAACGTTTTAAGCATTCTGGGGTCACGTCACGTGATCACCATTTGCACTCTTCCCAGCCAACTTCTAACAAGCAAAGTCAATGGAGGAAACTGGTTTCTCTTAACAGCTGCAGTGATTCACTTAATAATCACTGCAAAAAAAATATGTTGTAAAAACAGGTGCAATTCGCTTAACAACCACCTTAGCAATGGGAATTCTGGCCCTATTTGTGGTTGTAAATTGAAGTGTAGTGTGATGAGGAGAACTCATCTCATGAAGGAACCCATGTCTTTTTTATAACAGGCCACTGTTTAATGCCAAGGTGTATTGACTGTTTAACCTATCCAATTGTCATCTTGCTATGATCACTTTCTGTGTTTGAAGCACACAAATTCAAATTTATCATTTTGAGTGAGAAGTACCAGGAAACTGTAGATCACAGAACCAGCACAAGTTTAACATTTCCACCACCATTCTGACAAAGAGAAAAGAGAATTGTACCAGCAAATAATAAAGCTTCTTATTAGGTTTAGATTTTTTTTTTTAATACATTGCAGAGCAATAATTCCAGATTTGTCATGAAGTGTATACTTAGTGCCTGGGAAACTACCATCAATGTTTCATCACTGACAAGTGTACTTTTTATGTATTACAATTACATCTTGCTTTTTGTCCATTAATAGCGCTTGGTGCAGCTGAATCATGCACCACATGGATAAAAAACACAATTCAAATGAAAAGATCAAAAAAGCCATTTCAATTAAAAATCTGCACTACATACCAGTACATTCTAATCTGGTGCAAAGCACCCCTCTGGTAGAACAAAGGAAAGATGTTCTAAGAAAGAAGTGTTGAGTTTATAAATATGCAAAAGAGATACATAATAATGGGACTAGAAAACACTGGAGAAAGAAGATGGAGAATGCTACCTAGGGAGATTCATTTTTTATTGATTAGATTTTTATTCTTTACCAACAGGACGTTGGTACTAACTTACACAATTTTGTCAACCCTGGAGATCAATAGGGTGACAAGTGTCCTAGCCAGATCACTTTCATCATTTCATATCCTGTGTGACAATTATTATAAATGGGGAATTAAAAAAAAATACTGGAAGTACTTTGATTTAATCTCCCGCTCCTTTTACACTGCTGTATCATTCAATTGCAGTCTTTTGAAATCACTTGTTTCCTGGCATCTTTGTTGTCTTGGAACTGTCTAAGTAGCAAACCAGCAATGGGAATAGTTGTCAATAAACCAGATTAAGGTAGTGTTATAGCACCTCCTCTTCCCTATCTTGCTCCCGAATATTGTCCCTTCCAACAATTCCACAGCGACACTGTCATTTTAGTTGGGTGTTATTCCTATCTTTTCCTATGTCATTAAATTCTGATTATACAAACAAAGAAGGTATTAAAGTTAAGAATAAATCTGCAGTCTGTTTATCTTTTAAAAATTACTTTTGGACTGAACTCTCATAAACGTCATAATAACGTCAAGAGTATTTCCATATTTTTTAAATAAGATTCATGTCTAGCCTTTGTATTAACAGGCAGCACTGAAGGCAATTAACAAACAAGCAAAAACAATATCAATTAAAACAATATAATTGAAGCAAACTGACCAGCATACTTAAAGACATAGATAAAAACATGATGTCCTGGATTTTGTTTTTTGTTTTGGACTTTTCTAAAATCAACTTGAACATCTTGCATCACCCTTCCTAAGTAGGGCTGTAATATATGTTGGATGTTCGTAAGCATTATTTTGCTAGTACTGACTGATAGTTTGCACTTCTGTTAAGACTCTCTTCTCTGGTATTAATATGTGGACTGACTTGCTGGAGCACGGGGCTGGACTGGAAGACTTCCAAGGTCCATTCCAACTCTTGTTATTCTGTTTATTCTTCCAATCTGTTGGCCACTGTGTTGTTCTCCAGACTTGGTGGCATAACTTGGTTAGAATCTTTACTGATTCTCCTTCTGTTGCTTATGATATTTCATGGATATTCCACCACTTCCTGAAGCGTTCCAACTCCAAATGACAAAGAGTACTGATCTAACTTCTAGCTCTAGCATTCTTGTATAATCTTCACAACATCTTGGATGTTGACAACTTTACTGTTCAATGTTTCAGTATACTTCTTCAAAGATCAACTTGGTTTGATCTTCTTTGAATCAGTTACTGTCTATTCATTGGCGTCTTTTAGCATACCAATTCGAGGTTGGAATTTCCTTCTTAGTTAAGAAATCTTTTAGAAGATTGTCCTTATTTTTCTGTGTCTGTTTCCACCTTTGATGTCATTTCAGAGGTTGTTATGTTTCTTCTTGTTTCTCTTAACAGCTCTGAAATTCTTTAAGTGCTTTCCCAAGACCTTTGTCCTTGACTTCTCTTGTTTGCAGCTTCTACTGTTTGTTCTGACATTTAGTTTGCTTCCTTTTTTATCTTTGGCAGTCTCTTTTCACATTCATCCTTAACAACTTCTTCGATTTCATTTCACTTATTGGCTTTGTTTATTCACTTTAGCTTGATGAGGAACATACACACTAGGAGTTCTTGCTCTGTTCCACAATCACTTCCTGGTCACGTTTTTGCTGTTGAAACTGAGCTCTTCCTCTCCTCCTATCACCTCCTCATTCTACTAATTTCTGTATATTCCATTTGATAGCATTCATGTGTTATTATTATTTATTAAATTTATTTGCTGCCTATCTCACCACCATCATATGGACTGGTATCATTTTGATGGATATGTTAATAATGAAGAAATAATTGGATTGACAGAAAATTATAAGGCATTCTCCGGCTTTGTTTCTTTTATTATGTCATAGAGTCTATACAGTTTACTTGTTATTTCCAACTTCAGTATTCCAGTTTCCAAGGAGAAAAGCTTATTTTGCTTACATGTTCTGTTGATTTCAGATTAGACTTGACTATAAAACAACTCCTCCTCCTCCTCCTTCTGCATCGTCATCATCAGTGGTTGGAAAAACATAAATTTGAAAAACCATCATATTAAAGAAAATCTACAAAGTGCAGTTGATATTATTAAATTAGTGACTACATTGTACCCAAGTAATGTCTTTAATATATCTTTCTTGGTTATAAAAGCAGTTTTTTGAACATTTTGTTTTTCATCTCCTGAATAGTAAAAAGTATGGTCTTCTGACTGAAAGCATCCAATTCTAGTTCAGTTTAGTTGATTGATGTCTAGGATGTCATTCAGTGGTGGGTTCTAAAATTTTTACTACCGGTTCTGTGGGGGTGGCTAGGTGGGGGGTGGCATGTGACTGAGTGGCGTGGCCAACTTGACATCACTCACGCACTCAGTCACATGACCTCCCCACCAAGCCATGCCCACTGAAATGGTGATGAAAATTTTTGGGACTTTTTAACACTTTTTTTTTTGATACTCCGGCCCTATATCCAGGTTGGGACGCGGTGGGGTGGCATCTCAGCTTTCCCTCCATTGCTCTTCCTGGCCAAAAAGCACCGCTTCTTGCCTCTGATGGGCCTTCCCATCATGGCTTTTTGGTTGGGAAGGGAAACAGAGGGAAAGCACGAAGCAGCTTCCTTCTCGTTGGCCGACTGGAGAACTTTTTGGCATTGTTGTTGCTGAGCTCCTGGAGAACCATGCTCATGCTAGCCTGCATGAGCGTGGAGCCAGCCGGGGCCGAGCCGGGCAGGCCAGGGGTGATGGCAACAGCAGAGTCTGGCACTCAGGGAGGGCAAGGTTAGCACACTCCCAGCCACGCCCTGTGCGGGCTCCGCCGATTCAGGGCAGCAGACTCAGCTGCAGTCCAGACAAGCTAAGGAACTGCGGGGAGCCTCACGTGTGTTGACCCCTCTCCCAGCCTTTGCCCACACCTCAGCACCATTTTAGGGCGCCCAGTTTACTGGGCTGCCCCGTCCCAGTCGCGGCTCCAACTGCAACGGCTTCGGGAGACGCTGGAGGCACAGAGGCACAGGCGAAGGCTGGGAGGGGGTGCAACATGCAGGGGGGCCGAGTCCGCTCCCCTTCGCCTCCCCACACTTGTTTACCTGTACCAGAGAGCTCGGGCTATGCCTCCCTACAACCCAGGCACCTTCCTCACTGGTGTCGCTCCTGAACGAACTCTTCCGTCCTCTGCTGTTGCGAAAAAGCAGCAACCCTGGTTGCGCCATGCCCGCTTCATTCTCTTTGAGAGCCACTTTGCACTTTGTTTGCAAAGCAGCTCTCAAAGAGAACAAAGCAGGCCCAGAGCTGCCGCTTCTTCACAACAGCTGAGGACCTCTTCCGCTTGGACCTCCAAGCTGCGGGGAGTGGGGGTGGCTGCAATGCCAGCAGCTTCGGGGGGCTCCTTCCCTCAGTGGTTCATTTTTTTACCTCATCTAGGCGGCTACGCTGACTTTGTCCTTAAAGGCTGCTCCACGCCTTTTGATCTTTCTCGGGAGTGGAGAAAAGCGACCCTGTGCAAAACTCAAGAGTTGAGTTCAAAACACTAAAAGTTTATTATATGCGATCTATACACAAGTATCTGATCTACTAATGGTCAAGCCAAGCTGGCGCTAGATAAGAGTCAACGGAATTCACAGGGAAGGGGCTGGACTTGGGTCTCTTGTGGGAATCCAGTGACTCCAAACTGATGACTCATTTGACCCCACCCTCTGGCTCAGCTTGCTTATCTCCTATAATCACATTGGGAGCACAGCTCAATTGGAGTGGTTCTGAATATTACAGAATCAAAATATATGGCAATCAAGAAGATAGACTGCTTTAATAAGAATTTTCTTACTCCATTTTTTTCTGTAACAAGTTGACTCATTTAAACTCCTATGATAGTGACAATAAAATTTTAAAGAAATATATTGGAACAATAATTGTGGTAAATTTTGCATTTAGATAAAATAATTCTTCTAGTTTTTCAGAACTGGGATTGGTGCAATTAATGCATATTAATTAGGTACATTAATTTAAATTTAAAATACATTTTTATGTTGCTAAACATAAGAGCATTTTTTTTTTGCCAATCTATGTACCTGTGAATTTGGTCTCATAAAGCTGCCAAACTAAAACCTGGGTGGCCCATCTAGTCATCATCTGATTTTCCTGCCAATTTGCAGTGCATTTCTTGAAAACAATGAAACCATGCAAAGTAAAATGATGTGTCATCATGCATTTGTATAGTCTTAATTACATTAATTTTCCTGTCATTGGTTATTACTTTCTTTTGTTATGCAGTTTACTGTTATTGTAAGTCTGCCCATGTCTCATCTTAATATTAATCTATTGGCCTGTTTAAAGACAAGATAATATATTTGGATCTGAACGAATAAAACGACAAGTTCTTTAAGTTTATTTAATACCATAAAGAAGCAGCAGTAGTATTAAAGTAGTGCTCCAAATATTTTGGAATTGCCACCCAAGGCACTTATTACTATTGGTCCTACTTTTTTTTCTTTTGACATAGTCGCTCTACTTTTATCTGCAGGTCTCTATATCTTGTGATTTTCTCCAGTTCTTTCTCTTTTGTTCTGCTGTCTCCAAATTGTTACTATTATTATTAAAGGGAAAGGGAAAGGTTCCCCTCGCACATATGTACTAATCATTCCCAACTCTAGGGGGCAGTGCTCATCTCAGTTTCAAAGCCGAAGAGCCAGCGCTCTCCGAAGATGTCTCCGTGGTCATGTGGCTGGCATGACTAAATGCCAAAGGCTCACGGACCGGTGTTACCTTCCCACCAAAGATGGTCCCTATTTTTCTACTTGCATTTTTTACGTTCTTTCAAACTGCTACGTTCTAGGTTGGTAGAAGCTGGGACAAGTAACGGGAGCTCACCCCATTACGCGGCACTAGGGATTTGAACCCCTGAACTACCCCCCTTTCGATCGACAAGCTCAGCATCTTAGCCACTGAGCCACCACATCCCTATTATTATTAATAATAAATAATATAATATAATTAATAGTATTAAAATACTATTATTATTATTTTCTGCCAAATCTAGAAAGAGAGATAATAATGTAAGTTTGTGTGATTTTTTATGCCTTTATTACTGTTTATGCAACATGTAAAGAAAACCAGAAAATGATTGCATATTTAATGAAATTTGATCAGAAGCAAACGGAGAATGCCAATTTTGAATAATTGGCACAGACTGATGGCAGTTTAAGAGATTTCAGAGCAATATTTTCACTTCTTTATTTTTAGTAATCAGAAATACAATTTAATCAAAATTGTATTGGTGCCCTGATTGGTGCCACTGATTGGTGCCACTCCCAAAGTGAGTACGGTAATTCTTAAGTAAATACATGGTTGAATCCAACACGCCTTTAGGTATATTGAGATATAACAAGTTGTGCCTCAAGTGGCATTAGTTTTGATTAGTTTGAAGTCAATTGCATGCCCAAAGCCATCTTTAAATATACATAAGCCATAACAACATAACCATAACAACTACAACTAAATATTCTTTTGCAGCACAAGTTCAGAGACATTTGTAGCACTAGATAGGCCGTCCTGGGAGCCAAAGTGTGGCATGTCGTGAATGGCCACTGATTTGCTGAACAAATTGGTTAAAGGTATACTTGTGAGCAATTTTTAAATGTAAGGAAATAAATGTCACGACATTTAAAAATTGCTCACAAGTATACCTTGTGAGATATACACACATACAAACAGACACACACACACACTCTCTCTCTCTCTCTCTCTTCAGGGAAGTGAGCAAACAAGTAGAAATATGGGGAAAAAACTGATATTTTTTGAGATACCACTGCTAGTGGTGGTCCTTTCTCAGCTTCAAAACTATGCAACATCAAAGCAACAACTAGCAGCAGTATCTAAATTGCAGGAAATTATACATGCCTAATAACCGAGAATTAAAGGCTCAGTCTCTTTAAGTGCTAGTCACTTTGCTCACTCTTTTGTGCAAGCCAGCAAGGATTTAGTATGGTAGTAGCCTAGGGAAGGGAAGGGAAGGGAAGGGAAGGAAAGGAAAGGAAAGGAAAGGAAAGGAAAGGAAAGGAAAGGAAAGGGAAAGAACTATTAGCTTGTTCTTGAAAAAAGTCTATACATCCAACATTTGACATTTGTTATATGCTGCTTCACAGACATATTTTTTCTGTTAAGTACCGTAGCTCTTCAGTTCTTAGAAAAATGTAATAGAAATTATTTGACCATGATTACAGTGGGCAGAGAATACCTTCCCATGAACCCTGATTATTCTGTTTGCTGAAAAATGCTAAACCCTGCTAAACAAATAATTCCCTCAACACTGTCAAACTATTTACTAAGTCTGCATTACTATTAATATTCTCATTGTTCCTATCACCTATTTCCTCCCACTTATGACTGTATGACTGTAACCTTGTTGCTGGTATCCTTAAGATTTATATTGACTGTTTCCCTATGACTATCATTAAGTGTTGTACCTTATGATTCTTGGTGAATGTATCTTTTCTTTTATGTACACCGAGAGCGTGTACACCAAGACAAATTCCTTGTGTGTCCAATCACACTTGGCCAATAAAGAATTCTATTCTATTCTATTCTATTCTATTCTATTCTATTCTATTCTATTCTATTCTATTCTATTCTATTCTATTCTATTTAAATATGGTTATTTTTTCTTGATTGAATTTGAATATAATTTCTTTCATTGAGTATTGGAAGATATATTTTTTTAAGTCGTAAGGAGGTTTTATACTTAGGAGGAATACTAGGCCCTTGTTTGCCACAGATCAACAGCCTGCCTTTACCACATTATTCCAGTTTACAATGGTGTAGGAACTAGAGCCACTGAATAATTATGGTTAGGCAAGGATCAAAGGGATCTGATTTATAGCCACAGTGCAGACTTCTCTTTGAATATTTGTGCTATAGTTTCATACCTAAGGAATTCTTGCTGATTTAATCTTTTAAAGGTTGAATGTAGAGCTTTTATAGTTTTCTAAGTCTTTTTTTTTTTTTAAAATACAGTAGTAATTAAGATAGTTTGTCAGTAGGGAGATCCATTATATACCCCTCCTTGTTTTGAAGAGTGAATGCTATAACTCACCCATAAAAATTTGCTCCAGGCTAACTCTTGGCATAAAAGATTTTATGAGGAAGGGAGAATCTGGTGTATGATTATACTGGTACATAGTAGTCATGTTATGTCATCTCTTATACAAACCTAAATCATCCCAATTGCTCTAAGCAGCAATCAGAGAATTGTGCAATATTGAAATATCAACAAACTGAGTTTTAAACAAATGAAAGAATAAACCTTTGATCTATGAGGAAAATATATTTTACTGTTTTGGGTGTCTATGAGTCAAAAGCTACAGAAAAGTACAAAAATACACATTAATACAAGCCAATAAGGCAGTGCAGGATTATCTCGTTTAATATTCTGAGGGAAATTTGGTTGGCATGTGTGTATGTGTGTACACATCTTCAAATCAGTGTTGACCCCTTGTAACTGTCTAGATTAGTCCCTGCAATTTTCATTGCAAAATTTCAGAAGTGATTTGCCCTTGCCTGCTTCCTAGGGCTGAGAGAGAGTGACAGGCCCAAGGTCACCCAGCCAGCTTTTTTCTTAATGCAGAACTAGAACTTACAGTCTCCTGGTTTCTAACTTAATGTCTTAACCTCGACACCAAACTGCCTCTATTGGCCTTCCTATTATTTAGTTTTAAATGACAACTGGATAATCTGTGACCTGTTGGGTTATTGTTTCAGAGATATCTCCTTACATAAGCAGAGAAACAGAATCACAAAGAGAGAGAAAAATAGGTGGGAGGGAGACAGAGGGGAGGGGGTCCCTGGAGTATCAAAGCATCCACAAATTTCCCAAATTTCAATTCCATGAGAGTCATGGTTCCTAGATTTTGGATGTATTTTGTAAGCTCATTTGTGGAACCTTGATTTAAAAACTGTTGCCTTATGCCACGAGGTGGTAAACCAGTGGTGGGTTGCTCCCGGTTCGCAGTAGTTCAGAGAACCAGTAATAATATTGGCTGGCCACGTCCCTGAACCGATCCCCGGCCCGGTCGCCGCTCGCTTACCCCGTCAACCTCATCAGAGGCTTTTTTTTAAAAAAACTTTTAAAAGCATTTTTTCTACAACCTCTTCGGCTGAAAAAAATGCTTTTAAAAGTTAAAAAAAAGCTTCTGATGATTGCGCAGCTCAGCTGGGATCTCAGAGGCATTTAAAAGCATTTTTTTCTGAAAAAAAAATGCCTTTAAAAGCCTCTGGTGACCCCAGCTGACTTGCCTGATCGTCAGAGGCTTCTAAAAGCATTTTTTTCCTGCAACCTCTTAAGGTTGTAGAAAAAATGCTTTTAAAACTTTTTTTTTAAAAAAGTTGGCCACGCCCACCCAGTCACATTACCCCCCACAAGCCATGCCCACAAAATAAGCCACGCCCACAGAACCAGTAGTAAAAAAATTTAGAACCCACCCCTGTGGTAAACATATCCAACATACTTTCCTCCTCCTATTTTCCCAACAACAACAACCCTGTGAGGTGAGTTTGTAGAGTTTGAGAGACACTGACTCTCCTAAAATCACCCAGTCGGCTTTCATGGCTAAGGCAGAACTAGAATTCATAGTCTCCCACTTTCTAGCCTGGTGCCTTAACCACTAGACAAAACTGTATCTATCTTTAACAATAGATAGATTGAAGAAATGCTTCTTTAACCAGAATAACCACTGATTAAACATTTAAAAATTTATTCTTCAGTTATTGCACTTATATTGCCTTGTTTTATGCTAGACCTATTATTGATTGCTTTATCCAGTTTTTATTGGTGGTGTTTTTAGAATTCTTTATGTTCCTTCCTTTTTTTACATTGGTTCCTGTGGGACAAAAATCATTACAAAAAATAAAATAAGTGAATACACAAATATTTCTGGGATTTATTTCTGGGATAATAGGTGACTGCTACAGAAAGAGAGGAAGACGTGGAGTTGTTATAATATAGTATTTTTCTTCCAGAATAATAGGAAGCAACTTAGAAGAGGGAAGCTCTTAATTTTTAACGGTGTAAAACAGGGCAAATAAAATTTTATCTGAATAATCAGTTTCCCTTAAATGCGTTCAGAAGCAGATGGTAATCAGCAAAGTATGTTCCAATTTTAGAGTTATGATTTTATGGCCCTACTGCTGCACCTATACCTCAAAAAGCCAATTGTAGATGCCAGAAAATATCTGTCATGTCACATGTGTGAAAAGAATTTTGATTAATGTGTACAGCAGTTAAAATATTGGATGGCTGTCAGGGAGAACCAGGTTAAAATCACCTTCAGCCACAGAAACTTATAGGCTGAGTGACTTGGGCCTAGTTACTCTCATGGAGCCCAACCTACCTAACAGAGTCTTTTTTCATGGGAAAAATGGGAAGAAAATGGAAAACGCCCAGAGCTCCTGAAAGGAAGGCAGGATGTAAATCAAATCAAGGAAATTAATTAAATTTGTTTGGAGGCAATGTAAACATATTGGTCGACATGTATGTAAGATTATTACAAATAACAGTGATCTTTTGAGAACCAGGGATTCTTACAAATATTGTCTAATTCGTTTGTTCCAGAGGGCACTGAAACTCTCTTCAAAAGCCACTGAGGAGTCAAAAGATTGCATGGCAAGAATTTTAGGACTTGTTTGGTATTGCTTTGAAAACAGTGATTGTTAAGTTCTGGGTGAAGAATGGAGGTGAGTCCGGAGTGATTTCTAACAGTTCTTTATTCAATACTGCCTCTGAAGCAAAACTGTCTCCCTGGCTGACCCAGCTCCTTTTATATGTAAGCGATAAGGCAAACAACCAATTAGGAGAGAACATTCTCCGACTCCAATGGAGGACCAGAATGAGAACTTCAATTGACAACTATACACTATATACAATACATAACAGTGATGATGGAAGAAGAACACGGGGAAAGTTATTCAAAGGCAAAGGCTAGGAGCAGGAAAGCAAAATCTCCTTCCAGTAAAACATCAATATTCCATGGCATTTATAGGTAGTCCTCGACTTACAACTATTCGTTCAGTGACTGTTCAAAGTTACAATGACACTGAAAAAAAAAAGACCTATGACCGTTTCTCACACTTAAGACCGTTGCAGCATCCCCATGGCCAGGTGATCAAAATTCAGACACGTGGCAACTAGCATGTATTTATACGATGGTTGCAATGTCCCAGGGTCATGTGGCCTCCTTTTGAAACCTTCTGACAAGCAAAGTCAATGTGGGAAGCCAGATTCACTTAACAATCGTTATTAAAGTAACAACTATAGTGATTCACTTAACAACTGTGACAAGAAAGATTGTAAAATGGGATAGAACTCATTTAATAGCTGTCTTGCTTAGCAACAGAAATGTTGAGCTCAGTTGTGGTTGTAAGCCAAGGACCACCTGTATTTTTTTAATAGTACAGAATACCAAGGAAAACAACTCAGCAGAAACTCTTGGCATCCAGAATTGAAGAGTGATTCCAAAAATGTTGCCAAGCAAACTGCATGGACTTGCCCCTGTAGTCATCAGAAATCGAGACTGACTGGAAGGCACATAAATACCAAAGGTCGTGACCCAGCATCATGATATATTGGGATGATGTTATCTTTTCTAGCTTATTTCCATATTAGCCAAAGGCTAGAACAAAAATACAGAAGCACAGATTCCTGCAGTGAATAAACCAGTAAGGTCAATCAAGATTGCTCTTGATTGTAGTGTCTTTTCTGCCAGTTTATCTTTAAACATTAATTTGCCAACTCCTTTTAAATCCAAGGTTGGATGATTGCTGCAGGTAACAGTCACTCCAGTTGGGAAATTAATTATACTGTGAACAGAACAATATGAAAATTAATTGCTTTCAGTCACAGTAGAATTCTCCTGTCTTTCTTTCTTTCTTTCTTTCTTTCTTTCTTTCTTTCTTTCTTTCTTTCTTTCTTTCTTTCTTTCTTTCTTCCTTTCTTTCTTTCTTTCTTCCTTCCTTTCTCTTTCTTTCTTTCTTTCTTTCTTTCTTTCTTTTTCTTCCTTCCTTCCTTCCTTTCCTTCCTTCTTCCTGATTTATAGCTCAGTAAAAGGAATGGTGGGGATAAAATTCCATATTGGGAGGCAACCCATTCATTTATATCAGCACCCACATATGTTTTCCAGTTGTCCTGGTTTCCTGATGGGAAGCTGTGTGTGTGTGTGTGTGTGTGTGTGTGTGTGTGTGTGTGTGTGGTCTTTAGTAGGCAGGGGTCATTGGAAAGAGAGCATAAAAAACATGGGGGAACAGTGACTCTAGAATGGAGTTGCATTGCTAGTTGATGGAAGTTTTGGTGGCATTCGTGATTCTTTCTCCTTGCCTTCCTGTAGTGGAGCAGTTGTTTCTGGGGTCCCAGGTAAGTGGTAGGTCTTGAGAGAAAAGGAGGGGGAGAAATATATTTGACCTGTAGCTGTTGACTTAGATTTCTCTGAGAGATGATGAATATCACCAATGAGAGGAGACTTTCCCCATCACCACAAAAGAAGCTATTAATGAAATGTCAAGGTTGAGTTCCATTCAGAAATGGGTGGCATGTTAGAAAGGGGAATATTGGTATTATTTATACCATAGTGTTATGACCACAGCTGTCAAAGCATAATACAGTTTTCCACCACCGTGAAGGAGAATAATCAGTAAATAAGTAAGGGAGGAGGAATAAAAAGCTGGGGCTGGGGAAAACCATGCAAAATAAATCTACCTTGAAGAAAGAAATGCTTGAGAGAGGAGGCTGCAAAGAAACGAGAACAAAGAAGGCCTTCTGAAGAGCAGGTGCTTGCTTTTCCAGTCACCTCCAATGGAATAGCAAATAGGGGGAGAGACATTTGTTTTCACTGTGTGTTCCCATGCAGAGAGACCTGTTGGAGAATTTTACCTGTTGATCTTATGACCTTCTGTTAATCAGTGGCATAGTAGTACAGTGTACGTAGGGTAGATTGGAAAAACTTTTGGGTTGGCCAAGACGTCCTTGCATTCTGTGCTTTATTCATCTGTTGGGAATTCATTCCATAGAACAAACTATGAAAATATATTAATATTATATAGGATGGGTGTAAATATGCAGCGGTTTGAGATTGTGGAGTCAGAAGGAGTCCTCACTTAAATGACCACAATTGGGACCAACGATTCTGTCACTAAACAATGCGGTCGTTAAGCAAGATGTCATGTGAACATGGCGTGCAATTTTACTGGTGGCTTCTTCGGAGACTCTGCTTATCAGAAGATGGCTGAGAAGCACACAAATGCTAGTCACATGGCCGTGGGTTGCTGTGATGGTTGTAAGCGTGAGGAACAGTTGTAAAGTTACTTTTTCAGTGTCATCATAGCCTTGAACAGGCCTACCTGTAAAATCAGTCTATCATCTATCATAGACTGCCTGCCTGCCTGCCTGCCTATCTAATCTATGAGGACCCAGATTGTGGTGGCAATGTGCTGACTGCAAACTACTTAACAAGGGTTCTAAGGTACTGTGAAGCAGTATATAAGACCAAATGCTATTGCTATTGCTCTGTCTGCCTGCCTGTCTGTCTATCTTTCGCAAGATTGAAGTAAAGGTATGATATGGTATGTTATGTTCCTTACATGGTCCCAAATACACAAAAGGTCAACATTTATGGCTTCAGCCTCTCTGAAAGAGTCTGGGGGCAAGAAAAGGATAGTGGTAGGATGTATCTGGACCTGAACCATAGATTTTGCATCACTGATTGCTTATGGAAATCTTTCTCTACACTTTAATTTACATGACTTTGTAAGAAAAACATTACCATGTTTGCAGGTGGCTTCAGTTTTATGAAGACTTGACACATTTAAGATATTTGTAGTAATTCTTTTAATGTACAATGTTGCGAGAGTTGTGAGAGAATTAGTTTTTTGGGTTTGCATTCCCCCCTCTTCCCCCCCACCCAAGATGGAGCATTCCCCTTCAGATCAGAAGAGGAGGAGAAGGA
The DNA here is from genome assembly GCF_059756535.1 of Pantherophis guttatus. Taxonomy (NCBI): domain Eukaryota; kingdom Metazoa; phylum Chordata; class Lepidosauria; order Squamata; family Colubridae; genus Pantherophis; species Pantherophis guttatus. Next base: position 141,345,084 of record NC_142063.1, read on the forward strand.
GGAAGAGGAGGATAGTGTGTTTGAATGATGCCTTGGGTCAAAAGCTTTCTTGCAGATCAATTAAAACGTTCAACTCTCATTACTAACTTTGCAGATTTTGTAAAAGAAGGAGATTAGCAATAATAACAATTCTTATCTGTGGTTTGGATCCACCTTAGGATGTTAGGCCTTATTGGATGAAGTTGGCTTTCTACAGAACATGGAGCCTTGATTGTAAAACTGCTAACAGTGAGGGCATTAGCTGATCCTAATTATTGATCAACTCCAAAATGATGATAAATTGTATTTTAAGACTCTGAGGGAGCAACGTTATGCCCAAAGGAACTCCTTTGAGTGTCAGACTCAATATGGCTTACCTTTTGCTGCTGCTATTGAGCCGAGGTGGCACAGTGGTTAGAATGTAGTACTGCAGGCTACTTCAGCTGACTGCTAGCTGCAGTTCGGCAGTTCAAATCTCACTGGCTCAAGGTTGACTCAGCTTTCCATCCTTCCGTTGGTAAAATGAGGACCCAGATTGTTGGGGGCAATAGGCTGACTCTGTAAACCACTTAGAGAGGGCTGTAAAAGCACTATGAAGCAGTATATAAGTCTAAGTGCTATTGCTAAGTGCTATTGCTATAGCGTTTGCCTTTCTCCTGCCAAGGGTTTTATTACAGGTAGTCCTCAACTTATAACCATTCATTTAGTGACCATTCGAAATTAGAAAGGCACTGAAAAAAGTGATGTATGACCATTTTTCATACTTACTACCATTGCAGCATCCCCATGGTCATGTGTTCAAAATTTGGATTCTTGGCAACTGGCCTGTATTTATGACGGTGCAGTGTCCCGGGGTCATGTGACCTCCTTTTTGCAACCTTCTGACAAGCAAAGTCAATGGGGAAGCCATGTTCACTTAACCATGTTACTAACTTAACAACTGCAATGATTCACTTTAACTGTGGCAGGAAAAGTTATAAAATGGGGCAAAACTCACTTATCTTTCTCAGCAAAGGAAATATGGTTCGGTTTAGTTGTGGTTGTAAGTTGGTGACTATCTATATTTGTTTAAAAAATGAAATGCCTACTGATGAAGATTGTTTCTGATTAATAAACGTTTGTTTAAAGGCATATGGTTTTGTGAGCTATAGCTCACTTTATCAGATGTGACAGAGATCCTATGGAACTCTTCGGTGGCATTATTATTATTATAATCTTTTATTCATTAAACATGAAACCCAGTCTACTGAACATTTAAAAATGTATCACAAATATTATTGACTGGTGCTGATGATTGATACGGGTTGCTGCCAGCATCCTAGGTATCAACCAAGTACTTCCTTAAGATGTATGAGGTTCCAAGTAGCACAGTTTTTTGCAGTTCCATTGGTGTTATTGCAGGAAGCTGCAATTTATTGATGCATTTTGTAAAATTCTTGGACATAGTACCAAGTGCCCCGATGGTAATGAGAATCACTGTTACATGTTTCATCCATAATCACGTAGTTTCAATGGCCAGGTCGCGATATTTCGTGATTTTTTTCCAGTTCCCTTTCTTCAACTCTCGTGCCTCCTGGTACAGCAATATCAATAAATTGTACACTTCAGTTTTTGACAACTGTGATATCTGGCTTGTTGTATTCCAAATAACGATCTATCTGTAATCGAAAGTCCCACAAGATCTTCACCTTCTCATTTCCGACAACTTTTTCCACTTCAACTTTTCCCATGACTTTTTGGATACAGGTAAATTGTATTTTTTACATAATGACCAGTGGATTAATTTAGCAACTCGGTCATGTCTAGCTTTGTAATCAGTTTGTGCAATTTTGCTGCACTCATATATTAAGTGTGAAACAGTTTCATCATCATCATCATCATCATCATCATCATCATCATTATTAATTTAGTTGCTGTAACCTGCCTCCTGCATTTCAAGAACTCTGCAGGTAACCTATAAAACATTGCAACCCAAAGCAGTACATAGAAAAACAACACAAAGAGTTGCAGACTGAATGGTTTTCTGTATATGAATGCTGGTTCCAGTTCAATTCTCTTTTCATATATTTGATACTACTTTTGCTCATAAAGTGTCATGCCAGAATAAATTAATCACTGGGGTAATATAGTGTTATTGAGTTTCCCCCCATCAGGATATAATTTGGATTATTGTAATAAAATATCACAAGCAATAACTAAAAACACATTCAATTAGTTTCTTTGCTGTATATTCTCTGCATGAAGAAAAAAATATGGTATATTTCACAGTCAGTCGCTCTACTGAGTTTTCTTTTTAAATTTTCATTTAGCAGATGAAGCTAATTGAAATGTTTCAAATTTTGGTTTCAAATAAATGCTAGATTTCAGAAATAATTTAAAAAACTAACAGTACATTCGCTTAAGTGGTTTTCTTGTAGAATTATTTCACAGGTTGTTGGACACAATTCATCATACAGAAAGTAATTAATAAAGCTATGAATGTTGAGTAAAAATCTTTAGAAACATCCAGACTGGTTCACATTTCAATATTTGCAAGGTAAATATTTGAAATGCAGAGGCATTATTTGCCCATAGAATTTATTAACCTATCTCTCTTTTAATATATAACCCGGGGCTGGAAGAAGTTAAATGGAGAAGTCTGTGTGACAAGGATAAATAGTTGTTCACACTATGGTATTTAGGCTGAGGAACAAAAATTTTATAATGAGCAAAAGCATACAATTTTGAAAGAAGTCCCTAGAAAATTGCCTGGGTGTGTATATGTACATAAGCAAGTAAGCAAACATGCCATTTTTAAAACTTGAAGATCAAGAAACTGTGCATATAGGTCATGGAGTTTTCATCATCATCATTGTTATCATTCCAAACTCAGGTGGTCAAGTGTTTAAATTGGTTTACTAAAAAAACAACCCTCTACCATTTTTACATATTCCAAGGATTCATTAAGGGCTTTCCATAAAGGGCTTAGGTACCATTCCCAAATCAATCCCATGCCCCAACAATCACATAACATCCTCCTCCTGGGGCAGCTAAACCAATTTTCTTTTCAATAGAAGAGAATATTTGTAGTTCAAGGTTAACTATAGGGTCAACTGTGTAGTCCTTGCTGCTCTTTGAGCTTGGTACTTTTCTTGCAGATGTTTCATTACCCATCAAGGTAACAGCTTCAGTGCTAGAAGGTAGTAGGGTTTGCTGTTTATATACTGTGGCTTGCCCCGTCAGTGTTGGGAGGAGGAATTTTTTCTTTCTTCTTGATAGTTCCTTAAATAGATTGTTTACTATTTGATTGTTTGTCTAAACAGGTAATTCCTTTATTGGGGTATTGTTATTGCTTGGTTTTTGGTCTGGCATTGATCCTGGTGTTAATCCCTACTTATCTGGGAATTAATTACCGGTAAGGAGATGTTTTGGTCTTTTATTTTTATTGTCTCTTTTGAAAGGTATGCAAATGTTGTTTACCTCTGTGTGCCTGATGATTTGTCTGAGTACCAGGTTTCCAGCAATTCTCTAATGCTTTTGGACTTAGCTTAGTCTAAGGATGCTCAATTTCCCAGTTAAAACTATGATTAAGTCCATGCGGTCTGCAATAAAGCAATTTTCATCGTATCTTCTGACAGCTAGTTAGAGTTTATGGGTGCCCTCTGCTGTCTTCTGTTGGTTTGACCTACATAGTGACTGTTACAGTCCACTGTACAGATAATGAAATGTTTGCAAGAAAAAACCAAACACAAGAGAGCACTAAGAGCTCCACAATTTTCTTTTCACATGCAAACTGAAATGCTAAACTTGCAGGGACTAGGGATTGACAGCTTTCCCATTGGTAGGGAGCCCCACCCAAACTGCCACTGGCTTCTTGGCTAGTCTCACTCCCAATTGTAAAGTATACTTCCCTGCTTGCTTGTTCTGGTTTCTGTGGTATCCCCCACCCCCCAGCCAGTCAGACTGGTTTTCTATTTTTTTTCTCCTTCATGCAATTTAGACTAGCAAGATGGGGGGGGGGGAGGACGGGACTTTTGCTGGAGGCCAATTTCTGTGCTCCCTAATTGTTTGGCTCTGGATGTTCCCAAACAGCTGTAGTGAGTACCGCTATAGGCCATTATGACAGTGATTGGACATGTGCTCACGGGATGACTGTCTCTGTGGGCATATTATATATGGGCTGAAGTCTATAAGTTGGTCCTTTTAAAATAGCCTACAAGTAGACAAATGATCTAGCAAGTCCTTTTGAGAGTTTAGGACGCGTGGCATGTTTAGGTATCAGTAGGAGGAATGTTACTCAGATGTGAGGAAGGGCAGCAAAGAGGAAATGGCCTACTCAGGTCTCTAATTGCCCTTAATAAGTATCCTAGAGAGGGGGGGCTGCCCTTGCAGAGCTGCATACCATAGAATTAACACTTTCCTTTCTGTATTATGCCCTTCTTCTCCAGGACAACTTTTCTGCTAGCTAACTACGGTAACAAGCAGATGACCTAACAGCTTCCTATTATCATCCCTAAGGTTAGCATTTTCAGTTCACTGAAAGAAAGGGAATTTGTGCCTTGAGGGAATCTCTCTGGCTTTGACTGATCACAGTCAGGATGAGATTAAACAATGATCACAGTTCTAGTTAAGGAAACTGGTTTATGATACATACCTAATCTGATTTGTTAAGCATAAATTCACAGGTCACATTCTCTCTGGGGTAATTTGTGGTCAGAATTAAAGTATGGAGTGGGGGGACAAATACTTTGTTTTGATTTGAGTTTGGATTGATCTGATTTCTCATTTTCAAAACAACACATAAAACAATACACCATACAGAGTCCTCCAGATGCTGCAATGCAGCTTAAATATATAGATATTTGTGTGTGTTGGGGTGTGTGTGTTGGGGTGTGTTCATGGAAGTTTGTACAGTAGTGCATATTTCTTAAACGTAATGCACATATACCAATCTGTATTATATCACAAAAACGTCTGTGTACATTAAGAAAGCAGTAATGGAAAATATTTGGAGAACTATGCATCAAAATAATTATGAATCCGTACAAATTCCAATGGAAACTTGAAAAGGAAAACAAATTCAAAGAACCAAATTTGACATTTTTGTAAAAAAAAACAAGGAAGTGAAATCACAGATTTGCATTGCCCAAGGCCATCTCCTTTTTTTCTTTTTCTGATGTCCCTTTCATTGTCTTTCAAGTTGCAGAAAAAGTACAGATCTCTTACCATCCAGAGATCCAAACTGATCTATTGTTTTAATATGGGCCAAGAAGCCTCAAACTAACTCAGGAAGCACCATGTTTGAGTTTGCACATGGTCTGGAGTTTAATTTTGGTTTTGAATTATTCTGGCATCACAGATCAGATCAGCAGGAAATGACAGGGAGGACTGCAAAAGTTCTGAATTCATATTTTGACTGGTTGACATGCTACATTATATTACCAGTGTAATGTGTGAAATACATTTAACTTGTGTTCTTGCTTTGCCTCAAGCAATTCATATTTAAGCATCAACATTTAGAAAGAAACTTATGTGGTACAGGTGCAGTTTTGTGTTTTTGCTGTGTATTATGGGCTATTAGAGGCACCCGTTCATGTTTGATATAAAATAAATGGAAGTTGTGTTCCTGTGGTGGACAAACAATGAATGCTCACAAAGTAAACAGAAGTTGAAACATGTATGAGTTACATTAGATTGTGAACTCTTTAGCTAATGGGATGCTTGAAGAATACTGTACAATGTGATACAGTTTTAAGACCAAACTGGGGGGAAATGCAGGGATTTTTAGCAGCATAGGCAGCCAACATTTATGACATTTTTAGAATCTTTTTAAAGGCATCCTACTGTTCCCATCTGACTTTGTTGGTTAGCCATCCAAACATTACTAAACTGAAATAATCCACAGTGTTCTGCAGGCAAAAATCTCTGTGAAGTATTTAATTGCCTTGTGCCTCTTTCAAACAGCCTTGTGCTAACTTGGAAGCAAAAGAATCTCAGCAGAGCAAAACAGGGGGAAAAAACCCCCCAGCCAATCCCTATCTGCTTAGTGACAAACAGATACAAAAAGATCTTTAAGATGGCAGCGTTGTATAGATGGCAGGAAGCAGTACTCTTCCTGTGAAACTACTATTTATATGCAAGGACCCTTAATGATGCAGCTGTGCCAGAAGTGTGCCTGGTTGAAATTCTCAGCCATATCTTCTAAATTCTGCTGGCAGGTGCCACGGAATAATACAGTTTCAGAAAATGATTGGGTTTCCTTTTAGCAGCAAGGGTCTTCGGGTGGACACAGGTCCAGGAGATGTAGAAGGTTGCTTTGTAGCAGCCAAAACTGGAGGAGAATTTTTCCTAAGAAGAATGCTCATGTTCCCTGGATAGCTGGATGTGATAAGGACAAGCTGGTTTGACATTTCCTGGGAATGTTTTAATTTAATTTGAATCACTGCAGTTGTTAAAATAGTAGTACGGTTGTTAAGAGAATCTGGCTCCCCCCCCCCATTGATTTTGCTTATCAAAAGGTCTCTAAAGTTGATCACATGACTCAGGGACATGTGATTTCCTGACAGTGAGAACAATTTGCCTTCAGAAGTTGTAGATGCTCCAACACTGGAGGATTTTGCGAAGAGATTGGACCACCTTTTGTCTGAAATGGTATAGCGTTTCCTGTTTGAGCAAGGGGTTGGGTTAGAAGACCTCCAAGGCAGTGGTGAAATCCGGTCGGATCTATCTGGCTCACGTGAACAGGTAGCACCGGTGGTGGGAGGCTCCGCCCACCCACCAGGACATCATTACGTCCCATTTTTTTACCCTCTGCGCATGCACAGAAGAGGCGTGCATAGCGCATGTGCGCTCCTGCATGCTCCTGTTCCCAAACCGGTAGCAAAGGTAAGTGGATTTCACCGCTGTTCCAAGGTCTCTTCCAACTCTGTTAATCTATTCCACAGTATCCTACTATTTTAGACAAATTAATGAAGAGTAAAAGGAGATGACTTGAGTAGGAATGAACATCTTCCTAGAGTCCTAGATCAGAACATAAAACTTAGAACAACTAAATACACTTTGAGAATAGAATAAGGTAAAGGTAAAAGTTCCCCTCGCACTTATGTGCTAGTCATTCCCGACTCTAGGGGGCGGTGCTCATCTCCGTTTCAAAGCCGAAGAGCCAGCGCTGTCCAAAGATGTCTCCGTGGTTATGTGGCTGGCATGACTAAACGCCAAAGGCACACAGAACACTGGTACCTTCCCACCAAAGGTGGTCCCTATTTTTCTACTTGCATTTTTTATGTGCTTTCAAACTGCTAGGTTGGCAGAAGCTGGGACAAGTAACGGGAGCTCACCCCGTTACATGGCACTAGGGATTCGAACCATTGAATTGCCGACCTTTGAATCCACAACTCAGCATCTTAGCCACTGAGCCACCACGTTCCCTGAGAATAGAATACAATCTCATTAAGTATTCCACTACTTCTGGGATTTAGCTATCATGTAGATGGTTTCAGATTGTTTCTTTTTAAGAAACAAATTCTAAATACCATTGATCTGGTTAGCCAGCCATTTCAAAGGTTGACTTAGTTGGCGGTGTGGTTCCTTCTAAAATCTACATCCCAGTGAGATGTGTTCTAAGCTTTCCATTTCATCAGAAGCCCTGGAGCAACATCTATGGGGAAAAGGTGGTAATATCTACTATTCACAATGATGATCCGAGTATTCATTTTGGGACAATTACCTGTTCATAAACATGTCAAAACTGTTACTTAATTTAGAGACGTTACCTAATGAAGGATAAATTGCCTGTGAACTCTTGTCTCGTACTTTCTAAATCTCTTAATTTGATCCATTCAAGCTTAAACCCAGGTGGTGTTTTGTTTTGTTTTATTTTCTTTCCTCTGCTGCCCCTCCTGCCAGGGTATTTGGTTTTCCTGTATTGCCCAAACCTTTCCTGTAGGAGGCAGGAACAGCTTAGCTTTGCAGTGCTGATTCTCCCCCCCAATTATCTTCATTCTATCATTAGTGTTATGAGGCTAATATTATAGAGATTATGCTAAATATACTCCGTCCTCTTGCTCTTTTTTATAACCAAGTGACATTTCTCTCCTTTTCTCACTCTCCCTCCTCTCCCTTATAGGTATGAGAGCATTAAGCTCTGAGGTACATTGACGGTATGCCATTATTCTGTCACTTGCTGGCCGTAGCTTTTGTTCAGATCCTCCTAGTTTCAGGCAACTGGATTTTAGCCAAGAACATCAACTTCTATAACGTGAGACTTCCAATAGACCGTAAGTAGACCGTTCCAGTTCTTTAGCATCGGTAAATAACTCCTTTCCAAACATTTCCAGCCATTTTATGTTAAGCCCTTCAAACCTTTTTAAAAGGTTATTTTATATTGCAATTATGCATGGGCCTAAAAGCAAAACATTAATTTGACTGTCTTTGGTGATAGTTAATTATTAGGTGGAATGCCTGATTAATGGCCTAAAATGTGCACCTGGGTGTTCATCTGATTAAGTTATAATACCTTTTTATTGCCTTCCCTATGTGCTTCTAATACTTTTGCTGCGTGCACAGTTTGCAAAGGTTCTGCAGCAATTCTTGAGCACTGCAGTTTTTGATGTTTCTCCTGTTTGATGGAAGGCACATCAGAAAAAGCCCAGTGCGTGCTACTTCGGTGGAGCGTTCAGGCATCTGATCTGTTTATTGGCAAATGTGGCAGCAGTATTATTATTTTTATTCAGTATGAATCAATGTTTAGGTGGAGAGCCAGATCTATTCCCTCTCCCTCCCCCAATAGCAGAGTTGAAAGGTAGCTTGAGCATAGAGAGAGCAATTGGATTGAAGTTACAGAGTGAGTTTCCATGGCCTGTGGACCCTGCTTCTAATCCACCACTTTAACCAGTGCTATATAGGAAGTTGCAAAGAGCAGCATGTCTCATAATTTACTGCAAAGGAAATGAAGATGTCCCACAATGGAGTAAGACAGGATTTCCCAATCTTGGGAAGTTCCCAAACTTTAAGACACCATGATGGCTGGAGAATTCTGGGAGTTGAAGTCCACACATCTTAAAGTTTCCCTTAAAGGGGCCCCTGGACTAAGCAAATATTGGACTTAGTTGCTCTCCCCTTGCATCAGATCCTTGGAGCTTGTTAATGTTGCATATCAATAGAACATTTGGGCATGGCACATATTTACTTTTAGATCAACCCAAAAGAGGCTTTTCCAAAAGGCAACTGGACTTTCTTAGTTTTTTTCCTTTTTCCAAAGGAAAAAAGCAAGTCTAGTTGCCTTTTGGAAAAGCATCTTTGGGATAACCATGACCTGGATCAGGCGTGGGTTCTACTTACCTTTACTACTGGTTTGCAATGGGGCTGTGCGCGTGCACATGAGCGCGTTCTGATGACATCAGGGTCGGTGGGCGGAGCCTCCCGCCGGTTTTACTACCAGTTCTATAGAACCAGGGGCAACCCACTACTGACCTGGATGATTGAGAATCTCCATAGACATTCCTAGGTCAACCTTTCCCAGTTTGGATACTCTCCAGATGTGTAGTCTTCACATCCCAGAACGTTCAGTTGTGGCTTTCCTATCAGGATTTCTGGGAATTGAAGTCCACACATCTGGACAACGTTCATGTTGTGGATCTGTTCTAGGTTCACTTGAACCAGTCTTCTAACACAATGTAAAGTTAAAATCAAGCGAAGCAGATTTTGCACCTTTTAAAAGACTATTTTTTGCTTAATCACTTGGGGAGTAAATCCAAGTGAACTTAATGGGGCTTAGCTCTAATATGCTTACGCTTGTGTTAGGGGAAAAAATGTTAATTGAAGATAGTATATTGTAAAATAATTCCCTCCTGTTTGGGGACTAATTGAGGGGAATAGGAGAATTTAGAGTCATCAGAATAAAGTATTTAACATTTCCCTCCTTTCATTTAATTTTAAAGCTACTCCATTTCCAAGCAGCTTCAAGTGCTTTACATGTGACAATGTTATTGACAATTTCAACTGTAACAGATGGGCTGAAGATAAGTGGTGTCCTCAGAGTAAGTATATGGAAAGCATTTATTTTAACTTTTCCAATTAACTCAGTCATATTAAGGGCGTCAGGTGGTTAGCAGGATTTAGGAATCCAGAGAACTAATGGCTTCTGGAATCTATAGCTGCTTTCCTGGATTCACTACAATATTACATGAGACTAACAATAAAGGTGAAGTCTATGTGTACTTCCACCTGTCAGATTTATAGCTGACTGTATGCTTATCTATAGTATCCTTTTGAGGTGTCAATATAAAGTTTAACAGCCTGTGTCTATCTCATATGGCTGTTCCCTTTCTCCTCTTGTTTTGTTCAGTTGCACAGGAACTGAACAAAACAAGAGGAGAATCCTTTCTCACACAATCCAGAGCGAGCCAACATTAAACAGAAATGTATTTACCAATAAAGAATATTTGTAGCTCAGGATTGAAGTGAGAGATTCTTGGTGCTCTTGTTTGTTTTCTTGCTTGGTTGTTTTCTTGCAGATGTTTCATTATCCAAACTAGGTAACATCATCAGTGCTAGTAAGCAGTGGGATCTGCTCTCATTTTATATTCTAGTGCAGGACTGTCAAACTGTGGGCCAGATGTGTCACGCGCAGGCCATGCCCACCCCAGCTCTGCAAAGGGAAAAAAAATGTGATATGTTACATGATGGCAACGTGGTGCCCATGTTTGATACATGTGTTCTAGTGGCTTGCCCTGTCAGTGGGGGTGAAGACCAAAACATTTCCCCACCAGCAGTGATAGGTTCCTCCTGGTTCCTCCCGCTTCCACCGAGCCGTAGTGGTGACGATATGATGTCACCAAACCGGTTCTGCCCCCCCAACCCCCGACTCCACCCCGCGTTATTCTTACATTTTATTTGGCCCCACCCCCAATCTATTGCTGCCTCCTGAGTCCCAGCTGATGGGCTATAAGTAAAAACTGTTTAAACTGTTGCTGCGGGGCTTCAAAGGGCCACCCTACAGCTGATCAGTGATGAAAGGCAGTTTGGTGGTAGACCGGTGCCTCCAAAAATAAATGGGTAGACCAGTGCCTGCAAAAATACATGAGTAGACCGGTGCCTGCAAAAATAAATGGGTAGACCAGTGCCTGCAAAAATACATGAGTAGACCAGTGCCTGCAAAAATAAATGGGTAGACCGGTACAGCTCTGCAAGCAATTAAAAGCCTGGTAGACCAGTACCTCTGCTAAATACTAAATAATTGTCACATGACCATCAAGCCACACCCACAAAATAAGCCATGCCCACAGAACTGGTAGTAAAAAAATTTAGAACCCACCCCTGCCCACCAGCAATCGGCACTTAGATGAGCATAGATTAGCTCCAAGATGAACATCAGACAAACAGTCAAATAAACAATATCCCAACCAAGGAACTGCCAAATTAGCTAACAGGAAACAGCTCAACCAAAGAACCTTCAAAACCACTCCCACCAATATTGTCAGGGCAGGCCACTAGAACATAAACTGAGAGCAAACTACTCCTTAATAGCACTGATGATGTTACCTGCTTGGGTAATGAAATGTCTGCAAGAAAACAACCAAGCTCAGAGAACACTAAGGACCCCTAGAAATTGATTGATTGATTTATGTGCTGTCCATTCTGTCAGCAGGATAGAAATTTAATACATAAATTCTGACACTGATATAATATAAACTTCCCAACCTGAAGCCCAACAGACTTGAGAAGTTCAATCCCAGAATTCCCAGGTATTAGGACTATTGGTTTCTCCTCCACTATCTGCCCACTGTATGGAGCTGCAACACAGCTGCTTTTCCTTCTGGGTGGGAAGGATTTTTGCCAAGAGAATGTAGGAAGGGTGGATTATACATATTTCCCAACCATTAGGGAAAAAAATCACTTGGGGCCTTCATATGCTAGAATTCTCATCAGCAATATGGTGAGTGGTGGTACATAATTTCCACAATTCAGAAAAAATCTGCAGCCAATGGAAAGCCAGGCCATATATTGATGTGTGGGCAGTCATCATTTTCAAAAAAGGAAAAGGATCAGGAAATGTACACCCTAAGGTTAGAGAATACAGGAAAATAATATATGAAATATTCCAGTCAAGAAAAAAACTTGGTTTATGTGTCAATAATTTTAGGGCACGTATTCAGACGTTAGTAGGATTTCGATTTTTAGTGAAAAAGCTAAGTCAGCATGTCTGAGCTTATAAAATATAATCGTAAAAGAATGCTGATGTTCTTTTTTGCTTTCTTCTCTCTCTTTCTCTCTCTCTCTCTCTTTTTGATTGTTTAGACACTCAGTACTGTTTAACAGTCCATCACTTTACTAGTCATGGAAGGAGCCTCTCTGTCACCAAGAAATGTGCTACCAGGGAAGAATGCCATTTTGTTGGCTGCCATCATCACAGAGAAACTAGTCATACAGTAAGCATTACATTTTGATATAAAGCTAACCCTTAGAACAAAGAGAGCCCTCTCTGTGCTGTAGATGGAATCTCCCCATGGAATACTCGGTAATATTGACAGGCGGCAAAAGACAAGGTTGAGTTTCTGCCTGAAACTCATGATGGATCCAGATGAGTCTGGGGATTCTTCCTGCATTTATCTTTCTCTCTGTCTCTCTGTCTCTCTCTCTCTCTACAAGAACAGTCTCGGGAGTTTTTATCTGCCACAAAATAGCTCTTGTGTAAGAGGGGCTAGGAATGGATTGCTTTCCAGATATGGAATTAAAGCTGCTTCATTTCGTAGTTTCTTGACTTGTTTAGAATACTGGTTCTCATGTAGTTCAAAGATGACTGTTTAAACTAAAGGCATTTTACTCACTGAGTAAATTATTAGGATGAAAAATTAGCCATCAGGATGAACGTTGTGCCTTCCTTTCAGTACATAGATACATAAGATTGTTTATCTCAAACAGACCAACAAAATATATGTATACTTAGAACTGTGATCATAATGTAATGTGATATCAAAAGTCTTAAGAGGGGGAAGGAAAAACCCAGAAATACATATTATGAATTAAAACTACTCAATAAAAACCACTCTAATGCATTATTAGTGAGGTACAATCCATAGTGAGAGCCAGTTTGGTTAAGGTACCAAGTTAGAAATGTGGAGACGTGATGTCCTTGGTGCTCTCTGAGCTTGGCAGTTTTCTTGCAAATGTTTCATTACCCAACTAGATAACATCATCAGTGAGAGATGTGTGTTCTAATCCCAGCTAAGGCTCAAAGCCAGTTCTGTGTCTTTTGGGCCAGTAACTACTTCTCAACCCTAGACAGAAAGCAAAGCAAATTATTTTTTTTTAAAAAAAAACTTGTTACCAAGAAAATGACAAGAACTTGTCCAGGGAGTTGCCAGGAGTCAAGACTAAGTTGAAGGCACAAAGCCTATCTTCCCTTAGCTGATACTTGATGACACGGCACTTTTCCAGCACTGGATGGCAGGCCCCTACTTGCATATGCATCCAAAGTGAAGCAGATTCTCATGAGGAATAAGAAATGACAGAACAATGATGCTAACATGGGAACCAGATCTTGTAATAAATTCAGATACCTATTTTGCTACCACATTTACATCAATAGCACCACCTCAGGCCCCAACAACTTCACACACAAGATTAGAAGTGCTCTTCTAATGTGACATATGCCTTGATCTGCCAGCAATGTCCCTCAGGATTCAGTGTAAGACAATTGGGATTTTTTCACAGAAAAAGTAATAGACACAGATATGATATCGGAACTCAAAACTAGTAATGTCAGAGCATTTCAACCCCCTGTGATCCTCCATTATAGATTGCAAAGTAACCAATTTGGAAAAACAAACTATACTAGCTGAATTGAGCAAGTCATAGCTGAACTCATAAACATCAAAAGTATTCAGGATGGCTCAAGCTGTCAGCAAACATAATGGGTTTTTAACATATTACAGATTGTTAAATTTTATATGGTACATGTAATGTATCCTACATGTAGCTTGCATCTGTCTTCTTTTCTCTTTTTCTTCATTCCACTTTAAATCCTACTGATGTCTAGCCACTCCATTGCATCCGCTAAATGAGCTGCAGTTTTTAAAAGCTTATGCCTTTTAATAAATTTGGTAGTCTGAAAAGGTGCTTTCTGACTCCTCCTGAATTTTGGTTGCCATAGACTAACATGGCTTTCCTCACATAATGCCTGCTTTTTATATCTTAGGGATTAAAATTTGGGATGTTTGCCAGTACTGTTGCTAAGAAAGTTCCCTGTTACCTTCACCATCTACGATACCACAAAATTCTCTTATCTACTGCAATCTTGTTTGCAATTTCACAGTTCTAATGGCATAAGCGTTAAGCAAGTGTTCTAAAACCAAAGACAACAAGGAAAAAAAGTAGAATTAGGGCATTCTCAACTTGTCTTGTAAATTTAAAATACGGAGAAATATGTGATCTGGGAGTTGAATAAAAGCAACTAAATACAACCCAAATTTATTTAGGAAATCACTTTAGAAATATCTAAGAAATTATACTATTTTTTAAATTTGTATTTAAATAAAAATGCTGCTTCATTTTCTCGATTTTGAACAAAAGCAATTATTTATTTGTTTGTTTGTTTGTTTAGACTTATATGCCGCCCTTTCTCTGAGAGGACTCAGGGCGGCTCACAACAATAAAACAGAAAAATAAAACAAAAACCTGGGTTAAAAGTTACACATAAAATCCCTAAAATCAATTAAAATCCATTTTAAAACCTCCATCAGTCCAGGCCGGCCAGGCGAAATAGCCACGTTTTTAGTTCGCGGCGGAAAGAGCGAAGGTTGGGGGCCATCTGGAGCTCCAGGGGGAGCTGATTCCAGAGGGTAGGTGCGCACACAGAGAAGGCCCGCTCCCTAGGGGCCACCAGCCGACACTGTCTGGCCGACGGCACCCTGAGTAGGCCCTCTCTGTGGGCGATGGGGAGCTGTTGCTGGCCGCAGAAGGTCCACCAAATACCCTGGTCCTAAGCCATATAGGGCTTTATAGGTAATCACCAGCACCTTGAATCTCACATGGAGGGCAACTGGTAACCAATGCAGGTCGCGCAGGAGGGGTGTAAAATAAGAGCGTCGGGACACTCCCATCACTACCCGCGCAGCTGCATTCTGTACCAGTTGAAGCCTCCGAGTGGTCTTCAGGGGCAGCCCCATGTAGAGAGGGTTGCAGTAGTCAATCTGGGAGGTGACCAGCGCATGAGGGACCGTGCATAGGGCATCTCGGTCCAGGTAGGGGCGCAACTGGTGCACCAGACAAATCTGGGCAAATGCCCCCCTGGTCACGGTCATAACATGATCTTCCAGAGACAACTGTGAATCCAGGAGGATGCCTAAGTTGCGCGCCCTGTCAACGGGGCAACACCTCACCCCCTATAACCAGCGGTGGAGCATCCCCATGGAACCGAGATGCCGGTACCCACAGCCTCTCCATCTTGGCAGGGTTGAGCCGAAGCTTGTTCCTCCCCATCCAGAGCCGCACCACTTCCAGGCACCGGGACATCACGTCGAGGGCATTGCTGGGCTGATTCAGGGTGGATAGAAAAAGTTGGATATTAGTTAAAAATAGAAGAAAAAACTACAATCTATGAGCGAGAGAGAGGGATTGAGGGATTGAGTAAGGGAGAGAGAGAGAGATAAGGATAGGGAGCGAGAGGGAGAGGGAGAGAGAGACTGGGAGTGGGAGTGGAAGAGAGAGAAGGATAGGGAGGAAGAGGGAGAGAGAAATTGGGAGGGGGAGGGGAGAGAGATAAGGATAGGGAGCGAGAGGGAGAGGGAGAGAGAGACGGAGTGGGAGTGGAAGAGAGAGAGAAGGATAGGGAGGAAGAGGGAGAGAGAAATTGGGAGGGGGAGGGGAGAGAGATAAGGATAGGGAGGGAGAGGGGGAGAGAGATGAGAAGGAGGGAGAGCGGGAAAGAGAGGGAGGGGGAGAGGGAGCGAGAGATAAGGAGAGGGAGAGAGAGAGATAAGGAGAGGGAAGGAGAGGGAGGGAGAGAGATCAGGAGAGGGAGGGAGAGGGGGGGAGAGAGAGATTGGGAGGGGAAAGGGAGGGGGAGGGGGAGAGAGAGAGATAAGGAGAGGGAGGGAGAGGGGGAGAGAATGTGCCATCAAATTGTGGAGAAAATCTCCATGACAATCTATCCCTAACATGGTCCTAAAAGGCTTCCAATGTTACAGTCATCACCACTGTAATTGAGTCCAACCACATTGCTGCTAATCATTCTCTTCTCTTTCCTGCCATCTTTTTCACCATTAGATCCTTTTCCAGAAAGATAAGTCTTCCCATAATATTCCAAAGTAGAATAATTTGAACCAGGTTGGTTGTTCTTCAAAGGAGAACTGGATTGATTTGTTCAATGACCTACTGGCTTATTTTGTTGGCTATTCACGGTGTTCTCACGAGTCTTCTCCAAAACCAAAGTTCAGAGGCATCAAAACGCTTCCTATCCTGCTTCTTTAAAATCCAACTTTCACTTCCATAGAGTGTCATAGGAAATACCAGGGCTTGCAGGATTCTGAATTTTGTAGGTATAAACACATCACAGCATTTGAATATCTTTTCCAAAGCCTTTGTGACTGCCGTATTCTGATTGCTTGTTTCTTTATTCTTGATGGTTGATCCTAGAAGACAGTAGCTATTCACTACTTCAGTATCTTCATTGCCAATTCTAAGTCTGGTTGTTCTACCTGTTGTCATTAGATTGGTCTTCTTTATACTTCATTTAGTCCCATTGTTTCCACTTTGCTCCTTAACTTTTATTACTACAGCTTGTAGATTCTTTGCATTTTCAGCTATCAAGGGATGTCATGCAGGTTATTAATTTTTCTTCCTCTAGTTTTAAAACCATGCTCATCTTTTTCCACTCCAACTTCCCTTAATATATATTTAGCATATAGTTTAAATAAATAAGAGGAGAATATGCAATCTTATCACACTCGTTTAACAACCAGGAACCAGTCTGTTTCACACTGTTAATGTTCATACTATGGCTTCCTGACCTGTATATAAGTTTCTCATGAATACAATCTGAGATTCCCATTTTTAAAAACCATTTTCCATAGCTTAATGTGATAGACACAATTGAAGGCCTTGACCCTCACTTAAAATCTTATATCCCTATTTTTCAGAGAAACAAATTCTAACATAAAAGGATTCCTCCCCTGCTTGCAAATATTGGAGAATAACTTTTATTTAAACTAGTGAATAAGAATCTATTGTATAAACCACCAATAGAACAGAAAATAAGAACTCAATATTGTACAATATGGTAAATATTTTTGCATAGATTTTCTGGAACCCATCAGGGTCATTAACTTTCTCTAAAGTCATAGATTAATTTTAGTCACAATTTCTTGAAGAGAAAAAAGTGAGGTAAGATTAGTAATCTAATTCTGTGAGCTGTGGTAATTTTACATTTTGTAAAAAGAAGTCTATCTCATATTCTGGTATGAAATTGGAAATAATTTGAAATGGTTTATAAATAAGTCTAAAATGTATATCCACCTTCCGAGAAATATCATAAATCAAAGATTTGCTTAATTTGTTTTAAGAAAAAAAAAATCAATAGCTTATTCTCCCCTTTCCCTTTATCATTGCCTTGAACAAAATAATATAATTTCCATTTTGGAAGCTTAAAGCTTGTTGAATTTATATTTTGCAGAAACCAGAGTCCTATATTGTTTTAGGAGATGGATGAGAAGCAGAAATGTTTACCTTTATCAGAAGCATATGCAATAATATGACCTCAAATGAGGTCATATGCTTTAGCACTATCACATACCAATTACAGTCATGAAATCCAACCCCTGTTAATATGGGAAAAAAATCCACCATTTCTTGTTCTATCTGCTTAATTTATCATTCCACAGAGCTTTGTTGAGAAGCCATTAAAAGAAATATTTCAATAATTGTTACCTAAGGCAACTTGCTACATAGTAGTATGATTTTGACAACTCTGGACAGTCTACACTTAAAAAAAAAAAAGATTTGTATCCCATCTTTTTTCCACATATAACTCAAGATGGTAAATATGCCTAGTGCTCTTTCCTACTCTATTTTCTATGCAACAACAATCCCTGTGAGGTAAGTTGGGCTGAGCCAAAGTGACTGGCCCAAAGTCACCCAGCTGCCTTTTCATGCCTAGGTGGGACTAGAACTCACAGTCTCCTGGTTTTTAGATCAACCCCTTAACCACCATACTAAAACAGCTCTCCTGGCCCAGTATAGGCCATCTACTACACTTTAAGGGCAGGAATGGACAATATCAATCTTGTCCCACTCACAGCCCAGTGCAAATGCTTCCCGCACCTGTATTTTCCAACATTAATTCAGAGCTGCTGTTTTCCAACTGCAACCATATTAGGCCAGTGGTGAAATCCAATTTTTTTACTACTGGTTCTGTGGGCGTGGCTTGGTGGGCATGGCAGAGGAAGGATACTGCAAAATCTCCATTCCCACCCCACTCCAGGGGAAGGATACTGCAAAATCCCCATTCCCTCCCCACTCCTGGGGGAAGGATATTGCAAAATCTCCATTCCCACCCCACTCTGGGGCCAGCCAGAGGTGGTATTTGCTGATTCTCCAAACTACTCAAAATTTCCACTACCAGTTCTCTAGAACCTGTCAGAACCTGCTGGATTTCACCTCTTCAGAGGGGATGGCTTCTATTGCCTTGTTCCAGTCTAGTAGCAGGTCCAATGCTGATTGGTTTAAGTGTCTAACACACCCTGCTTCTCCAGTGGCTGATCATTGCCTTATGAAGTTCTTTCCTGGACTTCTGGTGTTTGCATTTTTTAAATAATCTAGCAATGATCCAGTGATGGAAAGTTAAGTCAGTGAACTAACCTCTCCGCTAAACATTCATGTATGCCTTCATTTGTGAATTCATGTTACATTCACCCTTTTCAACTGCAGTTTCTGTCTAGATTAGAGGAAGCATGTTACTTTTGATTTTTCCCTCTGTGTATTATACTGCAAAGCTTCCCTTCCTTGTCTTTTAAAATATATTTAAGAAATACTTTGACAGGTAGTCCTCGACTTACAACCATAATTGAGCCCAAAGTTTCTGTTGCTAAGTGAGACATTGGTTAAGTGGGTTTTTCCCCATTGTACGACCTTTCTTGCCATACTTGTTAAGTGAATCACTGCAGTTTTTAAATTAGTAACACAATTATTAAGTGAATCTGGCTTCCCCATTGACTTTGCTGGTCAGAAGGTTGCAAAAAGGAAACACATGACCCCAGGAAACTGCAACCGTCATAAATCTGAATCAGTTGCTAAGTGTCTGATTTTTGATCATGTGATTGTGGGGATGTTGCAATGGTTGTAAGTGTGAAATTTTGGTTATCTCACTTTTTTTCAGTGCTGTTATAACTTTGAACGGTCACTAAGTGAATTATTGTAAGCCAAGGACTACCTGTATGGTATTGTATTTCCGTGAGGCTGAACTATCTCGATGTAACATTTCTATGGACCTATAGAAGAACATAGGATCACAAAGAACCACCTATTCTTCATTGCCTTAACCATTGTAGCATAGGAGTCACAATGGTACCATAAGATCGAGGGGAGGAAAGGTCTGATTCAGTGTCAAAGGAAATAATTTGGGAAGGAGACATGAATTCAGCTATTGACACAGATTTCTGAAAAAGTCAAGAAAAGGCATGGAGACTAGTAAGCAAGGAATAATTCTTTAAAGCAGGGGCCTTCAACCCCTAGGCCGCACCCTGGTACTGGGCCATGGCCTTTTTGGAACTGGGCCATGCAAGCAGTGGGCAAGCACTGAAGTGTCCCCTCTTCCTCTCCTGCTGCCACCATTGCTGGTCCACAACGGTGAGTTTTAAAGATTTTTACTACCAGTTCTGTGGTTATGGCTTGGTGGGCATGGCTTGGCTTCTCTGTGGGAGCCCCAGCCCTGTGGAACGAACTGCCCCCGGAAATTCGTAAGATCTCCGACCTCCGGGTGTTTCGCTGCGCATTGAAGACCCTGTTGTTCCGCCAGGCCAGACTATCAACACAATAGTTTTAAATTGGGGTATTTAAATTTATTGGGGTTTTAAATCTGAGCCACTTTATTTAATTATTTTAAATTTTATATTGTTGTTTTGTCTGTGTTTTTAAATAGGCTGTACACCGCCCTGAGTCCTTCGGGAGAAGGGCGGTATACAAATAAAATTATTATTATTATTATTATTATTATTATTATTATTATTATTATTATTATTATTATTATTATTGGCTTGGTGGGCGTGGCAGGGGAAAGATACTGTAAAATCTCCATTCTCTCCCCAATCCAGGGGAAGGTTATTGTAAAATTCCCATTTCCTCCCCATCAGCTGGGATTCGGGAGGCAGAGAATAGATAGGGGTGGGGCCAATCAGAATTTTTATCGGTTCTCTGAACTACTCAAAATTTCTGCTACCGGTTCTCCAGAACTGGTCAGAACCTGCTGAAACCCACCTCTGGTCCACAAGCTGGAAAGGTTAGGGACCGCTGCCTTAAAGAAGACAACAGGTGGGATGGTCCACGTGGAAGCCAACCAATAAGGACAAAGAGCAGAAAAATGACCACTCAGGGGCCTTGCTTGACAATATCAGCCCAACTCAGGACCAAGCCACTGCAATTCAGGCTAGCATTGTTGAAGGACTTAAGAAACCTCTGGGAGCATTCTGGTAGACAAGCAGCTTAGGCTGTCATGTAGAATTACTTTATGTCACACAAAACTACAACTTTAGATGGAAGGAAGGAAGGAGAGATTTCCCTCCATTTCATTATGCTTCGACCTGCAGAAGAATGGCAGACTGTATTTTATGATTCCATACAAGTGCAAAGCAAACATAAAAACGTGCACTTTCATACCCTGAAGCTCTTTCTTCTCTCTCTCTCCCCCCCTCCTTTCTTTCACATTTCTAGTCCCAAAGCTTGCAATGATACGCATAGTGAAATATGGGCTTTCCTTAAAACAGCCTCAGAAGCAAGGCAGGGATGAATAACAGTTATTAAGATTCATAGCACAAAATGAGGCTTCAGTGTTCAACATGGCTATCATGAGTTCTTCATAATCAGTAAAAGCAGGATTTATTACGCTGAATATATGCTTTGGTGAATTATAAATAATTCAAGGTTCAGATTTTCATCTATATACAGTAGAATTTAGATTTTTTTTTTAAGTACAGCTCTGATAATGCGGGTTCTCAGCCTTTGCGCTGTTTCTGGCAGCTGTATGATTAGTTTGCTAAGAGACTATTTACATATGCCTAAATATGTTTTGATCTGTACAATCTATGGACTCTTCCCAAGAGAGGGCACTAGCCAATATCAGTATCAATGCAGTATATAATTGGGAAGATGCTGTGTTTGGGCACTGCTCTAACAGTGGGTCAAAGACCTCACTGCCCACTTTTGGAATATCATTCTTGATTAAACTGTCTCTCATAACATAATTATGGTTACTTTCATGATCTTCTTGATGTAAAACTAATAAAACTAATGTGTGCACGAGAACATTCCTCATTGTTGCTCAAAAATGCAGATATTTTTTCTGTATACAAAGGAAGGCAGACTTCTGTATTATGACTGGGAAGCATGCAGCATGTTAATAGTAGTATTGAATTATGTTGCATGGTGTTGGTTAGACTGCGGCATTGAAATTTGTTTCCACTTCAGATTTTTTTTCTTGGCAACAGACAACTGTTGCTTATTCATTTTTCTGCAACGATAACAATTTGCCAAACAACAAATTGTGCCAAATCCAGCAATTTGCCAAATTGTCAGTGTTCCAATATTTTCTGTTATTCTCCTGTATGTATTTTTTTTTTTTGATCTGAGAACCAGGATCACAATAAAATTGAAGTGTTAGTATATGAAGGATTTTACAGTTTATTGCATATTTTAGTTGTAAGTGTCCTCATAGCTTCTGCCTCCTTTATTTGTTTGAATAGTGAAGGTGAGTGACAGTTCTCCTTCTTTCAAAACTAGCAATCTCTTTAAATACACATTTCTGTGGTAAAGGTGCCATCAGATAATACAGCAGTATGATAAGCTGCATATACCTGTGTTTTAATTCCAGCCGATTAGCAAAATTGTTATGTAGATTTTAAAAGTTTTATTACAATATGATATGCTGCATATAACCCGTGTTTTAATTCCAATTGATTGGCAAAGTTGCTATGTAGATTTTAAGAGTTGTATTACTCTTTGAAAAGATTCCCAAGGAATCTAGCAGCAGCTATTTAATAAATTATGAATAATATACACAGATCTGGACGGTAGGTATATTGTATTTCATAAGGTGATGTTTTCTGTTAGTTGAAGATTGTATTTTAAAATGGAGCATGTGTTGCCTTTAAAAAGAGAGCATTTCTTTTTTTCAAAGAGAGTTATAATTTCCATGTGCAAATTGATGCAGATTTATTGATTGATTCCTTTAATCAAGGAGCACTATGGCTTCCATGTAATAACATTATCTATTACAATTTACAGGAATGCATTTCCTGCTGTGAAGGGATGATCTGCAATGTAGATGTACCTACAAATCACACAAATGCTGTTTTTGCGGTACTGCATGCCCGGAGGTCATCAGGAGGTAGCAGACAAACTATTAGCATCTCCTTGCTGGTCATACTCATCATAGTTTTCAGGTTATGACATGACTCTCTTCAGGCAAAAGGAATTTGTTGTCTGGAGTTACATGAAGACAATCTATGTTGAAGAAGGAGTTCTAAGAGAACTGTTGTATGGATAAAAGCACTGCTGGGTATTTGAAGGCTGCTGGTCATAACATGGTAATGAAGACACTCTCAGATATTGGTGCCAAGAAAATCAAGCACAATGGCCAAATATTATGTCAACTTGACTAGTTACCAGAAACATCAGAATTCTTTGTGTGGAACATAGAACAATTTGTGCTTTGGCACATTATTGTAGCAAGTTACTACTGTACAACTTTGAAGTATTAAAATTGTTCCTCACCTGAAATAATATGTTTACGGAAGTGATGATACAATATTCTTTTATATCAAAATTCTTCCTAATTTTGAGGGATCCCTATCTACCTGCAATCCTGACCCATATCTGATGCTGTTCCAACTTTTTGCTGTCCCTACTGTGGGGTCCTTTATTCTGAATGCTACAGTAGCCACTGTAGTAGCATCATCGGATTGAGGGGGAAAGAGATGGAAATGGTAAGATTTGATAGTCGATTTTGGGAATGGAGACATCAGCATGTGTCTGACTATGCAAGTTTGACTTGATGCAATAAGTAAATAGTTATTATTAGGAGTTCTTCAAACAGGTTGCACAGTTAGCTCCACACCTCAAATATCTATATAACAAGACTGTGCCTTTTCTCCTCTTTTCCTTGCTGACCATGATTTCCAAACACTATCACTATGGTAGGATTACCTCTTTCTGGTGAGTTGCACATGCTGGAGGACTGGGGAATTATCCAAAACATCAGTGGTGGGATTCAAATAATTTAACAACCAGTTCTCTGCCCTAATGATTTCTTTCAACAACCAGTTTGCCAAACTGCTCAGAAAGTTAACAACTGGTTCTCCTGAAGTGGTGCGAACTGACTGAATTCTACCACTGCAAAACATCTAGGGAAATAGAGAGTTCAGAACAACTGGTTGGTTTGCTCCCCACTGAGAAATATGAACAGAAAAGAGTTATCATAGTTAAACATAGAATAATTGGCTTTCAACTCTGCTTGAAGTGCACAACATTCAAAAACTAGTTTCCTAAGTGATCCAAGACAAGTTAATATGAATCACCCTTGAGATGTAGCTCAGTCTGTGAGGGAAACAATATGTGTGAAAAAGATTTCAAAGGTCATGGAATTTAACACTCTATTCTGTTAAGACTTGAAACTGTACAAAAAACAATTGAGATTTGTACTGCAGTGTGTTGAATCAATTTTAAATAACAAACTGAAGTTCATGAAATTTCATGAATTCATGGAAACAGAATATGGGCAAATAAATAAGAATTGGTACAAATAATAACAAATAAAGAAGGCTGGAATAACTGTTTAACTGTTTACTGTAAGCCTTTTAGATGATAAGCTGTGTGCCCATGTGTTTATAAATATTCTTGTTCTTTTTCTCTGTCTTCAGGAAATCAAGTTTACAAATGTGTTTTATGCATAGTAAATACCACATTAAACTAGTAACTTTTCATTGGAAATCAGTGTTACATGTTCCTTTAATCATAACATCTGAGAGAAGTTGAATTTTACCTTTTTCTAAACTTTTACCAATTTCCTCAAATTGTTAAGCAGTACCAAAGCTAAGGGTTATTGTTCTCCTTCTACCAACTCTAGATATCCGCCCAAGATATCTTAGTACATTTCTTGCATCATGTAGGAGCTAGAATGCAAGCAAAGTGTTGCTTAGAGTAGGCAGTGTGCCTTTGTTTTCTGTTCCTTGGCTGTCTCAACTGGATCCAAAAGCCTTGAAGTTTAACAATAGCTTTAAGCCAAATGAAAGGATAAAGAAAGCAATTCATTTAGAGATAAAATTTCAGCTTTGGGTTGAAAACAAACCTGGTTTGTTGGTAGCAGCTCCATGCAGGATTAAGGTCACAGTCTCTTACATGAAATTTGTGGAGTTACTACCAGTCATTTAAATAATGCCAAGTTAGATGGACTTGAGGTCTTAAGTTAGCGCAAGGTAATATTCCATGTTCCTTCCTAGAACTTTGATTTGTAAGGTCAATGTCATTCATTCCAACTCACTATCTGTTAGTTACATTGATTTCAAATTATCATTACTAGCAAATTGCCTATTATGTAATCTTTATTTGAATATTTCTTGATCCACAGTTTAGAATCATATCTAAATTAAATCCAAAGGAGCGCAAATTGATTTCTGAAATTTCAGAATTTTTGCTCAGCCCAATATCTGAACCCCAAATCTTCAGGAACATCAATTTATTCAGCCTAACAAACTGAAAAGGGAGAGCTATATATTGTGCAAAAGAGATTGGGTATTTCAAAGGATCTCTTAACAAAAGCAACTGTTGCAAATCAACTAGATTCTAGAAAGTGTTGTGATTTTAATTTGAGTCTTAAAAAGTAGTCATTTTAGAGATACATTGTCTTCATCATGAGACATGGTAAACTAAGTTGCCTCAATTAATTAAACATGCTAAGTCATAAACCATGATTGATCAAAAACAATGATTACTTTATATATGAAACCAACATCAAATTTAGCTTGATATATTGACTCAGCCTATTCTGGATACAATTTTTATGGACATTTTAATGGGCAAATTGTTTAGCTTTGTATCAAATCCAAATGCAAACTAAGTCTCCTAACCAGCAGGAAGTATTCAATATAGATTAGAACCTTGTGAATCCTACATCTTTATCAGATAACCAAATTATTTATTTTCCTTGTCCTATTTTCAAAGAGCAAATTAAGATGGCTCTACTTGGGCATTACCATCGTATTGACATGCCATAAATTGTCTATATGCAAAGATTCATCTGGATAGTCTTTGTTATTATGTGAAAATGTCCGTGTGTGCATTTGTGAATGCATTTATGATATGTTTACTCTTGACCCCATATATACAGTACATACACCATACATTTTCCCAGGTGAATAATGCTGCAATACAAAATAAACTTTGAAATAAGATCTCTGTTCTTTGCAGTAAGCAATTCTCCTTGATGTTCCCCACCATGTTCGTTGCTAAAAGATGAAAGTTTATATTTTTAAAAAGAATGTTCCTAGCATAATTGATAAAAAATATGGATGAGAGCTTTACCTACTACTGTATTCTTAGAACAAATATTTTCAACAGTCCTTTCTGAACAAGTTCACTAAATATGGGCACAGTAATTGCTGATAAGCAATTTCATGCATTTATATCAGTGGACTCATCAAGGTGAAGTGAAACTCAAAGACCCTGTGATAAATTATTTTTCAATTAGTGTTCCAGTTCAGTAGAAATTAAGTCTATTAGTGTAGTAATTACATTCAGACAGGATCACTAAATGGATTATTGCAATTATTTCCTTTTTACTGGAGAAATTTTCGAACAGCAAAATATCTAAATTGTTAGCTGTCTGCTGAATAAACCAATTGAGTGGAACACTCAAATCCTAGTGTAATCCAAGACAGTCATACAGTAGTTACATCTTTTAAATCTGCAAACCTACATATCCATGGTGGGGGAAAATACTTTTGAGCATGGGTAACCATGGAAAGTGGGATTATTAGTAATTTTTGGAATTCTAGAGGAGAACACAGCTAATCTGGCCATTAATTCCAATGTCCTGCTCAGTGCAGGATTCTAGATTTAAACAAAAGTACTATTGTAAAGAAGAGTTGCTTGAAAAACATGGCTATGCATCAGATACACTTGTCTGAAAGCTTTAGCAGCATTTCATGTAAAATGAGGTATTTTACTTATTGGAGCTAATAATTAATTTAAATTAATTAAATAAAAATAAGTATCAAGGCCATCAGTGGTGGGTTTCAAATTCTTTTACTACCGGTTCTGTGGGTGTGGCTTGGTGGGCGTGGCATGGCTTGGTGGGCGTGGCTTGATGGGTGTGGCAGGGGAAGGATACTGTAAAATCTCCATTCCTTCCCCACTCCAGGGGAAGGTTACTGCAAAATCCCCATTTCCTCCCAATCAGTTGGGACTCGGGAGGCAGAGAATAGATGGGGTCGGGCCAGTCAGAGGTGGTATTTACTGGTTCTCTGAACTACTCAAAATTTCCGCTACCGGTTCTCCAGAACTGGTCAGAACCTGCTGAAACTCACCTCTGAAGGTCATACTTCCAACAACAGTGATAAATTTCTGAATGGGAAATTGTTTCTACTGATGAAAGAGCTTCTTCTTCTTTTTTTTTTTTTTGTGGTAATTGAATTTGAACAACTCATCCAATCCATCTCTACTAGAAGGCGCAATACCTTTGGGTTCTGCAGTGTTGCGTCAGATTTGGGGAGAGAAATCGGAGGTCATGTCACAAAGGTAGATAAGTTGTGGAGGGCAGAAGGAAGGGCCATAAAGGAAAGGAGAAAGAGCTGCTACCCAGACAAGAGTCAGATAAAAGGGCCCAGAGTCTGGACCAACAAAGTAATACGTGTAAACATCTCAGTCGAGTACCTCCCTAATTCATGAAAAGATAAAGGGTGGGGAGCACATTCAGCCTTGCAAGTTTCTGTTAATACTGTACAGTGGTACCTTGGTATCATTAATTGGTTCCGCGGTGTGTGAGGACTACCAAAAATGACACATACCAAATTTTTCCCATAAGGAATAATGTAGTGAGTCAAAAGGCAGCCGACACCAACAAGTTCTAGTATTGAGTACCAAACAAACGATGAGTACCAGGATAAAATTTTTGCATCAAAATGCATTGAGTATCTCTTGAAAAAGCACCTTTGGGACATTGAGTACCAAGTTTGATGAGTTTCAAAGCAGTTGCGTGCCAAGGTACCACTTTATAGCTTTACAATAAAAATAGTACTGATTTATACTGTATGCCATTGGTTTCCTAGTCTGGTCTAACTTGAAGCGATTACATAAATTCAGTACCCATTTGGGAAGAGAGATGTCTGGGTTTACCCACTGCTAAGCGGGTAAAATGGTGCTTAGACTTTCCTCCTGCATGTAAAAAAGAGCTACCAAAGGAATGCTGATATGGAGCCTTTTTTTTCCAGCCTTGATCTGGAGAACCACACTGGCGTTACAATTTCTACCAGGGAAATTGTGAGTTTACTGCAGCAAAAACAAGGCTTAAGATAGCTTAAACAGTCAGTTTCATACGCTGCAGTCTGCTTTCCATATGTCATCATGTATTTTTAGTCTTCACGGTATCTGTTATTCCCGATGGGCCATTTTCCCCTCAGAGGTAATTACTTCTTTTTGTATCTACTTGTTCCAAAGAGGTGCAGGCTGTTTCTTCTAGCCCTCTGTGGCGGGAGAAGCATGCCTCTCTTGAAGAAGATTAAAAAGACAAAAGATGCTATTCCTTTAATATCCTGAAGGTAGATAAGATAGCTATGATTGATATATCAGATTACTGGAAAACCACTGCATGAGACATCACTCAGTTTTTGCCCAGTGTAATACTTAAAAGTGAGAAAGGAGCTCGACGATAACGAAGGATTTGGAGATGTTGTTAATAACTCATAGGAATGAATTGGAATGAATGGAACTTGCCAACATTAAGCCAAAAATATCTCCTGGAACTGAAGACAGAACACGGATATCTGAAAACATTTTTAGGGGGGGGGGGAAATGGTCTTTAACCTTTCTTCCCTTTTTCCTGGAATGCAAAACTATAAACTAGCAATGGGGGACAAGACAGAAAAGAATTCACAAAATTTAATATGAATGCAGCAAAACACCCCCATTTGAGAAGAAGTTTCAAGAGTTCTTATTGCCTCTTCTCTTGAAAGCTGTAAGTCAAAGACTACCTGTACAAGGAGATGGAACTTCATCTCCTGGCCACAATCACCACCATGATTTTTTGGATGCCTTATTCCTCCTCCCCACCCCACCCCCCAAGTGACAATTCTGCTTTTTTTTTTCTTTGAAAGAAATTCTGAAAGCAAATTCTTATTCACCAAATCGAAGAAAAACAGGTAAAAAGAAAATATAATTTTCCTCCATGAGAAAATTTTCCTGCATGTTTCCAAAGATTAGTGCATTTTGGTTGGGGAAGTGTTCCTTCTGCTGTCCCTTTTTCTATCACTTGAAGGCTCTTGCTTCTCAGTCTGAAAGTCACTGGAGGTTTAACTGAAAATGGAAGATGCAGAGGCAGGGATATTTATTAATTTATTTAGTGCATGAAGATGTTACATTAGCCATGAGTGCTAATGCAGAATAGTAGCTTGGCTGCCTGTTTGCTAGCCCTGTTCGGTTCATGCTCGCACACTTCCCAAGGTGTGCCACAGCAGAAAGAAAGACAAGCAACTTTTCCTGCAGTGTCATCTGAGGCCCTCTCTTTCCACCAAAGCTACCTCAGAAACAGGCATTGCAACTGGGAAGGTTCAGCGCTGTCAGGACTCTAACCATCTGCACGAAGTGGCAGCTTATCTCCCCAACAAAGCGGTACCTATTTATTCACATATAACATGCTTTCAAACTGCTAGCTGGGTAGAAGCTGAGGCGAGTAATGGGAGCTCACCCTGCCACACAGTACTAAGACTCAAACTGCTGGAGCAAGATCTCCAGCATCATTAAGCCACTAAACCACTGTGTCTTTTTAGGCAGGGATAATGGGGCTATAAAACACAGAAGACGGTCATCAATCTTTCCCTCAAGTTAAATGAAAATGCAGAATATTTTTTTTTGCCATAGCTACTCATAACTTCATCGCATAGGCACACCAAACATATCCTGACTAGGGGAGGATCAGAGCCAGAAAATTTGACCATGAAAACACCCAGGGTGACTTTGGATCACTCTCCCTTAGACCAACTTATTTGTCGTTCTCGTGGGGATAAAATAGGAGGTGGTCCTCATTTATACTGCCTTGAACTGTTGGCGAAAAGGGGAGATACAGTCTAACAAATATATTAAATAAATATAGACTATACAATACTCTTTGACTTTAATGAACCATCCACAAAAAGGGTACATAATTCCATGTGAGTTAAGTATGCCTCTTCATATAGCAATGAATATTGTAAATTCTCTCTCCTACAATTTAGGAATTGTCCCCTTGGGCCAGTGCTTAGAAATATCTAGTGAAATAGTTTTCAAATTCTGCAGAGGCTCATCCCACCGAAATGCTAAATGAACACGTGTTATCACACCCTCCTCTCCAACAAATAAAGCTAAGGAGCATATTGGTGTTCGAACTGGGAAACAAATAACGACATCATTTTTATCTACCATAAGTACGAGGGTCCTAGTCTTTGTGATGCTGCTGTTCACATTGAAAACCCTAAAATTTGGACAGTGCTGCCGCTTCCCTCAAATCAGTTCCCCCCCCTTTAAATGTTAGTCTCTCTCTCTAAGCTCTTCATGGCCCCCTGGGTGTCCTGACCTCTCCAGTTGAGCCCCTGACCTAACAACCATAAATATTCAATATGTTTTTAGGTCAACTCTTTGTCCTATCAGGAATTGATTAGCACAACGCCTTTTCTCGGTGGTCTCCTATTTACAATCTTGAGGCTCTAATAAGGAAAACATGTGCTAGACAGATGAACATTCTGTTGATGTTCCATAAACAGCCATGAACTGCCTTGTTAGATCAAACCATCCTTCCTCAAGAATTCTCACCTGTTCATGTTGAAAGCTACAGATAAGATGTCACTTTACGATTGAACCCCGTTTTTTTCAGCTTCCGGCAGATTAAAACCATGGTGGTAGTCTAGCAGGAACCTCAGTGAATGAGGGCGTGATATTCTAAATTTTTACTTTAATAGAGATGCTTCAAACTTTTAAGTATCAGCAGGAACCTTTTTTTGGGAAAAAAAAACCCCTCCCCTGTAACAACTAGGCAAACACTTTTCTGGAGCTTCTCAGTGTTGTGATATATTTGCACAGAGGACATAATCTTTGTTATTACAGGATACAGTTTAAAAGGTTACCTCACAGGGTTCCTTTGTTTCTCTCTGCGTTGCTGTTCCTGTGCTTATCATGAGCATTTCAGAACCCCACCCTTTATTTTTTGTTCCACTCTGAACAGGACAGAGAAGGCAGCTCTAAAGCAGTCACAACATCGTCTTTCCTTTAGTGCCCATTATTCAGCGTTCAACAGCAGGACAGAATATCATCACATGTAATGTACCCGTGTTTTCCCGAAAATAAGACCCTGTCTTATATTTTTTTTGAACCCCGAAATAAGCGCTCGGCCTTGTTTTCAGGGAGGTCTTATTATTTTGGGGCGCGTGGAGCAAGATGGGGCTCCTCTTGCCATCTTACCTGATTTCCAGCTCTGCGTTTAAATATTTTCGGGGAGGGCTTATTTTCAGGGGGAGGCTTATTTTAACGCATGCACTCAAAAGCCCAATTGGGCTTATTATCAGGGGATATCTTATTTTCGGGGAAACAGGGTATTTACTAGAGAGCGAGCCCCACAGAGTAATTAGAACTAAGATCTGGACTCAATTCCCCTTCTGCTATAAATGTTGTGGGTGATTTTGGATCACGTATTATCACTATCCTTCTTATGAGAGAAGACCCATGTATACTATCATAAAGTTCTCCAGCAAAGACAGGAGTTAAATATATGGAGATTTATTGATATGGGAACATGTCCCTTTTACATTTAATACATAGCCTTGGAGCACTACGGAAACCAGTTTCCTGAGTTTGAGATATTGTGTTGTAAGGAGGACACACGGCATTTAGTTGGCTCACATTCTCCTCCACCAATGTCGTCTAGGATTGGACCACCAGAAAATTTGGTAAGAACTATTACAGGTAGTCCTTGACTTGCAACCATTCATTTAGTGACCATTCAAAGTTCCAACGGCATTGAAAAAAGTGACATGACCATTTTTCACACTTACTACCACTGCAGCATCCTACCTGGTCATGTGATCAAAAGCTTGGCAACTGACATGTACTTATGACAGTTGCAATGTCCTGGGGTCACATGATCACCTTTTGTGACCTTCTGACCAACAAAGTCAATGGGGAAGTCAGATTCATTTAACAACTATGTTACTCACTTAACAACTGCAGCGATTTACTTAACAACTGCAACAAGAAAGGTTGTAAAATGGGCCAAAATTCACTTAACAACTGTCTTGCTTAGCAATGGAAATTTTGGGCTTAGTTGTGGTTGTAAGTCAAGAACTACCTGTATATTGTTCTTTTTAAAAGAACCCACAAATTTAAATCTCTGATTTGTGAAATTCCCTCCCCATTATACACACTTACTTTTATGAAATATCAGTTCAAACTCTCTTCTGACCCTTCATGATCATCATTCATTATAATCATAATCATAATCATAATCATGAGTTTATTTGTCAAGCATATATAAGATAACAGGTAAAAGTATAAACATAATTTGAATACATGAAAAGAGTAAGTAAAAAAGGAATATTAGAACAGGGATGGTAGGCACGCTGGTGCACTTATGCACGCCCTTTAATTGGGTTAACATGTGCAGTGATTTCACAGACCCCACGTACTTCACATGTATTATTTACTTACCGTATTTTTTGGAGTATAAGACGCACCTTAGTTTTTGGGGAGGAAAATAAGAAAAAAGCTGATTGGCAGGTGGATCGGCCTCCCGGAATACCCCCAATCAGCTGTTCCCAGAGGTGAATTTTAGCAACAGGTTCCTTGGTTGTGAGCTCTGTGCCTTGCTTTTTTTTGCTTTTTTTTTTTTTTGGTGCCTCTGAAACTTCTGAAACTCCGTTTCAAAAAAAAAAAATTTCCTGCCTCTGAAAGCCTCCAAAACAGAGCTTTAGAAAAAAAGCCTCTGAAGCTCTGTTTGGGGTTTTTTTTCTGAAGCTTTGTTTCTAATGCTTTTTTCAGCCTCTGAAACCTCAGTTTGAGAAGCTGGGCAGGGCTATATTCGGAGTATAAGATGCACCCAGATTTTCACCCTCTTTTTGGGGAGAAAAGGTGTGTCTTATACTCCGAAAAATACGGTACCTATTTGTAATTTTATTACAATTCTTTTTTTTTTTAATAATACTTTATTGATTTTTAAAAAATTTTTTAAAAAGAAAACATCGATACTTGATATGTATATAATGTAAATATGTAACCGCACGACACCTCAGATGTTAACCGAGATTCGATGTTTTCTTTTTAAAATTTTTTTTAAAAATCAATAAAGTATTTTATTACAATTCTTATAGTATTATTGTTTCTAGGGATCAATGTTCCTAATATAGAGCTAGATCATCAACAGAGATTTTAGGCCAAGTTGTGATCTGCAGGTTATCATCAGAATAATCTTTATCTAATGGCATTCAGTCAGGAATACAGGTAGCCCTTAACTTATGAGCACAATTAAGCCCAAAATATCTGTTTCTAAGTGAAGCATTTGTTAAATGAATTTTGCCCCCGTTTTCTTGCCACAGTTGTTAAAGTGAATCACTGCAGTTGGTAAATTAGTAACACGGTTGTTAAGAGAATCTGGCTTCTCCATTGACTTGGCTTGTCAGAAGCTCAGAAAAGGGGATCGCATGACCTCTGGACTCTGCAACCATCAGAAATATGAGCCAGTTGCCAAGCGTCTGAATTTTGATCATGTGACTTACAGGGGATGCTGTAATGGTTGTGTGAAAAAGGGTCATAAGTCACTTTTTTCAGTGATGTATCTTTGAACAGTCATTAAATAAACTGTTGCAAATCAAGGGCTACCTATATTCTTCCCTCTGTTCTTAGATGGTGTCAATTATGGCATGCTTTAGCTTCTAGTAAAATCTCTATGTTCAGTCAGGTGGTCCTTGCTTGAATGTATTATTTAATTTGGCTTCATATTGAGTTATATTTTGGGATTGAAATAGTCTAAGTGGAAATATCTCAGGTTTGATCATGGGCTTCTGATCCTGCATGAACATCCATGCCTGTTCTGAAGCATTTGGGTATCCAAACTTCAGCATATTCCTGCTAGTTATACTAAGGAGTTACAGTAAGGATTTTTTTCAAGTTTATAACAATTTGCAGTCATACTATTGAGTGCTGAAACTCAAACAACAAAGAGAATTCATCTCAAAACGAGGTCAGTGGTGATGATAATAACTCAAATTCATTAGTGAAAGAAATCTGTAGTTGCATTTCATTGAGTAGCTTCTTGGTCAAAAGAAAATAAAATATCTTCTTATGTTGACATTGTGCAAGCTGTTCACAGATTTATCTTAATTAAAGAAGACACAATCCGAGAAAGTCAAGCATAAGATTTGTCACAACACACATGCTCACCCGTCAATCCCAAATCCTACTCGATATGCCTCTACCCAGTTCTGCTAGACAATGGCAGCACAGAAGATACATATATCTAGGGAATTTTAATATATTTATTATTTCAAAGTATATAGCACTTGTATCCCCTCTAAGGCTTGATTAATAAGACAAATTGTATCAGTAACCTTAACTAGAGATTGGTTGCTCCTCTCTCTCTCTCTCCCTCCCCACCCATCACACACAGGCATAGGTAGGAGATATCACATCTCACCCAGAGATCACTAGTTAAGAATGACTACATTAGAGAATAATTCTCTAAAATTCAGTCTCTTCCAGGGATTTGATTCTGATTTATTTGACTGTGTCTGTTGTTCATGAAGTATCTTCAAAAGCTGGAAGATACGATCCCAGATGGTAAGGAGGTTAAGAGCGTGCATTTCTAAACAAATCTGGGCAGCTGAAAGACATTCAAGATGGCTCCCAGGGGGAGAGCCTTCTCTGTGGGGGCACCCTGTGGAATGAGCTACCTCCTGGAATACGACTGATCCCGGACCTCTGCACTTTCCGAAAGGCCCTGAAGACTTATTTATTCCAACAAGCTGGCCTAACTTAAATGGTTTTAATGGAGTTTTTAAATTTTCGATTTTATTGATTCTGGGTTTTAAATTGGGAACTTTTTGATTTTGTAGATTTGGGATTTTAAATTGGAAATACCGATGATTTAATTTATTTTAGTTTTTTCTTAACTTTTGTACTATATGTGTTTTAAGTTTGGCTGTCCACCGCCCTGAGTCCCCCTGGGGAGAAGGGCGGTATACAAGTGGAAATAAATAAATTCAGAAAGCACTATCACCACAACAAAGAATTGTGATGAGGTTTGGTTTTAAAAAGGTTTGGACTTTACGAATGTTTTCTATCTGGTTGGATCTCTACCTTTGCTATAAGCAAAAAGTTGCTTCAAAGGTCACTGCAGATGACATCATGCGGTGGGAGTTCTCCAGGTGGAAATTTATGTTCTGTGGCATGAAGTGCTAATGCATGGCTGAGACTAAATGAAAAGCTCAATCCCCACTCTTTTCAATCTCTGAATATGAAGGTGGAAAAGTTTTGGAAAGGAGTTTAAAAGTAGATTAGAGGTCTTAAAAAACAAAGTGCATGCCAAACTGCTTATCTAATTTCTTAATTTCTGCAATTTTAAATGGTCCAGGATTACAGAAGTAATTGCACCTTTTGCATATTAAGAAATAAATGTAAGTATATGATTTCTTTTTTTTTTAATTACTAACATTACAAACAACATATACAATACTTCACCCTGTGCTATACATAAGAAAGGATAAGTATATGATTTCTATCAAATAGACCAGCTCTCTTTTCTGGTCAAAGTATTCCACTTTCTCCTTGACACTGTATTCAGATTTGAAGTTTCCACTCAAATTTATCCAAAACAACTGTTTGGGAGTCTATAGTTTTGACTCTATTTTTAAAATTTTTTATTTAAACAATATTCAAGGACAAGGAGAAAAATTCTTCAATCCTGTACACTATTGCATCCCGCTACTCCTACTCTGTCATGCCTATTTTCAGATTTCTTGGTATCAGATGGATGGATTGGTTTTAGCTAAAATTTGGTACAGATGTGTCACAATTAATGCAAGTTTGAATAGTGCAATGTTTGATTTAGTGTGAATTATCAAATTGATGGAGGTCACGCTTAATGCAAGCCAAAATTCAGTTAACGCGGGGCTAACACATGCTCAGTTGAGGTTCACGCACGCACAGTGGCGGTCAAGGTTTTAGTTGCTGCTAATCATGTGTGCAAAATAGAGAAAAGGAAAGTTTGTTCAAGGAGAGCTCAAAAAAGAAGATAGGTACACTTTATGCACTCTGGAAAGAGTGCAGAAAAGAGCAACAAAGATGATTAGGTGGCTGGAGGCTAAAACATAGGAAGAACGGTTGCAAGAATTGAGTTTGCTTACTCTAGTGAAAAGAAGGATAGGGAGATGTGACAACAGTATTCCAGTATTTGAGGGGCTGCCCCAAAGAAGAGGGGGGTCAACCTATTTTCCAAAGCACTAGAAGGCAGGACAAGAAGCAATGAATGGAAACCAATCAAGGAGAGAAGCAACCTAGAGTTAAGGAGAAATTTCCTAACAATCGGAACAATTAATCAGGGGAATGGTTTGCCTTCAGAAGTTGTGGGTGCTCCATCATTGTAGGCTTTTAAGAAGAGACTGGACAGCCACATGTCTAGAACGGCATAGGATCTCCTACTTGTGCAGGGAATTGGACTAGAAGACCTCCAAGGTCCCTTCCAACCAGGGGTAGGTTCTAAATTTTTTTACTAGTGGTTCTGTGGGCGTGGCTTATTTTGTGGGTGTGGTTTGATGGTCATGTGACAATTCTTTAGGATTTAGCAGAGGTACTGGTCTACCAGGCTTTTAACTGCTTGCAGAGCTGTACCGGTCTACCCATTTGTTTTTGGAGGCACTGGTCTACTCATTTGTTTTTGGAGGCACCGGTCTACCACCACACTGCCTTTTAACACTGATCAGCTGTAGGGCGGCCCTTTGAAGCCCCGTGGCAAGAGTTTAAACAGTTTTTTCCTTCTAGCTGATCAGCTGGGACTCGGGAGGCAGCGAATAGATTGGGGGCAGGGCCAAATAAAAGGTAAGAATAACGTGGGGGGCGGGGGCAGGAGGGCCCAGCTCCCGAACAAAGAGAACCGGTTCAGTGACGTCATATTGTCACCGCTACTGGCTCGGCCGAACTGGGCCGAACCGGGAGGAACCCACCACTGCTTCCAACTCTGTTTTTCTGTTCTATTCTTTAGATATGGGTTTATCTTCCACTTATTCTCTGTTCACTTGATTTATTTATTTTAAATATTTATGAGTTCTATCTAGAAGATCTTGTGGTAGGTTATGATCCATTAGAAAGCAATAAAAAACACTAAAACTAAATAACTGAATGGCAGTCTAGATTACTATCTTGGTACCATTCCTCCACTACATAGTACAGCTTCTGAGCCATAGGACAGACCTGTGAAGGAGGTCAGTGTAAACTTCCCCTTTAGGAATGATACTTGGGTTTTTTTTTCAAATCTTATTTTCTAGAACTACTCTGTGACCCAAAGGTACTTTTTCAAGAGGTAACTGGACTTTCTGGCTTTTCTTTGAAGACATTTCTCTTCTCATCCAAGAAGCTTCTTCAGCTCTGTCTGAATGGTGGGGAACAGAAGGATTTATACTCCTTGCAGACAACTGGTCATTTGCATTCTTTTAGCGAGACATTAAGGCCACCTGGAGGTTTATCTGTGTTGTCAGGGTCACCTGAGTGGTGCAAAGACATCATCTATGTCCAGTCTACACTATCCTTTTAACAATTTCAAGAAGGCTCCACATACACTTGCACCACTCAGGTGACCCTGATGATACAGATCGAGGGAAGGAGGGAGGGAGGGAGGGAAGGAGGGAGGGAGGGAGGGAGGGAGGAAGGAAGGAAGGAAGGAAGGAAGGAAGGAAGGAAGGAAGGAAGGAAGGAAGGAAGGAATTAAGACTCATTGGATCAACAGCTATACGGTGGGAGTGGGACTAAGTCTTTTCTTTTAATAGAAGTTAAAAAATAAAAGGCAAAGTCTCACCATACCCCAAATTTGTAGTACTGATATATTATAGAAATGTAGAGGAAGTTTAATTGAGATGTGATTGCCAAGAACAGAATGCTCTGAATCAGTAGTGAAATTCAAATTTTTTTACTACCGGTTCTGGGGGGGGGGGGTTGGTGGACGTGGTGTGGCTTGGTGGGCGTGGCTTGGTGGACGTGGCAGGGGAAAGGATACTGCAAAATCCCCATTCCCTCCCCACTCTGGGGCCAGCCAGAGGTGGTATTTGCCGGTTCTCCGAACTACTCAAAATTTCTACTACCGGGTCTCCAGAACCTGTTAGAACCTGCTGGATTTTACCCCTGCTCTGGATGCTCTGAAATCCTCCTAAGGTAGAAGCACACTACAATGGCATTTGCTTTTCCATTTGCTTTTTTTTTTTCTTTTCACTTCACTTCCATAGTCTATTATCATGCAAAGATTTTCTAATACCTAGGACTGTTGAGCAGAGCAGGTATAATTTGCACATTCTCAATTTGGCAGGTTTTCTTTTCCTTTTCTACTATCTCATTTGCAACGTATACCCTTCCTTATTTCACCAGAACTTATGGCAACTATTTGGAATGTTTCATTTCTTCTGCCCAAATGATGTCACTGGAATGAATATTATTGGGTTTTTTGCATGTGAAAGGAAGGACCGAACGAACGAAGGCTGCTTTGTATCCAGGGTGAAATAATTCTTCAGCCGCCTGTTTCCTGCCTCCAGGTAGCTGTATGTTTAATTCTTATTTGCCTCAATGGAAATTATGCCCACACTGGTAGGTGAGATGTAATTTCCCTGCTATAAAATTTCTAAAAAGGATTATGCATAAGATTTCATGGCAGCTAATTAAGCAATGCTGTAGGTTACTGTGACTTCAGTGTGATTATCATGTTGGCCTTTTTCACTAAGAGATTTCACAGAGAGTTGTTTTGGGTGTTGTACATGACTTGGCTCTTGGACTAGTGCCTGCAATTTTTTTTGGGGGGGGGGTGGTGGGGACCTTTTTCAGAAGTGTTTGACATTGTCTTCTTCCTAGGGCTGAGAGAGAATGACTGGCCCAAGATCATCCAAAGCCAGCCAGCTGGCTTTGTCCCTAAAATGGAACTACAATTCACAGCCTCCCAGTTTCTAATCTCTTTTAACCGCAACACCAAAGCAGCTCTCAAGAATATATTTATGAATTAAATTAAGTAATCTCTAACTGGTCTTTTTTATGTACTCTTTTCCTGTGTGCCTTTTCCTTCTGAAATTAGATCTTGGGAAATAACTTTCTGCATACCTGTGTACATTCTAGGGCAGGAGTGCCAAACTCAAGGCCCGGGGACTGGATCCGGCACGCGGAGTGCTTAGATCTGGCCTGTGGGGCCGCTCTGGAAACAGCAAAGGACTGGCCCGCTGTGCCTCTGTCAGCAAAAATGGAGCTCAGGGGGGTGTTTTCGCTGGCAGAGTGCTTGGGCCACCAGAGGTGCTCCCGACATGAATGATGTTGAGCTGGCCATGCCCACCCTGGCCATGCCAAGCCCGGCCCACCAAGGTCAAACACAACCCTGATGCAGCCCTCAATGAAATCGAGTTTGACACCCGTGTTCTATGGTATTTGAAGACAGAAACAGTACAGTGATAAAGCTGCAGAAAATCTTGTGGATGAGGTGGTCCCAAAAAAAGCTACCGAAGAAAATATTAGAGGTAGTCCTTGACTTACAAGCATTCATTTAGCGACTGTTCAAAGTTATGATGGCACTGAAAAAAGGGATTAATGTCTGGTTCTTGCACTTAACAACCATTGCAGCATCCTCACGGTCACATCAGTGGTGGGTTGCTACCAGTTCTCCCCGGTTCACAACAACCGGTAGTGGAAATTTTGAATAGTTCGAAGAACCGGTAAATACCACCTCTGACTGGCCCCACCCCCAATCTATTTGCTGCCTCCCAACTCCCAGATGATCGGCTAGAAGGAAAAAACCAGGGCTCACTTGACAAAGAAGAGAAGAAGAAAAAAAGACACAGTCGCTTTAAATTGAGAAGCCTCCCAACTGATCGCTTCTCAGCCAGGAGGTCACTTGGCAAAGAAGAAGGGGAAGAAGAAAAAAGACGCCGTCGCTTTAAATTGACAGGCCAAGACCCACCTGCTGGAAGGAGGTTTTTGCTTGCAGAAGCGAAGTGACATTCAGCAGTTCGTTTCTGGGTCAGCTGAACAACAAACTGGATAAGAGGGGGGATTCTTATATGGTTCTATGTTTTTGAAGTTTTGGGGTTTGTGCAACATGGGTTTTGTGTTTCTAAAAAGGTTTGGGCAATTTCCATTGTGGAATATCCTGTCTTGAATGAGTTTTCTGCCTGCTTGTAAATGGAGCCGAACTTCCGGCTTCCACTTTCTATTATCTCTAAGCACCTGTAGCTGTTTTCTTCTTACAAAGTTTCCTTTATGTAGCTGGCAGAAATGTGGAATGAGTATCAGGCAGGTTCCGTCTTAGCAGCTTGATTTTTCCTTGCTTTTCTTATGAGTAATATTTTATTTGGGGAAATCAAGAGGGGGGAGTTTGATTCCTTCCTAGAGCAGGTTAGTGGGGTGGGGAGGGAATGGGGATTTTGCAGTAACCTTCCCCTGTCACACCACGCCCACCAAGCCACACCCACAGAACCAGTAGTAAAAAATGTTGAAATCCACCACTGCATAACTCCATCTTAATATCCTATTCCTGATATGTGATGTTTTGTATACATACAGAGAAAGAAGCACTCTTGTAATCTTTGACTTTTAGGCTTGCTGTCAAACATCAGCCATAATACTAATGACTGTTTTGAACAATAGGCAGGTTGTATTACACAAATGGCTATTTTATATGTGAAATTATGACTGAAATATTTCTGCACCTATATTGGTTCTCCCTGTCAGGAAGTTTCTCCTTAGTTTTAGGTTGCTTCTCTCTCCGTTCAGTTTCCATCCATTGCTTCTAGTTTTGCCTTCTGGTGCTTTGGAAAATACATTGCCCCCCCACTCTTTCTGGCAGCCCCTTAAAAGCCTGTTGCCTATCACACTCTTGGGCAAAGCATGTGAGCCATTTCTTCCTTTCAGTGGTCCATGAAAGTGCATCTATGTAGATAATAAAGTTGAAAAAAGGTGAACAACATTTTTACAGAACTATAGCTACATTGATGCTGGGTGTGACAAGGAATGGCTGGGAGGGGAGGGGCCAGGTGAGACACCGCTTGATGTGTGACATTGAGTTGGCCACGCCTACCCAGTCACATGACCATCAAGCCACGCCCACTGTCACATGACCGTCAAGCCATGCCCACAAAATAAGCCACGCCCACAGAACTGGTAGGTAAAAAATTTAGAACCCACCCCTGGGTCACATGATCAAAATTTGGATGCTTGGCAACTGGCATATATTTACGATGGTTGCAGCATCCCAGAGTCATGTGATCGCCATTTGCAACCTGCAAATTTCCAGTTTCCAACAAGCAAAGTCAAGAGGGGAAGCCAGATTCGCTTAACAACGATCTTTTTTCAGTCAGTTGCAGTGATTCACATAACAACCTGGCAAAAAAAACCCCATAAAATCAGGCATGACTCACCTAACAACTGTCTTGCTTAGCAATGGGTCTAATTGTGGCCGTAAGTCAAGGAGTATGTGTACAGCCCATGTGACACATGATGCCTATTCCTTATTAGCATATCCTCTAAATGAGATGAAACCTAATAAATAATTTCCATACAGGAAATGGCCCTGGTCTACGGATATCATCT
The DNA here is from genome assembly GCF_059756535.1 of Pantherophis guttatus. NCBI lineage: Eukaryota > Metazoa > Chordata > Lepidosauria > Squamata > Colubridae > Pantherophis > Pantherophis guttatus. Next base: position 141,386,304 of record NC_142063.1, read on the forward strand.
GTTTTTAAAAATGGACTTTATTTGCAATATTGTTGGAATGCATGTCCCATCACTGATTCTAGAGAAGATGAAAATATGTTTCGCTCTTCTACAAATTAGGCATTTAAAAATGTTTCTATTTCCCAATGTGATAGAATTTTAGATATATTTGAAAATGATTTGGAAGAAGTCCTTTGGATCTGAGAGAAGTGGGAGCACATCCTTTCTCCACTACTTTGTAAAGCAACCCGACTTTTTTCAGGCTTCCCATTAAGCCAGCCAAAAAGATGCAGTGGAGAGGTAGATTCATTTTAATTTCATCCCCCCTCTCCCAGGCTTGGGTGAACATCTGAAAGAAACAGCTACTTGCAGCCTTGGTGTATATGAAAATACCCAAGGAAACTGCTTCAGATCTCCTGTGAAAACAGCCTTTCTGTGGATAGATGATTGATGAATGGGCAAATAAATATTGCATAGTGTGGATTGTGTTTTTTAAAAAAAACTTCGTGTTTTCAAGTTGGCTAATCTTAGATCTTATGGTACTGTTCACAAATGGCAAAAACTTCTCTAAGAAGAATTGTCAATATATGAAAGGTATTTTTTCTCCCAAGGATGGAACTCTTCTTCTGCCGAAATCTTCAGTTAATGATTTAAATCAGGGGTGTCAAACTTGATTTCACTGAAGGCCACATCAAGATTGTGTTTGACCTCAGGGAGGCCAGGGGGGCATGACCAGGGTGGGCATGGCCAGCTCGATATCACTAGTGTCGGGACGCCTATAGACACCCGAGCGCTCTGTCAGTGAAAATGGGCTCCCGAGCTCTGTTTTCGGCTGCAACAGCCTCCTGCAACCCTCTGCCAGCAAAACGGAGCTTGGGAGGGCCACGCACTGGCCAGTCCTTTGCTGTTTCCAGGGCAGCCCCGTGGGCCAGATCTAAGCACCCTGTGGGCTGGATCTGGCCCATGGGCCTTGAGTTTGACACCCCTGGTTTAAATCTTACCTTTAAAAGTATTGTGAAGTAATATTGTAATATGAGCTATATAGTATAGTACAATAATTATGTTCATAGCACTTTATGTACGTCTGTGTGGCACATACCGGTTACACAATTCAGATCCGCAGTGCTGTATGCATGCATAAAATATGGAGAGAGAGAGAAATAAACGCTGACCTTTTCAAATGCAGACCTTCATTTGACATATTTTTAAAGGAGGTTTATCAGAAGCCACCTTTGGAGAAGGCAAACAGGGTGTTCCACAAATCATTGCTAGCTGTACCAAGATCCTGTACATCATGGCCTCAGAAGGATAAAACTTCTGAATTTATGCCTTATAGTTGATGTTTTATAGAGATCAATACAAAAAAATCTTTAGAAGCTGAATTTTGAATAAATATTAATGCTATCAATACAGAGTCCTGGGCATGGGGCCGCAATTTATACAGAAATGAACCAACACTGCAAAATGCAGCTTAGCAGAAAATTGATTTGAAATCATTGTTTCTGCATTGCTTTCAAGTACCTTCTTGTCTAACTTGCTCCTTGATGGCAAGTCAGTGGTGAAAGTAAGTGATTGAGTTCACAAATTATGCTAAACTGCTATGGGGCCTGGCTTAACTTTGGCACAAACCTTTCATGCTTTCTCCCAGTATGTCGATCCGTAATTGTAGTCTTGCTACAATACCTCAATATTTCTACCAACAATGTTGAACAAAAGCTTATTCCTAGTTTCATGATAATTAATTTTGTAAGTACTTTATAGAGCTACTATAAGTTGGCACAGGAAAGAAAGAGTTTATACTTGATTAATGAGTTCACGCTGGCAGAGACTCAAGTTCATAGAAATAATTCTCATCAAGCAAGCATTTTACTAATGAGTGTTTACCCCCTGTGAGGGCTCTTGTGTGAGAAGAAAATAGTGTGTGAAATTTTGTCAACAATAAACATCAATTGACCTTTCTCTTGGGATGGGTAATAAGGTTGCCTGGCCCACTTTTTCAAAAACAAACGTGAGAATACATTTAATAACAAATTGATGAAGTAATGGCAATATAAAACAAATTTATTATGTCCAATTTTCAGCAGAATTTGAATTAGATAATTTACATTCATCATACCAATTTCACAGTATTATACTCTATTAGAGTATGCAATTACACCAAAAATGTGTTGTGTCATGTGCATAGCTACTCACAAGCGTAATCTAAAGCAGGGGTGTCAAACATGATTTAATTGAGAGCCGCATCAGGGTTGTGTTTGACCTCGGGGGGCCAAGGACTGTGGTCAGGGCGGGCATGGCCAGCTCCACATCACTCATCGAGGTTTTGTTTTCGGCCACAACGGCTCCTGCAACCAGTAGTGGGATTCAAAAAATTTTACTACCGGTTTTGTGGATGTGGCTTGATGGGCATGGCATGGCTTGGTGGGCATGGCAGGGGAAGGATACTGTAAAATCTCCATTCCCTCCCCACTCCAGGGGAAGGTTACTACAAAATCCTCATTTCAGCTAGGACTCGGGAGGCAGAGAATAGATGGAGGTGGGGCCAGTCAGAGGTGGTATTTACTGGTTCTCCAAACTACTCAAAATTTCCTCTACCGGTTCTTCAGAACTGGTCAGAACCTGCTGAATACCACCTCTGCCTGCAATCTTCTGCCAGTGAAAATGGAGCTCGAGGAGGCTGCACAGGGCCCGCCCAAGCTCCATTTTCACTGGCAGAGGCACCACAGGCTGGTCCTTTGCTGTTTCTAGGGCAGACCCGTGGGCCACATCTAAGCACCCTGCAGGTCGGATGAGTTGAGTTTGACACCCCTGATCTAAAGCCCAACAAATGACTTGAATTACAGTTGTCATAGTCCTAAGCCTGTATGGCCAACGGTTAGAGACTAAAACCTCTGGAAAGTACCCACGGCTGTACAGTACCTGGTAAACAGGATTGCAGTAGGATTGTGTGCTTTTTGGGAGAGAAAAAGAGATTTATCAATGCTACACAAAATATTGATCTGATTTAGAAGAAAAGGACATCTTTTTGGCCAGGGCTCCAGAAATTATCACCCAGCCATTCCTGCAAAGCTGTTTGCAAGATTCTTAGAGGCCTTACTAAAACTGCTTTATTATCATTTAGTAAATGAGTAGGAAAATCTTTAGTAGATGAGTAACTCCCGTTTTAAGAATGCTGTTTTCCCATGGCATTGCACAGACAACATCCAGTTTCTATAAGTCAGTGGCCACTGGGTTTGGGGGGGAGGGGTTCTAAGAGCTTAATTTCCCCCTTTCCTCTACCAACAATAGGAAACATACAATCTCTAACTATGATCCAACAAGAACTTTGTTTCATTCCTTGGGAATGAAGTTCACTGCAACAGTTGATTCTGCAATTGTGTGCATTTTCATGCCGTTTTTCTGGATTTCCAATCTACTTTTCTTCCTCTTGCTCTCAAAACCTCAGTCCTCCCCCAGCTGATCTGCTTGGGGATTTCCTAGTTGGTGAAACCCTGCCAAACTTCCTCCAAGCATGCCAATGGAATGGATGGTGTCATCCAGGGATGAAATGTTCCCGGTTCGGACCGGATCACCCAATCCGGTAGCGATGGCGGCGGGTGGTTCGGAGAACCGGTAGCAAAAATCCCTGCCCTCCCCCCATGCCCAGCTGAGCCGCGCGATCATCAAGAGGCTGGTTTTTTAACTTTTAAAAGCATTTTTTCCTGCAACCTCTTCGGCTGAAAAAATGCTTTTAAAAGTAAAAAAAAAAAAAGTTGGCCATGCCCACCCAGTCACCTTCACCCCACCACCACCACCAAGCCATGCCCACAGAACTGGTAGTAACAAATTTTACATTTCACCACTGGTGTCATCCCAAGAACTTGCAACCCCAAGGTGAAGCTTGGTAGGCTATCTTTCCCCAGAATGGAGAAGCTGCCATGTGATCTTGAAAAAGACAAGGCTGATTTAAAGAGTTTCTGAGAGAAATCATGCTCTCCCCACTGCATGCTCTGAAACATCTTTTTAGAATCAAATCTGAAGTGCTGCCCAGCACTAGATCACATCCTTATTTTGAGGACAGTTCCACTTAAAGACAAGATTGGCTTTTTATTGGAAGACGCTGTGAAACGTCTTGGGCCCACCAAGCCACACCATGCCCACCAAGCCATGCCCACAGAACCGGCAGTAAAAAAAATTGGATTTCACCACTGCTCCAGACCCTAGTGCCATGACAGCGAATCTATGGCACGCGTGCCTGAAGTGGCATGTGGAGCCATGTTGCCTGGCACGTGCGGCATTGCCCGTTCCTCTTCCGGGTTTCTGGCATGCATGCATATGCAACGATCAGCTGGCCTTTGTGCGTGCTGCAGTGCTGGAAACAGGAAGAGCTGGTCTGTGAGCCAAAAATGGGGCTTCCTCGAACTTCGGAATTGGGATTGTTCAGAAAGAAGGAGGACCAATGGAAATTTTCCCTTCTACAGCATCATCGGTCTCTGGGCAAAGTCTCCCTTGACTTCACCCACTGGAGGAGAGAGTTCCACGCAGAGAAGAAGCCCAAGTTGGTTATTCAGGCCAAGCTCCCCCTCCCACTTTCTTCGCTTCTCTCTCCCCGCAGAACTGTCTCTTCTCCTTCAGGTGAAGTCCCAAAGGACTCTGCCCGGAGACCGATGACGCTCAAGCAAGGAAAATTCTCATTGGTGCTGCCCCTCATTCTAACCCCTCCCATCTCAAAGTCCAAGATAAACACTTCTTCCCCCCAATACAGAACTGCGGATTCCTCCTCTGGGGCTGGAAGCATCTGGCCTGACACACATGCGGACCACCAACTGATCGGCACGTGTGCATGCATGGCAGTAACCGGAAAACTTGTTGGCCAATGTGCATGTGCACCCCGGAAACCGGAAGTACCTTATCCAACATACACATGTCCCCTGGGCAGCTCCTTTTCATGGTCGCAGCGCTGATGAGCACTCCCTTTTTGGCACTTGGTACCCCCCGCGTGCGCCCCTCCCTTTTCGGCACTTGGTGCCAAAAAGGTTCGCCATCACTGCCCTAGAGTGAGCAGAGCATCAACACCATGGTGCTGTGAGGCCTTCTTAAAACCCAATCTTCTAATTTTCATTTGGTATCTGTGTCAAAACAAGAGTATAAAACTTCAAAAAAGACAATTTTCTGCATACCTACTGTATTTTTAGCTCCTTGTGTTTATTTTATCTATCATCTCTCTCACATTCTCACTCTGTCAGCTATCTATAAGATAAGAACTATCTGGAACGACCTCCCCCCGGAGATACAGAGGATCCCGGATCTGCGCACTTTCCGCCATGCTTTGAAGACACTCCTATTCCAGCAGGCCGGCCTGGCCTAATTTTTTCCCCTTCTTTTAAATTTTTAAACTCAAATTTTAATTCGTTTTAAATTATTGGGACTTTTAAATTGTCTCAGGCAAAAATTATTTAATTGGGTTTTAATCATGTCTTAACTTTTGTATTTATGTGTTTTATTTCGTGCCTGTTCACCGCCCTGAGTCCTTCGGGAGTAGGGTGGTATACAAATTTAATAAAATGAAAAATGAAAATGAAATAAAATGAGAACTGCGGTGGCGCAGTAGTTAGAGTGCAGTACTGCAGGCTACTTCTGGTGATCACCGGCTGCCAGCAGTTTGGCAGATTGAATCTCACCAGGCTCAAGGTTGACTCAGCCTTCCATCCTTCCGAGGTGGGTAAAATGAGGACCCAGATTGTTGGGGGCAATGTGCTGACTCTGTAAACCGCTTAAAGAGGACTGTAAAGCACTGTGAAGTGGTATATAAGTCTAAGTGCTATTGCTATTGCTATTGCTATTGCTATCTCTGTCTGTCTGTCTGTCTGTCTGTCTATCTATCTATCATCTATCTATCTATCTATCTATCATCTATCATCCCTCCCTCCCTCCCCCTCCCTCCCTCCATCCATCCATCTTCTATCTATCATCTATCATCCATCCATCCATCCATCCATCCATCCATCCATCCATCCTATCATCTATCTAATCTATCATCTCTCTTTCTCTCTCTCTCTCTCTCTCAAATATATTTTGAAGTATTCAAAGGAGGAGATAAGGAAAATATAATTCTGTAGCACCATTCCCCCTTCACCCAAACGAGCAGTAACAAAAACCATATGCTTGTGATGGAACTAATTGCATCTCAACCATGAAGCCACATTCTGCTCTTTTTATCAATCAGCAGGAATCCAGGCCTGGCTTGTTTGAACAAGCAGCATCGACACCCATCCCAGAGCAGCACAGTTTTATTGCAGGACCCTTGGTTGTAAGGAAAGTTGAAGCTTCCACCTTTTGGGGGGAGGGGCTCTTTCCCTGCTGTGTGAGTACTGTGGCCCAAATGCTATGTGAAATATTGTAGTTTATTTAGGATTATGGATAATACATACCTATTGGTTAAGTATGCGAAAGAGATGCTGCATAGCATTACATGGTCTTCAGTTCCCAGAACTGTGCTGAGTCATAGAGAAAACATTACAGGTTTGCCTTCTTTTCTGATGTGGTTACTACATAGTTTGAATATTCTTACAAATATGCAGGTACAATATCAGCATTTTCCTAGAAGGCATCAAACTATATATATTAGCTCTGTAGGCTGAGGTATCTTCAGCTCAATGTGAGTTCATGCACTTCAAGTGAAAGAAAACAATGTTTTGTCTGCCATTTCTCACAGATACAAGACTACCTTTCCTGAGTGCTCTCTGAGCTTCGTTGCTTTTTGGCAGGCGTTTTATTAACCAAACTAGGTAACATCATCAGTGCTAGTAGGGAGTCAGGTTTGCTCTAGACTCGAGCCACTAGAATATAAATCAAGAGCACCAAGGACCCTTCATTTCAATCCTGAACCAGTGGTGGGTTGCCCCTGGTTCGCATTGGTTCTATAGAACCGGTAGTAAAACTAGCGGGAGGCTCCGCCCACCGACCCCGACGTCACCAAAACGCTTCTGCGCATGCACAGAAGAGCACGCGGCCCTGCTGCGAACTGGTAGTAAAGGTAAGTAGAACCCACCCCTGTCCTGAGCTACAAATATTTTTCTTTTTTGGTACTACCTTTCCTGCTATCCTTCTCAAACACACACTTCCCCAATTTTTTTTGGGGGGGGAGAGAAACAGCCCTGCTTCAAAACCCTGGTTCTAAACAATTAGTTCCCCTCAAAAAATATTCCTTTGCAGATGATTCCTTAAACCAGTTAAACACAGAGAGCATCGTGTAAAATGGTTTATTCCCACTGGAATAAAGCTGCTTTTAGTAACATTAGCAACGCACTATCTTCTTGTTAATGACTATTTCTTGTTTTAAATTTAAGGCTATTTAACGTGGGAGTGGTAATTATATGTGAATTACTCCCTCTATGCTAATTGCTCCAGCATTCCAAAATGAAAACACAAATAAAGCTTTTACCCCAGGCTTTGAAGAGGCCTGTTTCATATTCAGAATATTTCCACTGTGTTTTACAAAATGCTATCCTTCTCCTCCGTTTTTCAAAACCTACAGTTCCTACATGTGCAACGTTTCTCTAGAAAAGTCATAGGTTTGGTATCGTGATGGAGTTGCTTCCTTGCAAGTAAAATACCTCCTCAGACTCCTCATTACAGAAAAGAAGCATTAAATAGGTATTTGCATTCATGCAGCAAAAGACCCCTTTCTTTTCTGAATATGTAGGTGTCCCTTACATTTTTAAGGGCCTACTTATTCACAAAGCTGTTGTTCCAGTGGGTATGTCACAAGACACTAATTTGCCAGGTACTCCCCATTATACTTTCTAGGTCCTAAGTTACTCATGATCAGTCCCCAGTTTACCTACATCTGTGGTCTCTAGCTGGTGTCCCAGTCAGTCTCCCCCCCCCAAGCCTCAACATCTGGTCTATCACATCTTAATTACAAAAATCCGAGCAGAATTTTCTATAGTTCCTTGCTTCCATCTAAGACATCTGGATTTTTGCCATCCTGTATCTCATAGCTCTAAGGAACATGTTTGTGACCTATCTAGATAGAATTCAGGAATATTCTTGGATATTATGATGATTCATTATGACTCTGATGAATGTTGGTGCTTTCCTGTTCAGCATGTTAGTTACTACGTAACTTTTGCTTTGAATTTTAAATCAGCATGTAAAATTGTAAACATAGTGTGTGATTGGGCTGGTTAACCACAAGAAAGTTCCTGATGAATGGATTGCTGTTGGGGCATACTTGTCACAGATAAGCTTTGCAGGGTGTAGTTTTTAAATATACATCCATATCAATGTTATAGAATTACTCATTGGTGTATGAAACTTGATATTTACAAGTTCAACTTTATGTCACCAATCCCTAGAAAAATAGGCAATGACTGTTACACTGTATAAACTGGAAGAGAAAATTGCTTACTTATCTACCTACCTACCTACCTACCTACCTACCTACCTGTCTACCTGTCTGCCTATCTGCCTATCTACCTATCTGCCTATCTACCTATCTACCTACCTATCTGCCTATCTATCTGCCTATCTATCTGCCTACCTAACTGCCTACCTATCTGCCTACCTATCTGCCTACCTATCTATCTATCTATCTATCTATCTATCTATCTATCTATCTATCTACCTACGTACCTACGTACCCATCTTCTATCTTCTATCTATCATCTCCCCTTTTTACAACCCTTAATTCGGGATAGAGTCAGTGGGACTGGATGGAGCTGAGCATTTATTGGCTAGATGGCAAATCCCCTTCCTGACACTACATGGAGTTTGCAGAATCTGCCACTACCTAGGATTGAAGAACTGTGGCTGGTGAACAAAATAAAAACACAGTTAAAACAACTTAAAACAATACACAACATTGAATGTGAGATTTACATTTCTCCACATTCCTCCACCAACCATCCAATGCCAGAGCCATTAACATCCTGGCCCCAATGCCTAGGGCACAAGCCAGATGTTCACCACTTTTCTAAAGGCTTTACTGTAATGTCGGGGCCATATCTCCAACTGGGAGCCAGTACAGCTCACACAACAGTGGTGGTACATGAGTGTACTAAGTTGCATCTGCTATTGTCCTTGTGACAGCATGGTCCAGCTTCAGCTTCTGCAACTCTTCATGGGCACATCCACATATAGCACGTTGCAACAGCCCAACTGGAAGGCAACTGAGGCTTGAGTGACCACTAGCAGTAGCCCTTAATCTAGGAAAGGGTGCAACTGGTGCGCAAGAAGTACAAAGACCCTCCTGGTCATAGCTGCCATCTCTTCTTTGAGTAGAAGCCATGAATGTGGGGAAACCCCTTAGATGGCACACCACTACTAACTAGGAGAGGAATGTCACCACTAACCAGAATTAAAGATGGCAAAACAGTTATGGGGGACTCCAAAACCTACAGCTACTTTGTCTTGTCAGAGTATGACCCAAGACTGATTCTTCCCCCATCCAAGTCCACATGGCCTCCAGGTATAATTTGGGTTCCCCCCACCTTCAAATAGTTTTATCTTTAGAATAGGAAGCTGTCTTAGGTTTCTTAAGAATATGATCTATTGTAGGAGGTAGGAAGTAGGATAGTTTTTCCTGTCTATTTTTTCTCTTTTGTTTTGCTTTGGAAAAGATCATCTTAACTTCCAGGCTGTCTTTCTTTTGGTTAAATTAAAAAAAGTGTATTATTTCGGTGGTTCTTGTCACAGTGCAACCAGGTTGTTTTACAACTGTTTTGATTTGCAAGAATGGCAGTTGACACAGAGAAATAAGTCGATAGAGGCTTTTATGCTTTTTTTACTACATACAGTAAAACTATTTACAACAGGCATTTACATTAGGTATTTACAGCACATTCCTGGCTTTTACCTCATGTCAGTCTCTCTCTCCCACAGACTTTCCCTCTAACCCCCCTAACTTTTTCACTTTCTCCCCTTCCATGCCATCTCCCATTCCTTTTTCTGGGCTTATGAAGGGAGAATAAAAAGAAAGGAATGTGCTGGATTTATGAATGAATGTGCTTACCACTGCTCATCTCTTTTTCTTGGTTCTGCTCACTATCTGCATCTTCTCTGTTGAGTGAGGAACATTCTCTCTCCTTCCCCAGAGACCAGGACTTTACCAAAGACAGAGAGCTCCCTGCTTCCTACATTGGGCTTTTGGTGAAGATGCCATCTTTTCTAGAACTTCTTGTCCTCTAGGGCAAGAAGTTCCCATGGGCTGTTCTTCTCCATCTCTGACCAGGAACCAGCAATTGCTCCACATACTCATATCACTTTACTCTCCAACGTTTTTCTCCAGCCATTCTCTTTTACAGTCTTTTCTTCTCCTCACTTCCTCATTATTTCTCCCTCTCTCAAACCAGCAGCATGACCTCCCAGTAATTGAGGAACACCTACCCCAGGGTTCTAGTTCCTACCTCTTATATACTGGGCTGGACCAAGTGAACTGTTGTGAATCTTCCCATATCAGCTCGGGTTAGCAGCTAAGTCAACTCATCAACCTTCATGAGAGCACAGCTGACCTTGGAGACCAAAAGTCAGCTTCTCCCCATTTCTCTCTCCATTTGTTGACCCGTCAGCATAACTGCAATCATTCCAAGCCAATTTTTTAAAAAACCCATATGCCCCAGTTCTCTAGGAAATACCCTTACATAACTTGTTTGGAGGTGGGCGGCATCAAAATGTAATAAAGAAATAATGTATAGAGCAACAAACTTACTGACATCTTTTAACTATTATATTAACAAGTGTGGGATCTTTTTTTTTTTTTTTTTTTTTATTGCAAAAGTTTTACAATTACATTTTCACCCCTTTTTTTCACCCCCCCACCTCCCTCCCCAAACTTCCCGTCCTCCCTAACCCTCCCTAACCCTCCCCCCCCCAGACTTCCCTATTATGTACTCATAACTAATAACACTGATATATATACCTGAACCCATCCCTCCCCCTACATAATTTTCCCTCTTTGTCTCTTTATATTAAAATATTTCTAATACATTGTTTTCAAATAAAAGCTATTTGATACTTTCTAATTTGATATTTGTTCTGAACATATTCTATCCACCTTTTCCATTCCCATTCATAAGTCTCTTGTGAACAATCTTTTAAATATGCTGAAATCTTCGCCATCTCTGCAAAACTGGCCATCTTCGAAGTCCATTCCTCGATAGTAGGCAAAGCTTCATTCTTCCAATATTTACCTATCAACAATCTTGCTGCTGTTATCATATACAATATTAATTTTGTTTCATCCCGTGTAAAACCCTTAACTATGCCCAATAAAAACAATTGTGGAGAAAATTGAATTTTTTTCTTCAAAACATTCTGCATGACCCACCATATTTTTATCCAAAAAGCCTTAACTTTCCTACAGGTCCACCAAACATGATAATACGTAGCATCCAAACATTCACATCTCCAACATTTTGGCTGAACATTAGGGTACATACATGACAACTTTTTAGGATCTAGATGCCATCTATAAAACATTTTATAGAAATTTTCCCTCAAATTCTGCGACTGTGTAAATTTAACATTCTGAACCCAAATTTTTTCCCATGTTTCCAACATCACTGGTTCTTCAAAATTTTGTGCCCACTTAATCATACAATCTTTAACTAATTCCGTTTCTGAATCCCTTTCTAGCAAAACATTGTAAAGCCTTTTAATATGCATTGGACCTTTCTCTCTTATATGTCTAACCAATTCTTCCTCATGCAACATAATACCAGTTTTTTGGTCCTCTTTCCATCTCAATTGTAATTGATTATATTGTAACCAGGTTAAATTAATCCCTTCGTCCAACAGTGTCTGCAATGTCTTCAACTGCCATCTGCCCGCATCTGTAAAAAGAACCTCTTTGTATAAAAACCCCCCGAGTGACATTATATTTGTATTCCACAAGGTATGACCAAGATCCAGCCATAGCGGTATTTTATAATCCCATTTGAGTCGGTGCTTCTTCCAAACTCTCATCAAAGAGTCTCTAAGTATATGACTTTTAAATACTTTATCAACTTTGTCATCATAAAATAGGTAAGCATGCCATCCAAATTCAAGATCAAAACTTTCTGCATTCAATATTCCAGCCTTTTTACTTCCAAACCAATCACTTGTTAAAGTTAAAGCTGCTGCATCTTGTGGGATCTTAATTCGGATTTCATGGTTCACCAGAATTTTGCTTACTTATGAATAAATGGAATTGTTCCTAGCAGGGGTGCTATTCAGCAGGTTCTGACAGGTTCTGGAGAACCAGTAGCAGAAATTTTGAGTAGTTTGGAGAAACGGCAAATACCACCTCTGGCTGGCCCCAGAGTGGGGTGGGAATGGGGATTTTGCAGTATCCTTCCCCTGGGATGGGGTGGAAATGGAGATTTTGCCGTATCCTTCCCCTGCCACGCCTACCAAGCAACACCCACCAAGCCACGCCCACAGAACTGGTAGTAAAAAAAATTGAATCCCACCACTGGTTCCTAGGATTATCTACCAATATGGATATATATATATATAAAGCTTATTATCATTGTACGTATATACACAGTATACTCATACAACGAAATTCACATAACACCCAGAGACCAAGCCCAACACACATGACAATCCCCAGACACACCCCCACCCACCAAAAATTCCCCACCCCTAAACCACCCAAGCATCCACACAGCAGACCAAGTAATGAGTGGTTATTTAACATTCTGAGCAAATGATAGCTTTAACAGCTCTAGTTTCTCCATATAATCACAGAGACGACTGTGGAGAAACTATGCAGAGTTGGTTACAAAAGTATGGCTTTAAGTCTGGGCTATTCAATGTTGGCAGCTTTAAGACTTGTGGACTTCAACTTCCCCATGGCAGACTGGGGAATTCTGGGAGCTGAAGTCCACATGTCTTAAGGTTGTCAAGGTTGGACACCTGTGCTTTAAGTCAAAGGAGGAAAAATGTTAAAAACAAACAAACAAACCACAAATTGGCTGTGCCCTACTTGCCTGGAGTATAAGAATGAGGGGCGGGAAATGAAAGGTAGGCTTTCGAGATTGATGTCAGACCTTTGAGATAATCCAGGTTAAGAAGCAGACTCCATAAATCTGATTGGAGCTATACTTTATTGATGTAGGCTGTAGTAACAGAATCTTGAAAAATTACAACTATAATAAAAAGGTTCATTGTAAGAAAGATGACACCTATAGAAGGAGAAGAAAAAGAGTGAAACTCCCTGATAGATTAATTCTAAACTAGACTCTTTCTGTGGACACCCTAACTTTCAAGTCTAACAAATAAGTTTTGGTCTGTCATTTGTCCCTGATGTCCAATACATTTTAAAATATGATACAAATTTTACATCCAAAATGTGAAAGGAACTACTTTATCATCACTGCAAATTACCATTTACCTTTGAAATAATTTGAAATGGAATTTTCACTTTATTTTCATGGCCTATTAAACAGGAGAAAACCCCACATGTAAGAGAAGCGTTAAACATAAATATTTTGCATGTTGCATTTGTGCTGCTGACCCAAAGTTCTCAGGTTATTTCCATTTCTAGAAAGCAGTCCCTAAAATAGAGCCAAACCTTTTCCTTTACTTTCCATTTCGGCTAGGCTGGTTTAAACGGCTGGCCCTCATATATCATTAATCAGTCCATATGTTTTATTCTTTAAAAAAAATGCTTTAAAAATAAAATATTGAAAATGATATTTTAACCAAATAAACAAGCTAGTCATCTGCACTTTTAAAGTGAAACTACTGCTTAAAAGTGGAGATAGGATGAAAAGTGACCAGGCAGGGAGCAAAGTATGTAGATCAGTAGAAGACAAAGTTGAACAGAAAACCCAGCTTCCTCTCCAGATGGTCCTCTAGGGAAATACACATGTGTTTGAGCACATCCCTAGCTGCTTTGAGTTCTTTACCCTCTCATTAATTTAATTCCACATACAATCTTATTATTCCACAAAGCCTTAAGAACGTAACATCAAAAGGCTGCTGTTGTCATTCTGATCTGAAAAGCAGTGGGTTGGATTTTGTGGTAGGCATTTTGTTTTTAATTCTAACATGAACTTTTATCTAAAGTTCATTGAATGCTGTTTTTTTTTAATCTGTGGGTTGTTGAAAGGCAAGGCAAGGCAAGTGGTGCGTGTGCGAGCAAACCGGTAGCAAAGGTAAGTGAAACGCACCACTGGCTGCAACCTTACAGGTGATCCTGATTCTTTGTGCCTCTCATGATGTCATTGATAGTGCTAGTGCCAGTCTTATATGGGATTGAAGAAATGAACAACTGAATGAATGAATAATGTAGGATGGACATTTAATAAATAAATCATAAAAATGATAGCAGATATGTTGTCCAATCAGTTACTAAGCTTGGTTTTTCCATCATTTCTATTAATGGAATTTCTATTATTATGGATACCGCCATCTTTCTTCTGTCCTCCAATTTGTCATTGTACTTTTGCTCCTTTGAAAATGTATTATACAGTAACTGTCTTTCAACCCTATTTGAAATCTTGGGTTTGGATTTCAGTCTAAGACCCTCATTTTGGCCCCTCTTACAAGAATGATTGCATCAAAAACCCTATGACCCATCCAAGTGCCCTTTTCATCTAAGGGCAAAAGGCTCAGAGATGCAAAGGTCAAATGAAGCACAAAACCAGTGGAAGATCTGTCAAATCAGCCTCAACAAATCATAATCTGTGCCAGACTATTCTCTTATTTTGAAATTTACTGTTGGTGAGCTAAATTGCCTAGAAAACTTCAGAGGAGAGAAGGATGGGTGCTTTATCTAAATGGAAGGAGACAGTGCCAACTGTTCCAAGTCATAAAAGCAAACGCCTAAGTCTAACTTTGCACAAACAGATCACAAGAAGCATCTAAATGCTTGAGGGCAACCTCAATATTTCTCAGCCTCTAGATGTATTGAGCTTTGGCTTCCAGATTTATCAGCCAAAGAAGCATGCTGGTTCTACACTCTGCTAACTGAACTTCAATACAACTAGTGTATCTGGTTCAAGAAGCTCTTTCGTATAGTAGAAATGGGCATCATGAACCAGTCATAACTTACTATGAAAAATGTTCTGAAACTTACATAACTTACATAGTTACATAAATTCAAGAAAGAAATGTTTGGAATGACCTCAGTGAATATCATCAACTTTTAAGCAATCACCCTGATCTTCTAAGGGAATGACATCAAGGGATGATGTATACATGTGTGGTGTTAAATCTGATGCACGTCTGTCTGATCAAGAGATATATTCTAGCCAGTGTAACCAGCTGCCAGCAACGAATTACAGCTACACTTTGATCATGGACAATATAAGTGAGTCTCCTCATATCTGAAGCACTGGTGCTATTATACATCATCTGCCATGACCTGTAAGTGTGGTGCTGGCTTGAATCATTGCAATCCCATTTTCCCATTGATCTAAGCGAAGCCAGGAGCTTTATCTCTGAAATGTTTTGGTGCTGTTTTGTATATTTGATAACTGTGCCCATAGATCTTAGGATATCAGTTCTATTCTTTCTTATATTTTCCAGGAAAATATTCCAAGTTTAATCCCAGACAGAGGTGGTATTCAGCCAGTTCGTACTGGTTGGTAGCTGAGATCGCGGGTGGGCCTGCCCACCTGCCCTGGCTCTATGCTGCCCTATTTAGGCATGTTTTCGAGGCCAGGCACATGTGCCGAAGACAAACCGGTGGTAATAATATTGGAAACCCACCGCTGATCCCAGAGATCTGAGATAAAAGGATGCTATGAATCTGAGCAGATCACATTTTTTTAGATCAATGCTCTGACTTGAAGGCAACTTCATAGAATGGAAGAGTCAGAGGGACCTTGGAGACCATCTCTTTCAATGTGCTATGAGTTGAGGTCAGTGGTAGTCTTGATAAATCACTGTATATTTTTATGAGGTATAGTGCCTAAGAGAATGTCAGAGAAGAGAACAAGAATGCCCATCAAGGACATATTCCATTTCTTTGAAATCATAACAAATAAAGCTCTATCCCCTCCAAATTCTCCATGTATGTTACACAAGCATGACTCACTTGACGCAACTCAGGATAATCGAATCTTGTGTATGTCTACCTAGATCAGTGGTGGGATTCAAATAATTTAACAACCGGTTCTCTGCCCTAATGACTGGCTGGGTGGGCGTAGCCATGGTGGGTGTGACAGGCAGCACTCGGCCTCCTGCAACCCTCTGGGAGCAAAAAACGGGCTGTGGGGAGGTTCCTCCCCCCGCCCCATTTTGGGCCTAGTAGGCCTCCCTGCAGCCTCCTGGGAGCCAAAACAGGGTGCATGGGGACTTCTGGAAGGGGCTGAGCGGGGAAGGGAGAAGCCAGCCAGAGATTTAACAACCAGTTCTGCCGAAGTGGTGCGAACTGTTGAATCCCACCACTGACCTAGATGTAAATCCTACCTTTAAGGAGTTAGTACTTGTTCTACAATAAGTGAAGTTATGATTGTAGGCTAAATCAGCCAGATTAAGTACAGTTGCTCCTTTCTTTTGTGAAGTATGGCCTAAATTACTCAACAGATTGTGAAAAAGAAAAGTTCAAAGCTCTGGTTCATTATATATGGAGGGAAAAACACCCCTCATCATCTTTGAAACAACCAGTTGTTGAAATATTATGCTGCTCTAAAATACAGCTCCAGCTTAATCCTAGCTATTTTCTTTCATGTTTACTGTAGACAAATAGCTTTATTGCTTTCCCTTTTGATCCCTGGGTCAAATTCAGTAGGGTTGTTGTTGTGATGGTTTAGTCACTGGGTGGGCTGTCTCCATTGCATAAGGAGCTGTCACTTAGTTCATTTATCATCCCTTTCCTCTCCTAGGTTGGAGTCTCAGATGTTCCCGAATGTTGCCATCCTAGCTTCTTACAACAAGATCATTAGGAAGACATCGTGCCCTCTTAATTGCCTCACATTTTACTTTGTCACAGTGCTTAACACAAAGATTAAACGTAAATCCTTAGGATAGCATTTGATTGATATCAAAGCAGGGGAAGAGAAAATGCAACATGATGTTATTTTACTTTGCTTATGTTACCTTTCCACCGATGATAAATATTCATGTCCTGCTCAGTAAGTTTAGGAAAGCCTGCTCCTACATCTTGGGGATGCTGATTGCTCATAATTTCTCTGTGCAATTTAAACTGTTTCCTGATCTAGTCAGGCTCTCACAGAGTAGCTGGAATTAGGCAAAGTCTTGCCTATAAGGCTAAAATTCCTTCAGCCAGCTGCTTTGGGGAGGAGACTTGGGACCAGTAGCTGGAATTTAAAGGGTGTAATCCTTTTTGCTCAACTGCAGAACCATGTGTGCAGTTCCTAATCGCCCATAGTTTCTCCACTTCACCCATTATGCAGTATTTTACAGTAATTAACATCTTACAGCTTGCTTGATTGGAATTCATGCATATGTGATTGCCACGAAGGCAATCCATTTATGGCATAAAAGCTTCTTGTTTTTTAGAACAACTTGGTAGGCTCATTTGTCAGGATACTAAGGGGCAAGGAATAGCTGTAGGAGCATCTGAGCAGCAGTGGGAAAGTAGAGGTTGAAGGGAAAATAATATATTGCTAACTTGTATCTGCCAACACCTTCAATCTATGGTTGTGAGGCTGCTGTAAATCATAGGTCAGGTCCCAGTCCCCCACCCATCTTCTATCATAGTCTAAATGAATGTTCACTCTCTAAAGTTTCTGTTTAGAGTGAGAGATAAGCCTCTATTGGTATTTATGGAAGATCTCCTCCCAGAGTGAATGCTGGCCTCAGATAGATCATTTCTGCCAGGATCAGGAGGGTTAGAGAGGGAGGCATTAATGTTCTTTTTTTTTTCTTGTCCCTATGGCTGCTTTCCTGCATTTTACAATTCTGCACAGGAATTGCATTCCTGAATGACAAATTATAGCTCATTTGACCCTAACGCCTTTTTCACGAGCCCTGTTACAAGTGATGTGCTCCTCGTGACACTTAGGTGTGATTTCAATGCAGGAAGCTGGATCACGCAAGCAAAATGCAGAAACAAAAGCATAAGTAATAGCCCGTAAGGTGCGAGAGGGATTCATTTAAGGGAACAGGTATTAATATTTTAGCTTGAACCAAAACACCGCTACATCGCTTAGGTTTTTTTTTTTTTAGCGCTTTTATCTTTTGTTCTTTGTTCTGCTAGTCTTTTTCTTTGTCAGCCTGATTTTGCCTCTGGGATTCACGTCATCGCCTGCAATAAAGCGTGGGGTTGAATGCAATTTCAGAGGCATGTAATAGAAATCGGCGTGATGTCCTGGGACATGCAGGAATTGAAATTAGTTGGCATCTTTTCTGGAAGAAAGCAAACAGCCAGCAAATGGTAATAACCAAGACTGGCAAACGTGCCATGGTTTCTACTGAGTCTCTAGTCCCCTTCCCACCATTTCTATGCAAGTGTTATGCACATCATGCTGCCTGTACATCAGTCAAAAATGTAAATGATCTTCAGCCAGATGGCTGATGTTCTATGCATAGGATAATAACAAATTCCATGCCCATGTTGGGGGATAAAATTCTGCAAATCTGAATTCTATTGTTCCAAGTAGTATTCTGAACACATGGCGCAATTTTAAATTGAAATTGGAAATCTTCAATGTACACAAATTGTGCCTGCATTTTCTTCTGTTTTCCCTTCTCTAGAGTTTGTTTGGAAAATTCAGATTCCTAACCCTTGCATATCCTTGACGTTAGGCTTTCCATCTCCCACATATGGTATATGGGAGGAAACCATTTTAACGGGAAGGAACTTGTACCTCTGTGGTCTTGATTTTATTTTTGATATTCATTTTGTAGATTGGTCTACCTTCACCTCCGATTCAAAGCTATTGATAGACAAGAATCTTCAAAAGTAATGTGCTTTAAGGTAAGGTAAAGGTTCCCCTCGCACATATGTGCTAGTCGTTCCTGATTCAAGGGGGTGGTGCTCATTTCCGTTTCAAAGCTGAAGAGCCAGAGCTGTCCGAAGACGTCTCCGTGGTCATGTAGCCAGCATGACTAAACACCAAAGGCGCACGGAACGCTGTTACCTTCCCACCAAAGGTGGTCCCTATTTTTCTACTTGCATTTTTTACGTGCTTTTGAACTGCTAGGTTGGCAGAAGCTGGGACAAGTAATGGGAACTTACCCCCTTATGCGGCACTAGGGATTCGAACCGCTGAACTGCTGACCTTTCGATCGACAAGCTCAGTGTCTTAAGCCACTGAGCTAGTTCTACTGTAATGTCTCTAACATGCAGGCAAGAGAGTCTTATTTGTAAACTGGTGTACACTTTCATTTCTTTTCCTGACCAAGAGTCTGCAGAATAAGGTGTGATGCAGAACCAGCCTTACGACTGGGCAGTTCAAGGATTCAGACAGAATCATGAAGATTTTTTAAAAAAAACTCTATTTATTTATTTATTTGTTTATTTAGTAAACAAAGCAAGATACAGAAAGTTCTCAACTTAAGACCACGATAGCAATAGCACTTAGCAATAGCATTTAGATTTATATACCACTTCATAGTGCTTTGTAGCCCTCTCTAAGTAGATTACAGAGTCAGCCTATTGCTCCCAACAATTTGGGTCCTCATTTTACCAACCTCAGAAGGACGGAAGGCTGAGTCAAAATTTTTGAGCCCAAAACGTCCACTGCTAAGCAAGGAGTTGTTAAGTGAGCGTTGCCCCATTTCATGACCTTTTTTGCCACAAAGTTAAGTGAGTCACTGCAGTTTTTAAGTGAATCATGAGATTGTTAAAGATATCTGGCTTTCCCTGTTGCCTTTGCTTGTTGGATGCTGGCTGAGAAGGTTGCAACTTGTGATCACATGACTCCAGGACACTGCAACCGGCATAAATACATGCCAGGTGCCAAGTGCTTGCTCGAATTTTGATCACATGACCTGGGGGAATGCTGCAACGGTCATGTGAAAATTGATCATAAGTTACCTTTTTTTAGTGCCATTGTTACTTTGAACAGTCACTAAATAAATGGTTGTAAATTGAGGACTATCTGTATACATTTGACAGTCTCAGAGAGACCCTTGTGAGAGGATGTCTTCTTAATGTACTGAAACAACTTAGGGACTGGGTGAATTTATCATTATTGCCATGGATGTGGATGGAGAGTGCCAGTTGCTTTTTTCGTTCCAGGTGGCAAATGTCATGGTCACCTCTAGCAGATGTGTGTGTGAACAAGACAAAGATTGGTATCCTTCCAGGTATTGTGGAAATCCAATTTCCTTTAGTCCCGACCAGCATGAACAAATACGAGGAGACTATATAAGCTATAGTACATTTCACAAAGTTTTTTTTTCCTTAAGGATAAAATTAATTCAGAACAGAAACGTACAAGGAATGAAAATCGGTATGATGCTTTTTGAATTCTGATACCCTGAGAATGTCTGATGCTGTGGTTATGAGTAGGAAATTAAGTTAGTCAGGCTGGGATCAAACAAACAAACAGAGAAAGAAAAAAAAACAATTAACAACAGGCAGGTAGTTCCAGAAATAAAAAAAGAGCTTTGAAACTTGCGTTTCTTGATCATCAGCCCCTTCCATGCAAATCATTTTTTTAAAAAAATATATGAACCTGTCTTGTACTAAGTCAAAAGACCTGTCTAGACAGAAAGATATGATCTACTCTGACTTTGGTGCTCCAAGAGAAGATCATGTAGATTACCTGCTACCTGATGCCTTTAATTAGTACAAAGCTTCTGCTACTGAATTGTGATAGCACAAATGAATGGGTGTCTGCTATTTCATGTTATATGTTGGTATGTGTATATGTGTGTGTGTGTGTGTGTGCATATATACATATACATATATGTATGTATGTGTATATGCCTATATGCACACCCATACTCACACCTGAGAAACCCAAACCTCAAATGCTTAAAGGAGATCTTTGACATGCACTCATAAAGTTCATATTAATATATAAAGGCTTGGTAAATTTGCTTTATTACTCCTAAAATAGACTTTAAGGCAGGGGTGAAATCCAGCAGGTTCTGACAGGTTCTGGAGAACCGGTAGTGGAAATTTTGAGTAGTTCAGAGAACCGGCAAATGCCACCTTTGGCTGGCCCCAGAGTGGGGTGGGAATGGGGATTTTGCAATATCTTTCCCCCAGGAGTGGGGTGGGAATGGAGATTTTGCAATATCCTTCCCCTGCCATGCCCACCAAGCCACGCCCACAGAACTGGTAGGGAAAAATTTTGAATTTCACCCCTGCTTTAAAATAATCCTGGATTTATGACCATTTGTTTAGTACTATTTGAAGCTACAGTGGCACTAAAATACAACTGATGCAGCATGCTCAGAGTTTCAGTACATGATCAAAATTTGGGCGTTTGGTAACCGGCATGTATTTATGAGGGTTGCAGCATCCGAGAAGTGTGTGATTATTATTTGCAACCTTTCCAGTCAGCTTCCAACAAGTCAATGGGGGAAGCTGGATTTGCTTAATGTCTGTGTGATCTACTTAACAACTGCAGTTCCGCTTTACAACTGTGGCAAAAAAAAAACCGTTGTAAAATTGGATGTGACTCTGGCAACAACTGTGTTGCTTAGCAACAGAAATTCTGGCTCCAATTGTTGTCATAAATCAAGGACTGTCTGTAATGAGCTTAAAATACTTTTCTAATATTTAATAATATGCCCCTTTAGTATAAATAGGCAACAAACATACGATCAACCTTTTAGAGCAGGTAAACAGTATTCTGCTTAAACCATTAAAATGCAAAAACGGTGAAGTCTTTTTTTTTTAAAGCAGAGATTTTTTAAAAAGATTGAAGACTTTAAATAGATTTTCACTATATAAGTCCTAGAAGACTTGAGATTCAGTGCTGCATCAGCTTTTACGCGGAAAGGATGGTACCACTGGGAGTCCTTGTTCATTCAAGGATGGATTCATTAAGAAAAGGCTTCTCTAGGCACCTTTATTCAGGCAGATTCATGAGAGAGTTACAGTTTCCATCCTCACTTGTAAATACGGCTTACTGACTTTGAAAACTTTCTTCTTAAAGGAAACATCCTTGATTTCAGTCTGCACACTTTTCTAACCATAAGCAGCGATTTGATACCTACAGTAGCGGTCAAAATTGTGGAAACTTTTTGGGAAAAGTGTATTTTTGAGCTTTGATGGTTAATAACACAACTTTTTTTTTTTTTTTTTTGGAGTTTCAAGATAATCATATTCCACTGCTTGAATGGCCTGGGAATAGCCCAGACCTTAACCCAATTGAAAATCTATGGAGCCGACTAAAGAAACTTGTTAGTCAGAAGCGACTCAGCAATAAACCCAGTTAATAGAAGCAATCATTCGGTCTTGGTTTCACATTATAACAGCTGCAGAGCTAAAAGACTTGGTTCACTCCATGGGAAGTTGTTGTAAGGCCGTAATCCATGCTAAAGGTTAACTGACGTGATAATTTTTGTATATCTCATTTTTTCTATGGTGATAATTTTTGTATATCTCATTTTTTTCTACGTGTTTCACTTTCCTTATTTATACTGTAACTGCTATTCTAATAGAAAACCCTTCATAAATGTTATTGCATTACGTTTTGAGTAAATTATCTTTCCATTGATATATAATCTTATGGTACTACTCCAAACAAACGTGGTGGTGTTACCTAGTTTTAGAAAATACACTTTCCCCAAAAGGTTTCCACAATTTTGGCCACTACTGTATAGTGAACTTAATTTCCATACTTGGACTTTGTTATCAAAATATTCAACCCTCATAAGTCCTTGTGTTTTAAGTACAGGCAGTCCTCGACTTGCAACCATTCATTTAGTGATGGTTTGATGTTATAATGGCAGTGAAAAAAGTGAGTTACAACTGGTTGTCGCACTTACAACCATCAGAGTCTCCCCATGGTGACATCATCACAATTCGGAAGCTTGGCAACCAGCCTGTATTTACGATGGCTGCGGTGTCCTGGGCTCACATGATTGCTCTATGAGCAGTGATGGCACAGTGGTTAGAGTGCAGTACTGCAGGCTATTCTGCTGACGGCCGGCTACCTGCAGTTTGGCAGTTCAAATCTCCCCAGGCTCAAGGTTGACTCAGCCTTCCATCCTTCCGAGGTCGGTAAAATGAGGACCCAGATTGTTGGGGGCAATAAGCTGACTCTGTAAACCACTTAGAGAGGGCTGTAAAGCACTGTGAAGTAATATGTAAGTCTAAGTGCTATTGCTATTTGCAAATTTCCCAGTCAGCCTCTGGCATAGGAAAAAGGCCCCAACATCAGGTGTGATTCACTTAACCATTACCTTGCTTATCAACAGAAATTCTGGTCCTGATTGTGCTCTTAAATTGAGGGCTACCTGTAGAGTGTATTGGGATTTTTTTCAACACTATGAAGTACTTTAATTTATCTTTAAGTAATTTCTGCCATTGTGACATTGAAATCACCTGTTTGAGCATAAGGTTATCGTTCACAAATAAAAAGCAAGCCCTACTGCCAGTGGACTTTCCTCCTTTCCTTTCCTTTCCTTTCCTTTCCTTTCCTTTCCTTTCCTTTCCTTTCCTTTCCTTTCCTTTCCCTTCCCTTTCCCTTCGCTCCCCTCTCAGAAATTTGAAGGCATTGAATCTCTCCATTGTGCCCCATACTGTGGCTAAGATTGAGGGGAATTCTTGCGCTCAACAATGGACCATTTTTGGCACCATATTTAGGCTATGCAAAAATGCATCCTTTGAGTTGGAAAAAATAGATTTAGAGGCTGTGGATTGCCTACACCCAGAAGCATCTGCAGGTTCTTGCTGTTTTTATCATACTGATAAAGCCAGAGTTGTGGTACAAGGTCTGTCTCTTCTGAGTGTGCGTGGTGACACACATAAAAGAAGTAGGGATTATTTGGACAACAAAAGCTGGAAGATACTGAAGTGCAGGTTTTGGAGATTGGAGCCACAGCCAAAGAGTTTGCTGGAGTGTTTGACTAATTATGGATTATAAATTTTCAACATGGAATATAAATGGAGCCAGCATTCCTCACAAAGAAAAAGGATCTTTCATTATTTGAGAGGAATTAAAATTCACTTTGAGTTAAAATTTGAAAGAATATGATGTATCATTGGTATTTAACACCTGATAAATTGTCAAAGATGCCTAATGGTGTCTCAGACATGAGTTGGAAATCTAATTACTCTGAAGGCATCTTTTATCGCCTTTGGTGGACATGTAAGAAGGCTAAGAGTTATTAGGAACAAATGTGTCCTTTAATTCAGATATTTTTTAAAATAAATGCACAATTGAAACTGGAGTTTTTTCTTTTAGGTTTAATGGATAAGCAGTTGGAGAAAAAATATGGGACTTTGTTTACATATGATAACTGCAGTAAGACTTTTGTATGCCCAGAGATGGAAAGGCTTACAGATTCCCACAATGGAAGAATGGATCGTGAATTCTGATTAAAGAAAAGATTGTTATCTAGTTTTGTTTCTGCGTGGAAACCACTTTTGGATTTCTTGCTAGAAACTAAAAGAAATTCTAAATTAATTTTGGTAGTTGACGATTAGAATTATTTATGATTACAGAAATACTGTGTAATATTGGATTTTAGACAAAAACAATGTGTTTTATATTTGTACTTTATTAAAGTAAGTTGGAAGTTATCTTTTTCTCCTTTTTTTATTTCTTTGTGTCTTCCCCTTCCCTATTTTTTCCTCCATAATTCCCATTTTTGCTTTTCATATTTTATCTTTTGCAGAAAATTAATAAAGTGTTTTTTTTAAAGAAATGGATGTTGTAATATTGCTTTCATAGTCTGATCTCCTTCCCCACCCCATTCTCCATGGGGTCTTCACTGTCCAGATCAGATTTAAGCAATTGTTCCTGGACGAAGTAGAATAACCCTTAAATATCATTTATATTAACTGTTCAGTTATATCATTTTTACAGATCCTCATACAAGAATCCATGCCAAAAAAATAAAAACATTTTTTTAAAAAATTAAAAGGAAACAAAATCTAATGATACCTTTCACACAACTTATGATTCACAAAGATGGAGCAGGAAATTGTTCACTATCTTCCATATACACTGGGTGAAATGGCTGTACAGCATTATGTGAACCAACTTCATGGTACATAATTATGTACTAACTCCATGGTACATAATATTTCCTGATTTTTGTTGTTTCTTTTTTTCCCCTCCCTGTTCATTTTTTTAAAATAGCCAAGTAACAGATGGCCTTAGGTTTTACTAGATGGTGATTAATGAAGGGCTCACTGCTTGCCTGTTTCATCTTTTGTACAATGAGTACATTGAAACGTAGTTTCTTTTTTTGGAACTTTTAAGTGCATCGCAATTATGTTAAATTTGCTTGGCTCTACCAGGACCCTTTGAAATGAAAATGAAAAAAAGCGGGCAGTAGACACTGGAGTTGATAGGATCTGTGATAGGCTGGACAGTTCAATAGCTCTGTGTTCTGCCTTTGGGATGGCTTCAATATTCTCATTGTTGGTTATTGTCTGTCAATGCAGGGAGAGGATACAAAATTGAAGAGCGTGTCTTTAAAAATTGGAGAAAGATACTGCATATCTGGCTACTAACAAATTCAAAAACCATAATTTTGCATGCTAAATAATGGAATGATTTCTTTCCTTCTTCTATATCAGAGATTTATCATAATAGGTATAAATATGAATGATAATGTATAACACTGTTAAGTACAGTATTAAAAGAAAAGCATAACTTAGCCTAAATTGTCTGGATTCACACATGATTTAGATGGTTTATTGGCTTTTTTGCTAGAGCGATATGTGAACAAAGCCATTGTGGTTTAATGTGATGTATTAGCCAGATCATCCTGGACTAATTGCCCAGTTGCCAACTAGGCAACTGAGAAGCATTCAAAGTTTCCTTTAAAAAAACTGAGTAACTCCATCAGTTTTACTCTGTGCCTCCACTTCCATAACACCAAGAGTACCAAGAGCCTTGGTACTACAGTGGTTTAAAGCACCCTGTTATTAACACAGCTGCCTGCAATTTACTGCTGGTTCAAATCTCTCCAAGGCTCAAGGTTGACTCAGCCTTCCATCCTTTCTAAGGTAGGTTAAATGAGGACCCAGTTTGTGGGGGCAATAAGCTGACTTTGTATAAATATACAAAAGTATGAAGGCTATTGCTTAACGCACTGTAAGCCGCCCTGAGTCTCCGGAGAAGGGCGGCATATAAATCAAATAAAAAAAAAAAAACACACTAAACCACGATTTCACGAACAAACAAGTCCAAATAAATAACAATGTGCCTTATCATATCTGAATGCAATACTTGCAGACAATCACACACTACCATCAATGGCACCACTTGGGAAGTTTAAATTCTTATCTTAATTGTCTGTGGTGGGGGGGAGGATGTATTGTAAACGTTAAACAATGATGTACACTATTTGGAAAATAACTACCAATTTGCTGCAAAAAAAAAAGTCTTTAACGTAAAAAATCCCTATAATTATGAAGACATCCAATTACTGTCACTATATTCCCACTAGCAACATGAACTTAATCAAATGAGCCTTGGTAACTCTGCAGGTGCCCAGTTCCCATGATTACAAAGCGTTTTCTCAAAAATAAGGAGAAAGTAAGGATCTTCCTCTAGGGAACAATGTTAGTCTTAAAAACCATTCAAAATACTGGTAGTATGCAATGGATTTCACCAGCATTGTTTTCAACTTCCCATTTCCTATTCAGTGGAATTCACACAATGTTTTCTCTAAGCTGTGGATATTCCACGTTATTTAACCTTATGGTGACACGTCCCTAACTCATGACTCTCATTCAGTATTCCTTGTCTAAATTATTAACCTATATAATGTTTACATGTTTCTAGCTGTTTGTCTCTTCAAAAGCAATTAATGAGGGTGCATCCATGCCAGGCAAGCAACCTGGTTCCTGGCCCAGCAAATATATAAGCATATGGGCACATCGAAACATGAATTAGAGCAGCCAACGATTGATGAGAAAAGAGCAGGTACTTGTGAAACATAACAGTGGACATGAAAGATTTTGGATTCAACAACAACAGTCTTCCCTTCTTCACCTCCCCAAAGCATGAGATGTGTTTGCTTCACTTAGAATTGCCTAAAACAACTTTTAAATGCTGATACTCTTTGGTTGTGAGTGATACTCTAGAAGCGAAAACTCTATGGAATTCCCAGCTAGGAGAAGAGAAAATGAATGACAGCCTGCTGTCAACCGTATTATGTCAATGAAGAGGCCTTTTATTTATTGTACGGCCTGATGAAATGAAGACCATAAAGAGCAGGAAAGCTGTGATATAAAAGAAAAGTGAAACATTGCTTTCCTTTAAAGTAATAAATCTTTCAGAACATGTTTCAGGTAAAAGGAGATTAAAGGTAAACAGGTTGCTTCGTGTGTTCTCTTGAAGCGTGGCAAAGCAAAATATATTGACTGTAAGTGTGCTTCACACTCAGATTACATCATTGGTAAATCGAAGAAAAGAGACCAAGTCAAAAACAAATTAAGAAGTTAATTAACAAAATCCTGCATTTCTCTGCTTTCTTTTCGGGGGTTTTCATTCTAACATGTCTTCACTGCATATTAAGAAATGCAGGACCCATAGAACACAGTTCATATAATGAGCTGGCATTCAGTAAACCTGGAAATATAATATATATATTCATTATTTTCCAAGAGACTTTCCTTGTGACTGTGATTTTGAAATTTCTTTGTATGTGTATTTATATGATACTGAGTTAAAAAAAAATGACAATAACAATCATAAATGATGCCACATTTTTAATGATTGTCCTTGGCAAAATTATAATCAATACTTAAGGTTTCTTTGTAGAAAAAACCCCCACTATCTTTCCTCTGCATATACACTGCTCAAAAAAATAAAGGGAACACAAGCAGAAGACATCCGAGATCTGAATGAATGAAATAGCCTTATTAAATACTTTGTTCGTTACATACAGTAGTTTTGTGTTCCCTTTAGTTGTTTGAGCAGTATATTTTATACATGCATATCAATCGAATTTCTAACCTGAATTTGTTGGAATATTACTTCTATTAATTTTAGCCAGAAGCTAAGGTTGATGTATTTATAGTCCAACAAAGTTAGGGACCCAAGGTTAGATAAAGCCATTCTACGGTTATGAATATTATTGATCTTGATTGTTTCTGAGTTACTCCCGAGACTGGGAGTTAGTATGTGTGTGTGCACTGAGATTTGCTAAGGCAAAAAAAAAAAAAAGACAAAACTGTTGCATATTATATTTGGTTCAGTAGTAATTGAAGCCATTTTGTAATAACCTATTGAAAATGTGGATTGTGTTCAGTGTGGGTTTCTACCAGTTCGCGGTGGCGGGGGAGGCTCCGCTCACCCGCCCGGATGTCATCATGGATGCTCTGCGCATGCACAGAAGCATCGCACACATGTGTGCTCTCAGTTTCAAACCAGTAGCGAAGGTAAGTGAAACCCACTACTGGTTGTGTTGCAGAAGTTCCTGTTAGAAAATATCCTCCTGAACATAAGTAGAGTGCTGAAAGAATGCCAAGTAATTAAGTAGCGGAACATCCCACCGGGGGGCGGGGGGGAATAAATAAATAAAAGGCTCATAATATACTTGTGTTGAAAGTGGCATATGGCCATAGCCAGCTATTAATGAATACTAACAGATGTTCATTAGAGTTACTAAGAAATAAAAAGTCCATCTTCTCCATCTGAACTACATCTTGAGGAGAGGAAATCACAAAACAAGAGGGAAAGGAACAGGCCATTCTCTTTTTTCTCATAAACCGAGTCTTGGGTAACTAACACTAAACCAGGGGAGAAACAGATATGAAATCCAAAGATCTTTTCTTTTATCGATTCCTCTCCAAACAGCTCACATATACAAAGAGATGATGGCATCTGTATAGAACTTCAGCATGATCCTTCTGTTGGCAACTAGCATGGTTAACTAATGCTCACTGGTAGGTACTTCAGTATGCTTTCTAGGCCTTCAGATAGCATGCAGTTCATGCAGGCTTGTACAATGTTTCGCTTAATACATTAAGACCTCCTGATGTTCATTCTAGGGGTTGTTTTTTGAGGAGGGGGGCAGGAATCTCCCTTACATCTCCCCCTATGTGGAATAGTTTCTTTATTGTGCTCATTCAGGCAGGCTCCCAGTGTGCGGTGATTCAGCTGGTAATTAAAGATTAGATCCATGCAAGGTACAAGATGGCCTGTGTGTTTGGCGTCATGGCGTCCGTTGAATAAACGGAACCACTGTGGATTCTAAATCATGAATATATCGGCTTAACACAAAGTGGTTAATCTGACGCTCCCAGCACCCATTTGCAATCCCCACTAAACCCCTTGTTGGAATTCAGTGGCAAAATAGCTGATTTCAATCAGCATGATTTTGGTTTGGGAATGCATCTGTAATGAGATTTTTGGAGTTCTTTCTGGAGCTATTCATTTGTTATAATTAGCGATAACAGTATGAAAAGCTTTACTTTAGCAGACTGCAGTTATGTCTTTAGGCGTTTTTTTTTTTTTTGCTTCAGTGTTTCCTGGTACGTCCTTCTCCTTCTGTTTATTTCAGCTAATACATAGTAAAAATTAGAAGGATTTGTATAGATTTTCCCAAATGGATCAAATAACTCTTATCTGGATATCTAGAATTGCTCATAAAATCAACAACCTTTATATAAACATAACTTAGAAGGTAAGTTCAACAACCAATGTCAATCTGGTAGTATTCAATATTGACAGTAGACTTTATTCTACTGTCATGAATAATACAGGGATGTAGATAAAGATAAATCTTAGATCACTAGGGTTCTTTTTTTTCACATTTCTGAATCATCCATCTCCCTCAATGAGGGTTTCATGGATTTTCTTTGCGTTTTATTAATGAATATTTTATTCTTTATTTATTTATGTATTTGTATCCTGCCTCTATTATTTTTATAAATAACTCTAGGTGGAAAACATGTCTAATATTCTTTCCTCCTCACATTTTCCCCTACAACAACCACACTGTGAGATAACTTGGGATGAGAGTGAGTGACTGGTCCAAAGTCACTCAGCTGGCTTTCATGCTTAAGGTAGGCCTAAAACTCACAGTCTCCTAGTTTTAGCCTAGCCTGGTTCTATGATCTCATTAAATATTTTTTTCCTGACAGTCAAGAAATACAACACAACCTAATTTCATTCTTAAATTTGTTTAGGAAGCTCTGCTGAAAAATAGATGTCTGAAGCCATGACCTTTTGACCAAAAGAAAACCCAATAGAACAAGTCTATATCTTTAAATATTTGGAGGTAAATTGTACAGGGCAAAGAGAATGATCTTGAAAGATAGAGGATAGTGCCACTACCAAGGCAACAAACAGATAAGCGGAGCTTGAACCCATTCCAAGAAACTAGTTTGAGTAAACATCTCAGACAAGCCCTTTCCCTAGTTAAAATGATAACATGAGAGAGGGGGGAAGCACATTCAGACTTTGCAAGATTCTGTTACAATAAAAATAGCTTTGACCTGCATTGGTTTCTTAGACTGGTCTATCTTATAGAGCTGGAAGTAGTTTTCTATCCCAGGAAAACTGATGGCTCACTATGATTATGTCTTCCTGTTGCCATTAAGATCTGCAATAGCTGTCAAATGATTCATTTTTTTACAGAGTTTGAACTAGTATTGGCTGCATTACAAACACTTCCAAGATAAAGTCTTGGCTCAAATGAACCTCTCCGCTGGGAAGAACTCTCATGAAATGGTTCAGACCAAGCCAGAAATGTAGGGGTAGTGAATGCCCTTCTTGAATGAGAAACAGAGATGCAGAACAGAACAGGAACAGGAACAGGAACAGGAACAGGAACAGGAACAGGAACAAGAACAGAACAGAACAGAACAGAACAGAATAGAACAGAATAGAATAGACGGAGTTGGAAGAGGCCTTGAAGGTCGTCTAGTCCAGCCCCCTGCTTAGGCAGGAAACCCTACACCACTTCAGAGAAATGGTTATCCAATCTCTTCTTAAAAACTTCCAGTGTTGGAGAATTCACAACTTCTGGAGGCAAGTTGTTCCACTGGTTAATTGTTCTGTCTGGAAATTTCTCCTTAGTTCTAGGTTGCTTCTCTCCTTGATTAGTTTCCACCCATTGCTTCATGTCCTACGGTACCTCAGGTGCTTTGGAGAATAGCTTGACTCCCTCTTCTTCGTGGCAACCCCTGAGATATCGGAACACTCCTATCGTATCACCCCTAGTCCTTCTTTTCATTAAACTAGACATACCCAATTCCAACTTGAGGGCTGGGCATGGAGGCCTCTCAGATTCACTTCCACTAATAATGGTTGATGATTTTCTTTCTAGTTGGAATGTCATCATAGAAAAACTAATGATATAGGGCAGGGGTGTCCAACCTTGGCAACTTTATGACTTGTGGACTTCAACTCCCAGAATTCCCCCGTCAGATATTAAAGTCATCAAGGTTGGACACCACTGCTATAGGGGTCATCAGCAGCATTCGTATAATCCTTGGGGTATGACTGTGCCAAACATACAGTTCTGCAAAGAATAAATAGGTTCCAGACATAAGTAAAAAAACCTAAATAAAAAAAACTTTGTGCACATGAAAGTAAGGCCTGCATGACAAAGGGGTTTGGGGAAGCAACCAGCTATCTCCGCCTTTTTTTTTTATTTCCAAAACTAAAGAAAGTTTTTTCTAGGCTAGTTATAATATTCTGCTCTCTGAATTATTACAGGGAAAATATTCTGAGATCCTATCTGAGAAACATATTCGCCCATGAGGAACTGGCAATATGAAAATGGTAACACTTACATCTTATCTCTGTTCCCTCAGTGCTCTGGAGGAACAGAAAAAATTTATGTGATTTTACTTTTCTCAAGATTTCAAACCGTAGCAAAATATGGTGCAGCAGAAATGAAAATTAGGCAAGGTCACCCAGAATTATAATTCTGACCACCTAGAAGTTATTCAATGTTTTATTTAATTGCCCTTCACAATATCTTCTGTTTCTGGTCTTTAGTCACAAGGAAGTGTATGCATCCAGGTCTCAGATCAAATCTTCCATTAGCCTTTGCCTTGGTTTTAATGATAAATTATCCAGTTGCCCTATTTGTAGTCTATGAAGCTGCATGTGGGAGAGAAACATTTCGTTCATAATGAAAATGCATTTATAGGAGTGCTGGTGATCCAGAA
The DNA here is from genome assembly GCF_059756535.1 of Pantherophis guttatus. Classification (NCBI taxonomy): domain Eukaryota; kingdom Metazoa; phylum Chordata; class Lepidosauria; order Squamata; family Colubridae; genus Pantherophis; species Pantherophis guttatus. The sequence goes on from NC_142063.1 coordinate 141,418,438, forward strand.
ATACAGGGTTCGCCTTTTTTCATGACCTGTATTCTATTTTGAGAACAGGCTAGCCTCTGCCTCCTGTTTTTTTCCCTTCCTTTTTGGAGTTGAAATTGGCTAGTGACTGAAGAATGGACATACATCAATTGTTGATTCAATATCTGTCAGTAGATGGAGCAGTAATTTATTAAAGCTGAAGTATGCTGTTTAAGCTATAATTCACCAGAGGGTTTTCAGCAGTTACCTAAATGACCATAAACTTTATCCTCAGATTTAAAGAAGAGTAAGACTATAGGTCTGGTTTATTTTTAATTTCTAATTTTTTTTCTTACTGTTGAGCACCAATGGCAATAAAAAAGGGAAGTAGAACCTATGTTTAATAGTAAGTTGATACGATTAAACTTTATTGAATTTGGCAAGGAGCAGAAGGAGAGAGAGATAATTTGGAAAGAAAGGGAATTAAAAGAAAGGGGCATGACTTAAGGCAGGGGTGTCAAACCCGATTTCATTGAGGGCCGGATCAGGGTTGTGTTTGCCCTCAGGGGGTCGGGGTGGGTGTGGCCAAGGTGGGCTCAACATCACTCGTGTTGGGGGCGCCTGTGGTGGCCTGAGCGCTCTGCCAGCGAAAACGGGCTCCCGGGCTCCGTTTTTGGCTCCGACAGCCTCTGCAACCCTCTGCCAGCAAAAACGGAGCTTGGCCCTCCCAAGCTCTGTTTTTGCTGGCAGAGGCACCACGGGCCAGTCCTTTGCTGTTTCCAGGCCGGCCTCGCGGGCCAGACCTAAACACCCCATGGGCCTGATCTGGCCCCCAGGCTTTGAATTTGACACCCCTGACTTAAGGAAACAAACCGGGAGAGAACTAGGCCTAGACTTAGCATCAATTACAGACAGAAATGAAGCAAGGCAAGAATTGGCCACCCAAGATGGAGAGAAGCTTCATTTTCACTCTTGGGATAGGTAGTCTTCGACTTCCAACCATTCATTTAGTGACTGTTTGAAGTTGCAACAGCACTGAAAAAAGTGATTTACAACCAGTCCTCAAATGACCATTGCAATGTCCCCACGATCTGATATTCAAAATTCAGGTGCTTGGCAATTGGCATAGAGGTTGGCAGTGTCCCAGAGTCATATGATCGCCATTTGCAACCTTCCCAGTCAGTTTCCGAGAAGCAAAATCAATTGGGATTCACTTTAACAACCACATTATTCACTTAACAACTGCAGTGATGCCCTTAACAACCATGGCAAAAAAAAAAAAAAAGGTTGTTAAATTCCTTAACAACCAACGGAATGGGAATTCTGTTCCCAACGGTGATCATGAGTTAAGGATGACCTGTATATGCTATTTGATAGTGATCTGAACACAAAGGGACATATTTCTGAATTAAACATACACTACACTGTAGTAGTTCAAGTCTGAATGTGCACATTCGTATAAAAAAACAACAACCCAATAATTACCCGAATAAACTGAAGAAGCTTCTTGGATGAGAAGCAAAACGTTTTCAAAAAAAAAAGGAAGTCCAGTTGCCTTTTGGAACAGCAGCTTTGGGACAACCATGACCTGGATGACTGAGAAACTCCATAGACATATAATTACTTTTTTCTAAAAAATCTTCAATATTCAGGAAAAGTCCTGTCCTTGCCCTTGGAGTAAAAATGGAGACGAGCCCCACATTTTCACCACCGATAAGAAAAATCCATGTCCTAGTGCTCTTTGACATGACTTGCTAGCCAGGGTCTAGTAGTGGATTTAGCAAATGGATATAGAGGATGTGAACAGACCAGAGGTGAAATACAGCAGGTTCTGACCAGTTCTGGAGAACCAGTAGTGGAAATTTTGAGGAGTTTGGAGAACTGGTAAATACCACCTCTGACTGTCCCCGCCCCCATCTATTCTCTGCCTCCCAAGTCCCAGCTGATCGGGAGGAAATGGGGATTTTGCAGTAACCTTCCCCTGGAGCGAGGAGGGAATGGAGATTTTACAGTATCCTTCCCCTGCCACGCCCACCAAGCCACGCCCACAGAACCGGTAGTAAAAAAAATTGAATCCCACCACTGGAACATACGCCCTTCTCAGCCCAACCTGATGTTTTACAAAATGTTTTATAAAAGAAAACAGAAAGAAGGTGTACTTGCTGCTTTGAGCTCCTGAACGAAAAAGTGGAATATAGTTATAATAATTAATTAAATCTTCCACTTGTCTTGATAATCCATGGTTAGCAAAAAGAAGGAAGCAGATCTTTGCAATGCCTGTGACAGCCTGCATTCTCCTCCCAGCTTCCCAGTGTTGTTTATATAGTATATTCACACAGAAAACCAAACATATGCTTTACAGTCTTTTCCTAATAAGGAGAAGCGAAAAGTAGATAATTTTCTGGAGAGGGGAATATTATTAACTTAACAGGATAAAAAAAAGCTTCACTTCAGCCCTGCCTGTCTGCCACTAGCACGGTCATGAAGAAGTGAAGGCATTCTGATGCAGAAACGTTTTACTTTAAGACAGAATTGCTTTACGCCTAATGGGACCTAATAAATGTTCCCACAAGATGAAGCCTTTATAGTTAAAAGTATTTCATCTGTTGCATATTTTAGAAAGTGCTTTGAGAAGAAATATACTTTAAAATGGCATCATGTGGGAAATCCTCTGAAAAGTAATCAACTTCTGAGTGAAATATGATTTACAGTACAGCTAATTCATCACTTCAGTTTCATGGAAATTAAAGCTCAAAATGATTTCACAGAGAGTGAAAAATTCCTCTTGGATAGTTGGTGTTTAGCAGGAGTGTGAAAATCAAATGCTTTCAATTATGAGCCAAAGGGTTCAAATGATGGTTGCACTCTCTCAAGTTTTCTTCCCTTCTTCCCTTCTTCTTATACTTGAGAAATTATTTCAAATTTCCTTTCACAATATTTTTGAGCTTAGTTTTCTGCGAAAGGGTCGGTACTGTGAGTGCTTTGCTATACATTCTTCTGTCACTCTGAGGCTTCCTAAATTGCCCACTCTTTCCAACTTGGAAGAGTACAGTGGGAGAAGCTTTATTGCACGGGTGTCAAACTTGCTGTGTCAAGTTGCAGTCACCTGACGTTTTTCCCATTCGTGGGGTGGGTGTGGCCTGCGCATGATGCATCTGGCCCCTGGGCCGCCAGTTTTGACACGCCTGCATTGTGTTATCTTTCCTTGAGATACAAAGCACAAGAAGTCATGGAATTTATAGAACCCTGGAAAGATGAGGGTACCATGAAGACAAGACATTCATATGGTTGGCCATCTTGTGTTGGAATTCAACTTTGCATGCCCCTACTTTCGACACTTATGAACCTATTGACAACTGAAGGCAATAGATGTAGGGATAGTGAGCAGAGGATGGTTCTGAACTTTTATCTCCATCTTGTCTAAAAGTCATACTGCTGGCTCTTAGTGGTTAGACTGACGCTCTTAGGCTTTTCATTCCTGACTTCTTTCCTCTCTCAGCTCCATTTTCTTTCTAAACTCTGCAGTTTGGATTCTCCCTGACTTACTTTATCTTCATAATGGAAGAAAGTGCACCATGGAGTCTCAGTTGTAGATAGACCTAGATCATATCTGCACTTAACCATTTAAGTTGCATTTTATTATCAATTGACTTTTTTTAGTGTTTTAATTATACACTTCTCGATTTATTTATTTTTTAGGGGCTGGCCATATAAGATGCCTACATAAATAAATAAATAGTTCCCGTCTTGTGCTGACTTGACTCTAAATTAGCTTAAGAATGTCCTATCTGGGCTAAGACACTATGGCAGTGAGGCACCGTTTCATTAGTTTCCAATTTATTTATTCATTAAATCTATAAGCCTCCCAACTCATTCTGAAAAGCGACTCTAAAATTATCTTTGTTTTTAGCTCTCGTACAGAACTGAGAGTGAAACCCTTCTACCTCAAGTGTTTGGAAAAAGGATGAAACAACACATCCCATTTTATTTATTTAAAGTAAAAAGCCAGCGAGGAACAAGTAGTACACTCTGGAGTTGGAGAAGTGATGAAAGAACATTTCTATTGGGTTTTGAACCAACAATTGTCTATATACGAGCTAAGAGTTGTAACCATTATTATACTATTGCAACAGTCATGATCAAGGTAGTTTTATTAGAGATTGTGGGAAGTATCCATTCTGTTGAAGGAGCATTGGAAACAGCTAATGAATTGTGAGGGTAAACTTGCTGTCCAGAATGGTTATGTGCACTCAAGGTGACGTAATGTGGAAAAGTGTTATTTGGAAGTAGAGCAGAAAAAAATGACCTGAGGTCATTTTATTGGTGTGTGTATGATTGTGTCTGTGTGTGTGTATTAATAGAGAATGGACAGTGAAAGCCAAGTTGAGGACCCAGTTTGTGGGGGCAATAAACTGACTTTGTATAAAATATACAAAAGGATGAAGGCTATTGCTGAGCACATTGTAAGCCGCCCTGAGTCTTCGGAGAAGGGCGGCATATAAATCAAATTAAAAAAAAAAAAAAGTTGGGTAATGCAGTTACAGCAAGTCCTTAAATTACTCAGGCTTATCTATCATTGTTTATTTCCAAAACAAAAGTTGTTTGTTTGCTTTTATGCAAGCATCAAGAACACTTTCTTAAAAAATTTATATTCCTACCTTAAGTTTTTCTCTCTCAGCAAATTCTTTCTTCTATGTAAAATTCTCTTCTCTCCAATACCTCATGACCGAATTGGTGCAAGAATGCCACACTCTGCTTATCAGAATTTCACTGACATTCTCCCCTTTGGATTGAACATTTAAAAGCAAAGTTTCTTTCATTATCTTGAATGAGAAATAAAAGGGGGGGGGACTGCAGAATTTTCTGCATCACAGCAACACACACATACACAACAGCACACAGTGCTGTATGAATTATGTCCAGTCAAACAAATTGCTTTCTTGGGCATTTTGCAAAAGTGAATATTTATCGAGAAGAAAGCAGTAAGGGGAAGATAAATATCAAATTAAGTAGACAAAAGTAGGCAAGGTTCTAATAATGAGCAGCTCTGGACAAGTTGATAGTTTTCTACATTAAATTGTGTAAGGATTTCTATTTAAGGATTTCAACTGAAGTTGCTGCACTTCTATAAAATACAAAAAAGGAACAAACTTGGAGGGAGGGGCAGTCTCAGTCCTTGCTTTCTTTATGTTGTCACTACAAAGGCATATTTCTTTACCAGCTGCTGCCTGAATTGATTTAAACTATTTTTGTTTAACCACAGCTGTCTCGGGATTTGACAAAAAGCATTTCATGCAAATCTGGAAAAAAAAAAATGAGCAGGATTTCAGTTCTTAGCTAGTAAGAAAAAAAAAGTGTGTGCAACATTGGTGTCAGGGCCCAGTGTGGAGATAAATTAACACAAGTTCTTACTTGCAATGTAAATGTTTCGAAATGTTGAGTGTTTTGAGCTAAGTCCAAATTGCTAGCGTGGACTACGAAAGAACTTAAAATGGCCACTAATACAATACAGGCAGCCCTCGACTTACGACCGTAATTGAGCCCAAAATTTATGTGGCTAAGCGAGACAATTAAGTGAATTTTGTCCCATTTTACGACCTTTCTTGCCACAGTGAATCACTGCGGTTGCTAAGTTAGAAACATGGATGTTAAGTGAATCTGGCTTCTCCATTGACTTTACTTATTAGAAAGTCATAAAAGACAATCACATGATCCCAGGGACACTGTAAGCATCATAAATATGAATCACTTGTCGAGCATCTGACTTGCATCTGACCTGATGTTGATCATCTGACCATGGGGAAGCTGCAACGGTTCTAAGTGCGAAGAACAATCATAGGTCACTTTTTTTCAGCGATGTTTTAACTTTGAATGGTCACTAAATGAACTGTTTTAAGTCAAGGACTACCTGTAATGCCCACTGAAGCCCAATGGCCTGTACAGGATCTCTAACTGCTCTGGATTAGCCCTCAGGGAAGCCTAAAGAGGCCTGTGACATGTAGCTTTTGATATGAGGAGCAATAATAATAAATATACACTGCTAAGCTTAATTTAGTAGTGTTAAATCTGATTTTCTTTTTAGGAATGAGGCACCATCATTCCATTCTGAGGCCAATGGCAGCTTCCAGCCTGAACAAAGTTGCACACCACTGCAGAAAGAGAAATATTAAACTTGATGGGAACAGTAATTGCTGTTATAATGAATCCTCTGAGATGCAAGTGGATGTTTGCTTGTGCAATGAAGCTTTTCTTCCTTAGTTCTTCTGTGTGTGTGTGTGTGTGTGTGTGTCTGTGAGAGAGAGGGGGGAGGGAGGGGGAAGGAGGGAGGGAGGGAGGGAGGGAGGGAGGGAGGTCTGAAGCATGATTGGGAGAACTATCTTGAGAAAACATTTTCTCAACATTCATACAAGTCTGAAATATTTCTGTTTCACCAGTCTGAAATAGTGTAGCAGTAGAATGGCACAAATCACCACATGTAGTAAAGAAGGCTCAGAGGTACAAATCCTAAATAATAGATTTTACGCTTGGATGGTAGCAGCTAAAGGGAGAAAACATCACTTTAATCCCTTTACAGCTAAGGAGGACTTAAGTCTGTCTCACTCATGGGATAGAAACACGACGAAGGAACATATAATGGCAATATGGCAGAAAATAAGATGTTGCCAATGGTGTTTATGCCACTGTTAGGTGAAAGTAGGGATATGGCCTGCGGGTATCTTAAGCCTAAAACAAAACAGCACATTTTTCCCCAGACAAAATGCAGCAGAACATTATTGGGCCGTTTTTCAATTATTCGCTGATCTGAGAGTCCCTAAACATTAATTTAGAAGCAGGGGATGGTTCACTTTTGGTTTAAAGACTGAAATGAGGCCCAAGGCATTTGGAAAGTTGAATCCAAATGCTCACCCTCTGAAGATGATAAAAAAAAATATTATGCTAAGCCATCCCAGTTGAATGCTGGTCAATGTGACACTAAGATCTGCTTCAAGCAGGCTAACTTAACCAGCTCTACAATCTGGCTACAGAGAGGCACAGCTTTGTAGTACACACTTGCATCAAAGGGTCATGGGTCCTCATGCATCCTCAGGGGTGTGTGTATGGGTCTGTGGGTACACCTTTGAGTCAATGTTTACTGGTGGCAACTACCTGGACAAGTTTTTCTTTGCAAGATCTTAGAAGGGAATTGCTCTTGATCTGTCCTAGGGCTGAGAGAGAGTGGTCAACAAGCTTCCTTTGTGCCTAATGCAGGATTAGAACTCACAATCTCCCGGTTTCTTCAGGTGTGGCTAGGGAACATTATTTAGCTTTAGATCCCTGTCCATCTCACCAAAGCTACTGTGATCAACTAACAGGAATGAAAATACATTATAAGTACCGAAGACACACACACACACATTTTTAAAAAATAAAAAAATTACACACTATTCCAGGAGTGTCAAACCCAAGGCCAGATTCGGCCCGCAGGGTACTTAGATCTGGCCCGTGGGGCTGCCCTGGAAACAGAGAAGGACCGGCCCGCTGTGCCTCCGGCAAGCGAAAACGGAGCTTTGTTTTCAGCTGCAACCGTCTCCTGCAATCCTCTGCCAGCAAAAACAGAGCTTGGGAGGGCTGCGTGAGCTGTTTTTGCTGGCAGAGGGTTCAGGGCACCACAGGCGCCCCCGACCCAAGTGACGTTGAGCTGGCCATGCCCACCCTAGCCACGCCCATCCTAGCTTCCCAAGGTCAAACACAACCTTGATGCGGCCCTCAATGAAATCAAGTTTGACACCCCTGCACTATTCCAACCAGATAACACAAAGTGGTTCCCAACGACACCATTCTCAAGTAGCATGGGCTTCGTTGTTCTGCAACCAATCTCATTTGACGTCCTCATGTCTGGGTTGGATTAAAAAAGTGGTTGGATTTGTCAGCTTCCTAGAATTCTAATAGATGCGGTAGCCATGAAAGTCACCCTTTCAAGGTTACCAGTAGGCCTGTGAATGGTAGAGGTAAAGAGACTTGTCGAGATCATTGTGGAAGAGAGAGAGAGAAAAAAGATTAAACCAGTCTCATGTTCCAGCAAAAATTAGATCTTTCTGCCCTTTTTAATAAAAGAAAAAAAAAAACATGTCCAGCAAAAGGCAAGACATGTTTAACCAGCCAATCTAATACATCAGAAGCTGGTGGATCAGGCTGGCTTTGAAAGATGGGATTTAGTTAGTGCTTGGAGAAGATATCACCATGAAATCCTAAGTCAGACTGGAATGCTGGAAACACAACTTGAAAAGAAATCAATAGTAAAACGTGTCTGTAATGGACTCAAAGGAGACTTTATTATTTATTTAATAGATTTATACAGCCATCCATCTCATACATATGATTCTGGGCTCCCCTACACATACATCTAGGCAGGGGTGGGTTCTGCGCATGCGCAGAAGCATTTTGATTACATCAGAGTCGGTGGGCGGAGCTTCCTGCCGGTTTTACTACTGGTTCTATAGAACCGGCGCGAACCGGGGGCAACCCACCACTGCATCTAGGGCCCCAGGCTCTAGCACAGATCCAAGCCTTTTGGCCCTTGTGAAAGACTAGCCAGGACTTCTGATCTGCCTTGGGATGTTATTCCAAAGGGTGGGGGGTTGCCATGATAGGAAAGATTTTCCTAACTGTTGGACAGACTTGGAACATGCATGCCTCTTCTGCCTGACCAGATAGGACAGGTAGAAACCACAGGAGAGAGAGAGATCTGTAAGCAACCAGACTATAAGCTGTGATACTTGAGCTGGGCAAAGGGACAAATGGCCTCTTTCAAAGCAGAAAGTTCCATATTCTTGATGGCCCAGTCCTCCTCCTTTGCGTCTCCTTCTCCACAAATCCAGGCCTGACCTGTATTCGTAGAATAAAAGTGGAAAAATTCCTAGAATAAAAGTGGATTGTCGATGCGTGTGTGTTTCCCCACTTTTTTTTTTTTTTGAATCCTTCCTCTCTGCACTATCCATTCTAGAATAAAAAAGAGATACAGAACGGAACAGGAAGGTCCTTTCTATTCTAGTCCTGCCGCTTGGCAGATGAACGATGGAAGCAGGAAGCAAAATGAATTCAAAAAGGCAGCTGAGCAGCACCAACCAAGCCCCACCACCAGCTGCAAGCTGCCGTGTCCAGAAGGGAGAGGGCTATTAGGGACAGCCATCAGCTGCTCTGTTTGTTCACCTGCTGGCTATTCCAGAAGGCAGGGGCCCTTTTACCAATGATGGCCGCTTGCTGGTTTTCGAGCAGCGAGTAGGGTCACTACAACAGGACTGCCCCGAGGCAGATGTTGGCAGATGTGCTAAGCACAGTTTAAAGATCTGCAGCCTTCCTTCCTATATACTAGTGTTCTTCAGGGCTTAGCGCACCAACATCTATTTATTCCTTTTTCGGGAGTAAGTGACACGATGCAAAGAGGAGCAAGAAACGATGCGCCACAGGATGCCACAGCAAATAGAGCTAACTTTAGGTTGCTCCAGTCTCAGCTCTCCATATTTTTGCCTTCAGCTTTCAGTATCAGCTCTTCTCTATTTTTGTCTTGCGTATATTTTTGTCTTCCAAGCCTGATGGGTTGGGGGAAGCGGGGGGTGTGTGTGTGTTTCCCTTCCGCGACCCCCAGCCCCACTCCCTGAAGCCCCATCTCGTCGCCGTTTGAGGTCGTGTAGTCCTGGACAAGCCTCCACCCCAAGCCCCCCCAACCCCGTGCGCGGGAGATTGGTCTCGATTCAGATACTAAAAAAAATGGGTGGTAGTAACGGCGGCGGAGATTCGCACTCTGTAGGCTGGGCATGGGATGCCAAGGTCTGAATTAGACCCCCTTTTCCTCTCCCTATAGATGCCCAAGGAACCTTTCGAGAGATTCGGAGCGGCGGCACCAGCCGTCGGAGGGGGTTATGCTTCCCCCGCCACCTCGCGGCTTCGACTGTCCGGCTCCAAGCTGACCAAGACTCACCGCCCGCCCAGCAGACCCAACCTCTCGCCTCACTCCTCGGTCCTCAACTCGAGGAGCGTGGAGCCCCTCAGTTGCTCCTCTCAGCGCCTTCGCCTCCGCCGAGCCTCGCTTAATTGGCCGGCCAATGGCAAAGCCGCCCAAGAATTTAGCGTGGAGTCGGGCCTTCCTGATTGGTTGGCTGGGAAGTGTCTGGGAGGCTGAGCGTTCCCGGGCAGGACTGCAGTGCACGCCGCCAGCCTCGCTGCATTGTACGCTCGTGGGAAAGGGTGGCAGGCAGGCAGGCGGGCTGGCGGGCCGGCCGGCCGGAGGCAAAGGGGTCTGGGGCGTTGAGCCGGTGAGTAAAGGGCTGCTGTCCGGCGATCGCACGTTCTTTCTCGTCGCGTGGCTCCCTTTTCCTCTTTTTTTTTTTTTTTTTTTTGGTAACCAGCCTGAGAGCAGAGGAGGGTGAAGGATGTGGGGGCGCTCGGCGTTGAACCCCGGACTAGGCTTTGTGGAGCGCTGCCTTCCCAGCGCGATCTGCAGCAACAGATGATTTTTTTTTTTTAAAAAAAATTATTTTTGCCTTCGGGGGCATAGTTGGCACGTCCAAGGCTCTGCTCAAGAGCGGGCGCTTCCTTTCTTCTGCTGGGCATTGGCTTCCTGCTTCTAATAGTGTCACTGGCAAGAGATGATGGCCCAAGGGCTCTGGCCCCCCCGGGCGAGGTTTAAAAAGGTTCGGGAAAGAGAAAGGCTCGCTTTCTCGGGGCAAGTTTGACGCTGCCGATCACAGCAGCAAGATGCGTTTACGCGAGGAATTCTCTCTCCTCTTTTCCTTTTTTTTTTTTTTTAACCGATCGGCGTTTTAAAAGTTAAAAAAGAAAAAAAAAACTTTTCTTTGCTCCGTGACTGCAGAACATTATTCAAAGCCCGGATAAGGAATTAGCGCGGGTCTGGAAACTGGGAGGAAAAAAAAAAAAGACTCAGAGGTTTAAAGTTTAAAAGGGTGGGTCCTTAACACGCGGTTTTGCTCCTGTATGTGTGTATGCTTTATTGATAGTCCGTTGGAAATCGCTAGAGACGAACGATCGGGTTTACTGTTCGCATGTACGAGAGCACAGATGAAGTACTTGGGTTTAAGCCAGTTTTGGGTCACCGATGCAAGCTTTGCGCTACGTTAAGGCTGCAGAACCTTGTTAAAGTTATTTTAACTTGGCGGCTCATCTGTCTGGTGAATGTAAGTGTATATCCCATATTAATATGTTTTGTTTCAAATATTTGAATGGGTGTTAATCCCCCCCAGTAATCCCCCCCCCAGTAATTCCATCCCTTCTTTCTAGAGTTTAATGGAAAGGGATTTAATCTTTGAAAGCTAGCATATATTTGTACTCGGTGAGAAACAAATGCATACAAAATGTTTTACCATAAACAGTGTTTCATGCAGTAAAGATCATTTCAGGTAGGAGTTCCCAATTTTTATGTAGAGCACAACACCATCAGACCCCTTTGAGATCTACTACCAGGTAGGAGCTGGCAGTGCAAATAACACCCACTCCGAAAGTTCAGTACCCTAAATTTCATGAGATGTTTGTGTTTCTGCTTGTGAAGTGTATGTGAAACGTTGGGTGTAGATATTGAAATCTTGTGTGGTGTGGAAGGAGGATGCCCAAATCTTCCAATTTAGATTAGGGTTATTTATTATATTGAGCATTGTCATTAGAAACCTGCTGTATAAATGTGGACTAGTAACAGCTCTTGGACCACAAGCTAAGATCAGTGATATAAGGAAAAATCAAAACACAACATTCAGAGCAGAGTCATATATTGTACAGGTAGATTTTTTGCACATTTAATGTGAGAGTAAGCACCTTTGATGTTATGAATACACCTGCATAAACCTGAACTACTAGACTTCATTTACATGTGCATTTCCTCATAGAGGCCTACCTTAATGATTTAAACAGATGCTAATTGCCATAAAAATTACACATGTAATTAATCTAGGTAAAGCTGCAAATTCTATCCCGAATTCCATTTTGCCATTTTTAAATATTTATCAGCATTGGATGTGAAGTTTTATCAAACATCAAAAGTGTATGCTTTCAGTAAATGAATGATTCCTTATATCGGATTATCCAAGAATAATGTGAGACTTCATATCAGCCTGGGGAAAGCAGTTCCTCTTGGCATCTGACAGTATTTTTCCCCCCTGAAAAGAACAAATCACAGTAGGATGAATCTTTGTTTTTAAAGATTAATCCTTGAAAATACAAGAATTGATGCTTATTCACAACCGTAGCTTAGCATCTGATGGAATGTGCACCTGCAGTAACTGAGGGGGAGTTGGTCAACTCAAAGCTTTCCCAGAAAGAGACGCAGTTCCAAGCTGGAGTGGGGGGAAGAGGTTTGGGGTAGCCCCACCCTAGAATCTCTCAGGATGTATCCAGTAGGTTAGAGTTTTAGGATTTGAACGATTCTGTCCAGTAGGTGCAAGCAAATAAAGAATTGAACCCGATTGGTTCTGACTGTCTCATCGCTAGGCTTGAGCCCGGCAGTATCTTTTGGATTGCCTTAGATAATGCTTATTTGTTTATTTATTTAGCGTTATAATTTTACCTCTTGTGTTTTCTTACGTTCAAAGCCTATTTACAGAAATCAGAATTTCAACTTGCAGCAGTCCAAATAACCTGCAAATGATAGCATCGGCGAATTAGTTTCACAGGAATAGCCGTCTGCATGTCAGTCTTCCAGAAAAGTAAAAAAAAAGAAGAAGTCAATTTGGACCAACAATTTGAACCCAGATCTACATGATTGTGAGATGGGTGGCATATAAATTAAGTAAATAAAGAAAATGTCTTTCTCACAGCTAAATGGCCATGGAGACTCAATGCTCAGTGACTGTATTATTTATTTATTTATTTGGTTCGATTTATATGCCACCCTTTTCCAGAAACTCAGGGCGGCTTACAATGCATTAAGCAATAGCCTTCATACTTTTGTATATACCTGCTTAGTAGGGCTTTCGCCCCCCCCCAAAGCGGTGTTCTTTTTTATACAAAGTCAGCTTATTGCCCCCACAAACCGGGTCCTCATTTTACCTACCTCGAAAGGATGGAAGGCTGAGTCAACCTTGAGCCTGGTGAGATTTGAACTTGCAGTAATTGCAGGCAGATGGTATTACTTAACAGTGTTTTAGTCTGCTACGCCTATTCCCCACTGTACAGGGGGCTCCTATTCTATACAGGGGGGAATAGTCCCATAGCGGTTCCACCAGGCCAAATGGAGCCAAAGGTAGTCCTCAACCTTGACCACATAACTCAAGGCTCCTTCTCCATTTCCTTTACATTGTCTGGTGGGGAAGACCTGCATTAAGATAAGAGGGGAAATACTCGTTCATTCCAGAACACATGAAGCTGACTTCGGCTGCCGCAACGGTGAAATAAAAGCAGTGGGATGCCATATCTTTTTTCAGCGGCTACCACAACCTCTTTGTGACACGGGACCTGAGGATGAGCTATTAAAATAAAATACTTTGAGGATATATGTTCAAGCCCTATTTCTCAAAAGCTCTTTGTGCTCTACCATCTCTCATATGACAGATTTAAGGGAGCTATTACAAAACTGGCATCATACCACCTGTTCATTACCATCTGACAGCATATTAAAAAAAAGGTTCTGTCCAGTGAAGGTGATTCATATTTTGAAGTCAAATGAAGTAATTCAGATGCTTGCAGTCATTACATCTACTTGATTACCTTATTTTTTGGAGTATAAGACACACCTACCTTTTTTGGTGAGGAAAAGAAGAAAAAGAAATCTCTCTCTGCCTCTGAGCAATTCTGCCTCATTGCAGCAAACAGCCAACAGCCTGTTTTATTTTCATTTTCATTTTCAGCATAGCTTGCTTAGCACAAGGAAAAAAAAAATCTGCTGCAGCAATTTACCTCCTTGCAGCAAGCAGCACAGCCCTGTGCAAAACAGCTGAGAGCAAATCAACTGAGAGTCGGGAGGCCGATCCAATCAACTTGTGCTAATTAGGCTGTGCTGAAGCTGAAAGGAGCTGTTTTTCTTGCTGTTTGCTTGCAAGGAGGTAAATTGCTGGGAGGCACAGGCTAAAGGGTGGGGGCCAGTGGGTGGGCGGGGCTACATTTGTGTATAAAATGCACCTAAATTTTCACCCCTTTTAGAGGGGAAAAAGGTGTGTCTTATACTCCGAAAAATACGGTAGCTTGGAAGGTTTGTGGGTAGGATAATAGTTAAGAGCAATGCGTGCTGGGTGTTTGTCAGATTTGGACAGATTTTTGGTTTGCAGGATTTGCTTCAGTCTTGTAAACAGTTAGAATTAGGTACAGAATTAGGGGGCGAGCTCTGGCTAAGGGGGTGAACTCATTCATTCATTGATTGCATTCCATTTAATATACACTGTGCCAAGTTACGTATGAGTTACTGCAGATCAAGGATATTCACAATTACTGCCAATCGGAGGAGAGGGCAGAGAACTGGGAGACTTTTGATGATTAGCATTTGAGCATAAGAAACCCTGCCAATATGTTACAAAACATCCAGTGATCCATTTCTAATTCATTTTTTAGAACAGCTTTTGGAATTGATTATCATGCTGGTGGAACACCATTAATTGGATTCATCAAGAGCTTGGAAACTGAATTTATGTTTGCAGAATCATGTCTGAGGATGTGCTTCTGTGATTTGCAGTGCTACTGGAAATGTCCGATGTTATTGAATGTTGTACAAGAATATAATGTTTTCGATAAAACAAGTCTATAAAAATATAGAGTGGTGACTGCAACACCATAGCTTTACAGTTTATGCTGCCGTTGTTGATATAATGTATCATTTATCAAATAGATTAGAACTTTTATGAATGAAGGTCTGGTTTGAGGAATATAAAATGACCCTCAGGAGTTTAGATATGCTCCAGGGGTTGTATGCCCTGGAGCTCATATCTTCTTATATCTTCTTTTGTGTATTTTTGTGCTAATAGCAAATGGTTTACATTTCAGCAGGTTATCAGCTTCCTACTCACTGCAGCGTTATTGGTTCCCCAAAATCTCTCATAAATTCAGGGTAATTTCTAGAATATTATGCATTTTAGGCAGGCATAAATGCACTCTCCTAATCCCTAGGCACCAGTGGTGGGTTCCTCCCGGTTCGGTCCCGTTTGGCCGAGCCGGTAGCGGTGACGATATGACATCACTGAGCTGGTTCTCCCCCCCCGCCCTCCCACCCACCCACGTTATTCTTACCTTTTATTTGGTCCCACCCCCAATCTATTGCTGCCTCCTGAGTCCCAGCTGATGACTAGAGGGAAAAAAACTGTTTAAACTCTTGCTGCGGGGCTTCAAAGCGCTGTCCTACAGCTGATCAGTGTTAAAAGCAAACAAATGAGTCAGGTCGTAAGTGCGAGGACTGGTCGTAAGTGCGAGGACCTTCCAGAAATGACTGACCAGCTAGCCACGCCCATCTAGTCACATGACCTCCAAGCCACACCCATAAAATAAGCCACGCCCACAGAACCGGTAGTAAAAAAATTTAGAACCCACCCCTGCTAGGCACCGATGGATGCAATCTAAAGTTTATCCTTCTCCACACAATTGAAATTAGAGAGAATTATTCACGTAACTTTGAAAGACAGTAGGATGTCAAATATTAATGCTATCTGTCACAGTTTGAGTAGGTACAATTTAGTGTTATAATGTAATCTGACACGTGTTGAGGCTCTATTACATCCAGTTTTGACATTAGCCTGCAACTTTTGCGTGGAGTTTTTTCTAATACATCCATCTTTGTATGAGTTTCAAGTTGAATTTGCGTTCTGTGGAATAAATATGTTCTGATCACATATTAGCTTATGAGATGCAAAAATAGGATGTTTTGCTTAAAAATATGGACCAAATAAAATTATCCATCCTAAATGCTGACAGCCTTTTAAGTTCGTAGAGGGTACCAAGCTTCAGAAGTTGATTTGACAAAGAGATCAAAAACAGATGTTATTGTACATTTCAAAAATCCTGAAGATATTTATTCCAAAAATAATTACTGTATTGCTTTCTTCTTCATGCTAAAGTTTATTTGTTGTGGTTTTGCACTAGTTGTGTATCTGTTAGATGAACTTAATTATTCAATGCACAAGGAGCATTTAATGGTTAACACAGCCTTTATATTGTATTGTTTGAACAAGACTTACAAGCATGAATTCCTTCTGTGAGATCAACCAATAAAAGAAAAGGGAAGAGAAAAGAACATAACTTGCCTTTTGTTTCCTAGATATGTTTCTGTCACTCATATGGTGTCATTGAAATTGTATCATTGATTATGATTATGTGCCATCAAGACAGTGTCTGACCAGCTACACAAGTTTTTCTTCAGGACATTCTCTCCCAGCCTGGTCCTTTATGAACATTATATGTTTTTATGGTGAAATTTGAAAAGCTCACTGTTGTCTATTTTGTGTTATCGTTGGCATATGTACTTGAAAATAAAAATGTGTTGGAAAAATACCGTGATTGAAAAATGAAGTCTTTCTGGTGCTGGAAAAAGTAATTTCAGAAAAAAAATCATTGTATTGGCAGAAACTATAATCATTCCCTTGTTTCTTAGACCGTACAAGTTTGTTTTCCTACTTAACATTTTCAACTGTGGCAGTCTCTAAGCACAAGCAGCAAATCAACATGTTGTGTTGATTTCACATTGAACTTGACCAGAAAAAACTCATCATCAACCTCTTCCTTTTTTCTCTATTAATGTTTGGATAATCATAACTTATCTATTAACTTAGATAATCATAATATTAAAAGGTTGACCGTGAAGTCTTGATATTATTGTCATAGATTGCATTGTATTCAAGTACTATCCTTGCTATATCCATTCTGATTAGGAAAACAATATGGTAGCTTCCTTCTTTTTTATGTGCTGAGTAGTAATCACTATGTTCTTCCAACCAAAAATGTTCAAGTCCAGTCCATTTCAGTTCATTTAATGTGCAATTGATGTTTACCTTTTCTTGTCTTGAGTTTTCCCCTATTCATGCTTTTTTACATTCTATGTTCTCGCTGTAATTCTGCAGCTTTGCATTTTTAGACGTCTGGAAGGTTTTAATTTAACCAGTGCTAAACACCAATAATGCCTTGAAACACCCTCAACTCTTTCTCAACTCCATTTTGAATGGCATCATCAGGCACTATATTGTCATGTACTTCATATTGTCTATCCTTATAGTTTCCATGGTAAAATACAGGAGTGGTTTATTACTGTTTTCTCCTCCGTATGAAATCATGCCTTTGCTGTTGTCTCTAAAGTGATCATTTGCCTCCAGCGTCTTTCTGAATCACTGCTGCTGAATATATCACGGCTTCTTGTTTCAACTGAGTTGACCCTTATGGCATTAGTGATTGGGATTATACAATGCATATGCAATATATAATATACATGTAATATACTCTCAGGTTCCTTTATTCATCCCACCTAAGAAGACCTACAGTATCTCTCCCCAATCGATGAGGCAACTCTAGAGAAGATTGAAACTGTATACATTATTCCATATGGTGGGTTTGCCGTAAATATTTTTGTCATGCCTTTACATTGTCATTGGACAGTACTTACAATGCACTATAACAGGCTAACTGCTGACTGCCAGCAGTTCGATCCTGACTGACTCAAGGTTGATTCAGCTTTCCATCCTTCCAAGGATGGAAAGGGAGGACCCAGATTGTTGGGGGCAATATGTTGACTCTAAACTGCTTAGAGGGGGCTGTAAAGCACTGTGAAGTGGTATATAAGTCTAAGTGTTGTTGCTAAGTGCTATTGCTACATCCAGTTTGTTTTAAGTGCAAATCTGTGTACACATTTACACTTTTTACACCCTGTACACTTACACCTACTTTACCAGGTAGATCTCTCGTGATGGCAGTTGATACCGTGGATATACTTTTTTTATCCACAACATACAATCTGTAATGCAGTTGGCAAATGTGCCATTTGGCATTAGCATTAGAAAATTGTTCTGAAATCTCCAGCATATAAACAGAGTCAATTAGCATAATATTATGTACATTTTTAAATTTTTTCATGAAATAAATCCTCTAGGCATTCTTAAAGATGAATTCTGAAGTTTTAGAGTATTTCTGTATTTTATGAGGACTGGGGTTAGAATGTTAAATTCTTGTAAACCTTGTTTGTTTGCTGGGTGCGTTCAGTGCCATGCAAAGTGGCCTTAAAAAGTATTTAAATGCTGAGTTGTTCTGATACTCAGCCTAAGATACTGGACCCATCACTATGCTAGTAAGCTTCCTGAAGGCTCACCGGGAATATATTTAACAATCAGCAAACAAAATATTTGTTTTGACTAGCAGCTGAAAGGAAATGAAGGGAGAAATGATTACCAAACCCCTGAAAAGCTCCACAAAAGAGGAACACGGAGTAAATTAAATTAAATGCAAAACATTTTGTCCCATTTCTACCAATACCTGCCGTCTGCTTCTTCAGCTATGGCAGGCTATAGAATTATTTGATTATTACAGATCAGAACTCAAATAATGTAGTTTTTTAATTAATTGGATGAGAATGTTAGTTCCTTCTTAGCCCAAATAGACCTTCTAAGGTTACATACAAATTAAAATATATTGAAGAATCTTGCTTAAAATAACATGCTAAAAAAGTAGTAAAAAATGGTATGAAACATTATTCAAGTACGAAACAGAATATTAATGGCTTGCCTCAAGCTAAACAAGGAAGGACCAATATAGTTTCTCTAGGAAAGAAGTCCAGTGATCAGGGTTTGGCCACAGTAGAGGCATTTTCCTATGTTCCGATCAACCTATCCTTCTCTGGTAGTAAGATGGAACCAATAAAAGAAGTTTTAAATTACAGGCAGTATTTTCTATATAGTTACCACTTGAAAGAAATATTCTGTAGCTGATTGGTGGCATGAAATTTCAACAAGGCTGTATCCAATTAACGTTTACTATGAGAAGTTTGTGCATCTCTGTTGTGCTGATCTTTTCTCTGTCTGATTTCATACTTGAACAGTACATAATTCATAGGGTTTAGGCACAATTATAGATTATATAAAAGAAAGGTACAAATGACCAAAATATACAAGCTTAAAAGAAATAGTCTCTTTGCAAGTTCTTAATATCTGACTATAGTGGCTTCTAAGAATAGTTTTCTTTAAGATTCCTGAATCTGTCAAAATGAATCTTCTTCTACCGTAGTTAGAAGCTTGACATCTTTTCAGGTAGTCCTTGACTTGTGACTGGTTGTTTGGCAATTGTTCAAAGTTATGATGGTCTTCCCCAGGGGTACTTGGTTCTGTAGTTCTGATGGCCATCTCAGGTGACTGCATTTTGGACACTTGGCAACTAGCCTGCATTTACGACCATTTGCAGAATCCCAGTCATGTGACTGTGTTTTATGATGTTTTTGCCAAAACCTGGCATTTACTTCCATTTTTTTGGGGGGGGGCAAAATCAATCTCTTGTGAACAATTGTTTTCTTTAACCACTGTGGAGTTTGCTTAACAATTACTGTAAAAAAAATTCATAAAATCAAGTCAGTCCAGAGGTGGGTTCTACTTATCTTTACTACCTGTTTGCAATGGGAGCACGCACGCTCACTCGCTTCGCTTGTGCACACTTCTGCACATGCACAGATTGTCAATTATGACGTCTGGGCAAGTGGGCGGAGCCTCCCGCTGCTTTTACTACTGGTTCTAAAGAACCAGACAGAACCGGGAGCAACCCACCACTGAGTCAGTCATAAGAGTAACTTGCTGTATGACTGTCACAATTTACAATCATAATGGGCCGGTGCCATTAGGGTTGCAATTCAAGGACTACGTATAGTTAAAATCCCAATGAATTGTTTATAGCTCCATTGAACAATCTGTCTTTGAATAGTTGTCTACAATTGCTTCATTACATGACAAAAAGTTTCAAAGTTTGTAAGTGAGTCCTTGACTGAAAACAATGCTGAATATAATCCTAATCTTTCTGCAGTAGAATTCAGATTCCTTACCCTTTCTGTAGTTTCAAGTTTTCCCTGGATTTTATTTTTTTCTGGCAGTTCTAGATTGTATAGTGCATGTTTCATAATGACCTGAAGACCACAATTAATTGGTGGAACAACTTGTCTCCAGAAGTTGTGAAAGCTCCAGCATTGGAAGTTTTTAAGAAGATGTTGATAACCATTTGTCTGAAGTGGTGTAGGGTTTCCTGCCTAAGCGGGGTTGGACTAGAAGACCTCCAAGGTCCCTTCCAACTCTTGTTATTCTATATTCCTATTGAAGACCTATTCCAAAGGTCTTCAAATTTGGCAACTTTAAGACTTGTGGACTTCAACTCCCAGAATTCTCCAGCCAGCATAGTTTCTTAAACTATGCTTTAAGATTTAAGCAGTCTTAAAGCTGCCAAGTTTGAAGACCCCTGCTATATTCTATACCATTTGTTTTAACATTTCTATATTTACATTTTGCTACTTCTGAAGCTTTTAAAATTATGTTTAATACTTCCACCTCATAGCTGCACATACCATCATCAGATTTTCTTTACCACGTAGGAATTAATAAGCTATGGATGTGTTTGGAGTCCAGTAGCACCATGCATGCAGATGTGAAAAAAGTTATTGCTTCAGCTAAAGGCTCCTTATCTTTGTACAAAAATAATTCCCTTTTTCCATTTACCTGTTGCCTCTCCGAAATCCAGTGCAAAATGTATGTTGTGCAAACAGGCTACAAGTGTGGGCATAGTTGGATTTTTACAAAGATGTCTTTAATCCCTCCTTTATTAGTTTTATAAATAGCTCAAGGTGGCAAACATACCTAATACTCCTTCCTCCTCCTACCTTTTTTAGTTGTCATACATATTCTCTTATTATATCAACAGTGTTGGCAGAAACCAGAAATATATGGCTAGTCTTCTTCTATAGTGCTTCTCATATCAATAGGTTAAATCTTGATGCTACTCATATTGAACTCATATTTCCAATATAGTAGTTGGGAAACAGAGTGGGAGGAATTTTGTTCTTAGAACTACATTGTTAATAGTCATTGCAACTGTGTGACATTGCAATAGTCACACAGACAGACATGTGACTGCCAAATTAAAAAAACAACAGATGTGTATCAAATAATAGATCAATTTTCTATAATTAGCTAATTTTAAAAATTGTATCATGTAATGGATTGTTGAATTTCATATTCAGCATTGATCTATGATTGGGATGCAAGATATCTGCAGGCATAGCTAAAATACTTTCACATAATATTTCCTGTTTAGTCTACAGCTTTGCACCATATTAGTTTCTGTTTTTGATGTCTGAGATGCACAGAGATGTCCACATGGATCATAACATTTCTAAAGGATCCTCAAACAAGATAACAATCCTTTTTTTTTTTGTATTTGGATTTACCTAATCTAGTGAATGTTTATCTGCAACTTATTTTTCTTTACTATTAACTTTTTAATAAATGGGAATTCATGTAAAACAGAGACTGCAAAGTAAAACTCTTAACGGTAAGCGTTCAATAAAACTCTTGATTATTCAGACACAAGTGTACTGGTATTTTCTAGACAAATAGAAAATAATGCTTAATAATAAGCATACATTAATGGAAGAGAATCAATGTAGCCCAGGGTAAACTGTGGAGTCCTTGGTACCCTCTGAGTTCGGTTGTTTGTTGCAAACATTTTATTACTTGACTAGGTAACATCATCAGTGCTAGTAAGTGTGATGTTCGGTCCCTATTTATATACAGTAGCTTGCTTTGCCAGTTTTGGTGTGTGGACAAACTGCAATGGCTTAACATTCAGAGGAAGAAATTTAGGAAGGACCCACTCTAATTGATTGGGAGGTTAAAAGTGGCAGCAAAAAATTTGCATCTTAGACATGCAAGATTCTGTTCATGTGATCTTAAAATAAAGTAGAATTAGCTCATCTGATTGTGTTTCCTATCTGGTTTGCACGCGAGGGCTGACACATTGGCAGAGCAACCTACTGCATATGAACCGGGAGCAAACCACTCATTCATTAGCATGGATGATGTTACCTGGTTGGGTAATGAAATGTCTGCAAGCAAACTCCCAAGTTCAGAGAGCACAAGAGACTCCACAATAAACGTACATTGATATTGTATGTTGATCAAAGTCCAATTTAGTTAGAAATACAGGTTAATTCCCTATAGGCTCATTGATTATATTTCGTATCTTAGTGAAATTAGATTGTGCCAAGAATGTTGATTGACAAACTATTCAATGATTTAAGAGACTTGTGGTTTGCTGCCATGGATACATCATGTAATTTTTATTAATTACATATTAGTTATCTGCAATGAAGGAGAGTTACTCACTCTTCCCCAGTGTATAAAAATGGCTAAAAGCTTTATGATGTAATCACCCCCAATCAATTAGCATAACTTGGGAGTGTATTTCTGCAGCCCTCCCACATTTCAAGGGAATATATGATAGACATGTTCACAAATACTTGTGTATCTTAAAGTTTTAGGACAGCTTTTATCAAGATATATAGAAATATATAAAAATATAAAATATTTTCTTGTATGTTTATTCCTTTATAAAATGCCAAGAGCAATTGGGATTAAGTGCACATAAAATCCACAAAATGAAAATTGTTTTGCCTTCAGCTATGAATAAATAATCCTAAAATCCTAAAATATGTACATTTTAGTGCTGTTGACTCAGTTCAACAGGGAGTTTTTAAAGGAGGCTAAATAAAATAGAGCTAATACAAGTATACCCTAATTGTTCTGTTCTAAATATGACTTGTGTATATTCTTGTCAAAGTCCATGGCACGGGTAAAGATTAAAGTAGTGGATGTACTTAAGAAGTTGACCTACATCAGTTCTTTTCATGTGGCAAACATTTAATGAATACACACTGCAAACACTTGGAAACAAATGCTGTTTTAGAGCTCCTGAAACAATGGCTATCGCTGATAATGCATTGCATCCTGCTGGGAAAAAAAATGGGCATGTATAACGGTTGCACAAATATTCTCTATTTTTGCTTGAACACTTTGCTCACATAAAGGCGTTCTGAAGCTTTAAAGTGCAATTGTGTACACACCAGTGTTGAAGTCAGACTGAACTCTCTTAGCAAACATGTACACAATTCTCCAGTTTTGGTGACTGCTAAAGATTGGCGAACCTAGAAGCAAACTTGCAGTTTGAGGCTATTCGAAAAGAAATTGAGTGTGCTTGGTGGTGAAAGAAGTAAGGAAGAATTTGTACTGGCAACTGATAATGCAATTTGCCTCCCTTCTATCCTTAAGCTATTGACAGAAAAGAGTAACTTACCCCAGAGCGCCTTTATATGAGACCTGGACTAAAACCCAAGATATGGAGATGAAAGTTCTGCATATTTCCTAATTCCAGAGTTGCCAGCAAAGTGAACAAAGAGGCTTATTTATGAGAAGTGTTTATAAGATACTGAATCATTGCACAAAAACACTAGTTTTCTCACATTTCAGGAAAAGGATTGTTTTGTTAATTTGGCTTTCTTATGAACTCCATTCAAAAATACAGGGTTAGATTGGGCCAATTTTTTCCTACTTTTCCTTTGTTCATCTTCTTTTTCCATCATCAGCTATAAAGAACACTTATTTTGATGAACATTTTTTAAAAAAAGATTTTAGTTTGCACTTGATTAGCTTTCCAAAGCATCCAATTACTTAACGAGCATTGTTAAGGCCTCTTTATTTCGCTTAGTTAATTGTGTTGCTTAATACTTTTATGTTAAATGGCACCACTTTTGTCTAGCTGAAAAACTGTTCAATGAGTAATAGACTTCCTTGCTAAATTCCTAGGTTCCCTGGCTAGGAAGCATGACTCCTTCATCAATGAAGTAATGCTTGATGGGTAAATCTCTGTACCAGAGACTCCAAATACAGCTCTAAAGATTGTCCTGGATACATATCTATTGATAGTATTCTGTGGGCTGTACAGCTTGAATAGGAAATGGCTTTGGTGGGTCTGGAACTTTTGATCTAAAGATCATTCTATTATGTGGTGACGCTCTAGAGCAGGAGTCCCCTGTTGTGGATCAGCATGTCAGCAACAGGGCCGCGCAGACAAGTGAGGCCCCATCTGTGGGATGCAGGCAGCACGCGAAATCACATCCCCTCTGGTCTGCGGAAAAACCTTTTTCCAAGGAACCAGTCCCTGGTTCCCAAAAGGTTGGACGCCGCTGCTCTAGAACCAAGCTGTTGTTGGCATCTACACGTTGGCTGAGGCATGGTTTGTTTTAACCAATGGCTTAGTTAGATCAGTATATGGATCACACAGGGGCTTAGCAGTAGCTGTGAAAATTGCCTCTATAGGTAGTCCTTGACTTATGATCAAATTAGAGCCTAAAATGTATGTCTCTTCTCTGTACAGTATAGGTAGTCCTAGGCTTACAACCATTTAGTAACTCTTTGGAGTTACAACAGCACTGAAAAAAGTGACGACCAGTTTTCACTTATGGCCATTGCAGCATCCCCATACTCATGAAATCAAAATCCAGACACTTTTGCAATTGACTCATATTTATGACGGTCGCATTTTCCTGGAGTCACGTGATCCCCTTTTGTGACTTTCTAACAAATGAGGAAGCCAGATTCACTTAACAACAGTTTGTCTAATTTAACAACTACAGTGATTCACTCAACTCTGTCAAGAAAGGTTGTAAAATGAGGAAAACTCACTTAACAAATGTTTCACTTGGTGACAGGGGTTTTGTTGTGGCCCACCAGTGGCCTGCATGGATTGTTGCTGATCCCGACAACGAGGAGGCTGGTGTGGTGCTGCGCCAGCAGCCTGTTTGGCCGGTGCTCAAGTCAGATAGCGAGGAGGCTGGAGAAGATGTGGTGCCAGAGGCGGGGATTCAGCCAGGGCCTTCAGAACCTCCAGAGACTCCTTTAATTGAAGAGGATGAAGAGGAGGAGCCTCTTCTCAATGCACGGGCACGCAGAGCTGCCAAAAGGCAGGAGTGGTTCCTCAGGAGGAGGTCTCCTCGAGAGTAAGGCTTGGGGCTAATTGGCCACTCCCTTAGCCTAGTTAAGAAAGTATGCAGCTTGCAACAAGCTGCAGGAAACAATTTTAGTTCGCTAATCATCGCGTTGGGATGTCTCTGCAACCTTGCTTCTGGGCTTTCTGCCAACTCCAGTAAGACTCTGACTATCTTATTTATGGAATTCTGGCAGGCTGTTAAGAACGCTTATTAGCAGCCGGCATTTGCTAAAACTGCGTTATTTGAGGTGCTGTGTTCTTTGGGATCCGTAGCTGGGGCAGAACAGGTTTTGGGTTCAATTGTGGTTGTAAGTCGAGGGCTACGTGTAGTGCAGTTTCAGAACAATTTCAGATCAGTTCATTAACTGAACATCCTTTTATTTTACTATTCCCATATAAAATCCTACCTGAATTTTTTTTTTGAGAATTATACTTCAAGAGATGTGGAGGGCACCAGATCGAGTTTAGTACCACACTGGCAATCCTTCAGGGTTAGATTATATAACTTATGTGTGACTGATGCCTGTTCTTAATTTTTTGCCTTTATTTTCATTTTTCCTAACAATATCCTGTCGGACATTATTTTTTTAAGGGAGTGCACTGGAGGATTAGTTTGAGAGGTTTGCAGTGTTCCTTCCTCCCCTCCCCCTCACTTTCTCATCATCCTTTTGAAGAACAGAGATGATTCTGTAGCAGCAAGACAATTATCACTCAAAGGCATAGAGTGGGATTTCTAATATGCTTCACAGCTTCTTTTGCACATTTGATACCAGTTTTGTACTTGTACTGACTTCAAAGGCAGGGTCCTTTAACTGGGGAATAGGAAGCACTGTATAACATGGGTTTACGTGGTTGAAACTGGCACAAAATTTGTATGATCTCATATAATTGGGAAGATTGCTCTCCGCTCCAGGCTTTATGGAAATCAAAACTAGGAGGAATCTAAATGAGTCTGTTTTGAGCGGAAGAAGAGAGAATATTTATTGTTATTAATGAACTTTAGGTAGTTTTTTTTATGAAGTGGTTATCACAATGCATTTTCTTCCTGTACTGTTTTTTTATTTGTTTTTTGAAGCAAAATCTTTTCCTTCAAAACAGATGGTAAGATTTCCAGATATTTTGATGTCATTTTATTCTAACTGGGATTGGGATGAAGGGGAAGATATATTGACCAAATATGATGAAGTTTGAAATTTCCTTCTGAAACTTTACTAATGCCTAACCCTAAAATGCATCATGTATGAAAGCATTAAATGCATCATGTATGAAAGCATTAATGTATGCTGTTTGGAATAATTTCCAATAGAGAGCAAATTGTTCAAATGTTTTAGGACCACGTGTACAAAAGTCTCCTCTTTTGTTTAAAAACATTCTGCATGTTTACTCAGAAATATGATATTTAACAGAGATTATTCCAGCCAATCATGCTTTAGATCAGTATTCTCCAAGCTTGGCAACTTTAAGATGTGTGGCTTCAACTCCCAAACTTCTCTAGCCAGGCATAGGGAATTCTGGAACTTAAAGTCTACACATTTTAAAGTTGGCAGGTTTGACAAACACTACTTCAGAGTGAACCCTTAAAATTATGTGCAAGTCAAGCTGAAAGTAGGAATAGATTTCAACACCGCTGCTTTGTACTACTGAGACACATGAACCTTCATTTTTGCCATCTGGAAAGAGAAAAAAACAACCAATCACTAAAATTGACATGACAACATTTTTTAATCTGCAAAAGTCAACTGATTTGAGAAGTAGTTTTGTACAGTCTCAGTACAAAAGTTTATAAGCATATTCACGTATTTTAATTACAACTTTGGTTACTATTGTCCTGCTGCATGTTTCTTTCTCCACCTCCCCAAATCATAACATATATGCTGGGTGACTAAACACTTGACTTTAAAAACATCCTCCTCCTTCTAAAATAAACTGTTTTCCATGGAGGAAATTTATGTTAACATTCTGCTTGCTCTCCCAATTTCTCCAGGAAAAATTAAATGAAATCTTCTGAAATCCTTCTCTTCCCACCTCCGTAGATCCCCCCCTTGTTTTAATCTCCCCCCCCCCCGGAGTACAATGAAAATGGGTTTTGAGAACCATTGCAACCTGTAACCCTTTCAGATAAGAACAGATGCTTAGAATGAGCAGAGATATGTAAGGAGGAAATTGTAGCATTATCTATAACTAACAGGGTTTGAAATCAGCAAACCAACAGACAGATTCTAATGATCACAACTTGTGAAGAACCGTAAACTGGATTGTCAGTGTGTTACTTATTTCCTTGCAGACAGAACATGTGTCCTCTTTCACAGAAAAGACAACAAGGGATAGGAAGCAGGTGGGACCCTGGTCTTCAGTGATAGTGCTAAGAGGAGATTTATGAAGTTGGCCTTCAGTTTCTTGTGTTAAGCCTCAAAATTGCTTTGTGTTGTTGTACTGTATTGTTAACTCCCAGGTCAATGTAGTCTTATTGATATCTTGCTGCAAATGATCTCTTAGTCAAGAAATCTGGCTCCATATACAGGTAGTCCTCGACTTACAACAGTTCATTTAGTGACCGTTCAAAATTACAATGGCACTAAAAAAAGTGCTGTTATGATCGTTTTTCACAGTTACGACCGTTGCAGCATCCCCATGATCAAAATTCAGATGCTTGGCGACTGGTTCATATTTATGACCATTGCTGTGATCACCTTTTGGGGCCTTCTGACAAGCAGTCAGTGGGGAAGCCAGATTCACTTAACAACCAGGTTACTAACTTGTCAACTGCAACGATTCACTTAACAACTGTGGCAAACAAGGTTGTAAAGCGGGAGAAAACTCACTTAACAAATGTCTCAACAACAGAAATGTTGGGCTCAATTGTGACCGTAAGTCGAGGACTACCTGTACATATAATAAATTAGTATTAGGAATTATATTCCTTGGCTGAACTTGGACCAATCACCAGCAGGTCCATAGGTAAGGTTTGAGGTCATGGATCCAGGCTTTCTTTACTTACCAGTGAATGAGGTACCAAAGATATCACAATCTGAAGTGAGTGACATAATAAATCACCCTGAAAAGAAGGATCCCTGCAGAGGCAAAGTCAAAAATTACAAAGCTCTTCATCCCAGTTTAACTGCACTCTCTATTTCACAGACTGTTGAGTTTGAGGTAGCAGGTATCCCAACCAAAACTGCATTTTCTACCTACATTATTCCTTGTGTAAACTGGAAATTGCATTAACACACTGCATTGTTTCTTATTTTTACCATCACCTGTGTTATCCTCCATTTGTGGCATTCTTCTTACTCAGTGTAAGAGTGGTCATCATTATCCTTTGAACAATTGCACTGAAACCTATCCTCTAATTAAACCCAGGGATTAACTTCGTGTCCCAGTTTAGAAATGAGTTTAAAGGTTTCCCCATAGGCTTGTGGGCAGTGGATGTACAATATATCCCGGTACGCATCCCTAAAATCTCCAATGAAGACTTGACTTTATACCAACAAATTCTAGAAGCCCATTTTATATCATTTATTTAAAGATCAAGAGCCAGCGATCTTCATAAAGTTGTCCATAAAAATTGCATATCCTAAAGATATCAAATATCTCACAATTCATATATTAACAGCTGCAAGAATAACTTATGCAAAAAATTGGAAGCAAGAAAGAACACCAAATGAAACAGAAGTAATAGAAAAAATCTTAGAATGTGTTGAAATGGATAGGTTAACCAAAGAAATACAAGAAAGAGAAGAATCAGATTATTACAAAATATGGATTAATTGGTATAATTGATTAAAAATGAGAAATAAACAAAAAATATAAGGGGAAATATTACCTATTTAAATATATAAAAAAATGTTACTAGATTAAGGAGAGGTGAAGAAATATATTATAAGTAGAATTGTAGAATGTCACTTTGAAAAAATGGTTAAGAAGAAATCATAATCTTTTTGTGTATATGCTGTATAAATGTTTGTTGTGTATATGTTATGTTATGTCTTTTTTAATATTTATACTCAATAAAAATTTATTTTAAAAAAATTGCTGTCTCTTGATCTTCAAATAAATGATATAAAGTGGGCTTCTAGAGCTTATTGGCATATAAAAGGGAGTCTGAATTATAGAAAAGGTGTAGATACTTTAAGGCATTGCAGACAAGTGCTAAATTTGCATGTCTGGGGCCCGCAAAGTATCTTTTGCCTTTGAATCCTAGATGCTACCCAGCCATGTTATTAACACTTAAAGCATGTTTCAGTTTTCGTTTGGGCTACTAGTATTGCTTTAGCAAGAGCCAGTGTGATGCTTAGATTGTTGTTTTATGATTTGGAGGGGTTCCAGATAAAAAGACCTTCTCAGCCACAAAGGTTAGAAGTGCTCAGACTGGGAGCTTCAGCTTTCTGGGAGCACATTTAAAGGTGAATAGAAATTTAGGGGAACTTGGGGTGTTGTTGTTGCCAGAATTTGTTTCTACTTTGTCTAGATGGGAGCCTGGAGAGAATGGATGTCCACAGTGCATGAGCTCAACCAGGGTGGCAGAGGGAGGGTAATTTCTTCCTTTTAGTTTCATCTACCGCATTGGGTTGCTGAATGCACAAATAAATAAATAAATAAACCTGTGTGCATCCTTCTGTATGAGATAGGTGAGGTAATGCAACAAATAAATAATAATCATAGGCTCCATTGTAGAGACACTTTCAAAAGAAGAAACATTTAAGAGAGATTCTTTTGTGATTACGATATCCTATTTGATTCCAAGCTAAAGTAGGACACTCCAGTCATTCTAGATTTTGTTGAATTTCAGCTTCCCACCAAAAGTATTGCTACTTTTGAATGATGCTTGAATTTCAACAACAGTTCCTATTTCAATTACTGTTGTAAGGATTATCCTATGCCTCTTTGAAGAAAATGTTCCGTGTGCATATGTGTGGTAGGCTCATCGGGGCTGTTCAGTGGGTAGTTAGGACTGCAGAAAAAACAATTGCAACCAGCCTGCCTTCCACTGAGGACCTATACATTGCCCAAACCAGAAAGAGGGCTGAGAAAATGTCTACAGATCCTTCACATCCTGGACATAAACTGTTTTAACTTCTCTCCTCGGGATGCTTCTATATGGCACTGCATGCCCAAACAACTAGACACGAAGATAGTCCCCGTCCCCACCGTGGCATCACCCTGCTAAACACCTAACTCCCACAGCACTGTCTTATGCCTAAAGATATTTATCCATGTAGTAGGCTGTACTGCTATTATCCTTCTCATCTTTCTTATCTTCTAATCTTTCTCACCTTCTCATCTTTCCTACTACTTTCCCCTATTGGTATCTTATGATTTATCACTTGTTGTTTGTATCTTATGATTATGATTGTATCTTATGATTTATGATCTATGACTTATCACTTTTGATGTTTGTATGTGCACGGAGAGCTTATGCACCACAGACAAATTTCCAGTGTGTCCAATCACACTTGGCCAATAAAGAAGTCTACTAACATGTGGTTTATAGATTATAACTGGAAGTCATTCTAGCTATCTATGGTGCTACCTGTGAATTAGGTTTATTTCCCCAAAAAATAAAAAGTAAATTTGACAGGATTTCTTTCAGTCTATAAATTTTTTGATCCTAGGGTTCTTCGGATGAGCATGGATGAGGAGGAGAACATTCATTTCTAAACAGATGTTCTTGGTGTTTCACTTTCCATGAAACTACCCAGTGGATAATGTTGCTCTTCTTAACCTAGGGAGTGTAGTTGCCTCCGGGAGACGATTTACCATATATTTGCTGAGACCTTAGGATTTGAGCCAAAAAAATGCACATGTTTAATTACAGTACTACTTGGCACTGTTTGTCTTCAAACAGCCTATATGAATGTTAATTAATAATCACAAAATCCCTGAGGAGCAGGTGAATATTTATTATTGCCACATAACAGGGATTAGGAGGAAGAGGTGGAAGAAGAAACTAGATTGTTAACGATAATCAAAATTAGTTTCGAGACAAAAATGTCTCTCAGATCCTTCCCCCCCCCCACTCTCTTTCTCCTCTTAGTTAAAGACTTGGCTACATTGCCTTGCTTTGCACTTGGCTCCTGTTGGCTCCTTGTCTCGTTGAAGATTCACTCTTGTGAAAGATGGAACTGTAAATTATCTCTTGGCTCGAATTTATGGATTAATGACTTGAGTTGGAAAAGAATGAAGTCCAATTAAGTGCAGTCATTCACAGTGGTTGAGGCTCCCTGGATGTCTTTTGCCTATAAGAAAAGCAACTAGAGGTGAGGGCAGGTCCAAAGGAAATGAGGGTAGAAGTCCTTTCAACCACATGGTTGCCTTAATGAATACTTGCTCTTCTGGATAGTGGAGAACCATCTCAGGTTTTTGATTTGTTTTCTTTGATTACACTGGTAATAAGTAATCAAAATAATTGAATCTAAATATAAATTAATTTAAAGGAAGTCCATAATTTCTTCATTTCCTTCTGAGATGTACCTTCTTACCAAATAAGGACCCTTCTCAATGAAGTAGGATGAAGAAGAAAAATGCCAGTAAATAAGGATATTTTCTTCCATTAATTTTATTCAGTTAGTATAATGTTGCACATTCTGCAATTTTATCCTGGTATTTAAATAGAAGTGTGAGGAGTCTTCTGACTTAACTCTGCTCCATCATGCCTCATAATAGGATTAGAATTGTTTTGCCTGGAGAAAGTTCTGGCAGTTAAATGGTTTGAGACGCAAGCTTCCTCTTGCTATATTCAGGCATATTTCTGCCATCAACTGTGTTCTGGCTTGATATATTGCCTTGTGGAACAGATATCAGGTCATGCTGCATTTCAGAATAGTAAAAACTGAGTTTGTGAATTTGAAGAATGATAGAGAAGAGATGGGCTAGCCTATTCCTTTCACTGTGAAGTCTTCCTTCCTTCCTTCCAAAATATATGACTCACCTGCAGCTCCTGAATAAAAATTGTGTGCATATTTGTGTAATAGCAAAAAAATGTGTTATTTTTCATTCTGGCTAAGGCTGCTGACAGTTCAGCAAGAGTCTTAGGTTCCCATGTGTGCTATAAAAACTTAACATTAATATGGAGGACACTATAAACTCCATTATATTCTACTGCATTCTGTTTTAACTAGCATAAAATGTCAATATTCTACTATAAACCTTAATGATTTTTGTAGGTGGAAGGCTGGTCATTTTAATATTTGTGCTTAAATACTGTTCTTTGGGGTTTCTTTATTATGTAAAGAGTGTCCTGTAGTGTAGTTGGCCTTCCCTTTGATCTAGTTCAGGCCACAGTGACTTTTTTTTTTTTTTTTGCCAGCCATTCAGATATTTATAGAGAGGAAAGATACTCAAGTTGTAGCCTGATTTATTGAGGCCTCTGTGTTGAATCTATTGTACTTTTGGAATATTGTCAATTGTATTTCAACTGGCTTCATGTTGAACACAACTATATTCAATAAATACCTTTTCCTCATCTGAATGATGCAAGCTAGATTTGTTGCACATGGGATGGGGATCATCTTGATTTTATTACTGGGTAATGAAAAGAGGTTGTGCTTCTATCATAGAGGGAGGCAATTGCACATCCTTTGAGGGAAAATATATATGAAAAATCAGAAAGAGGAGAAATTAGGCTTTCGTGCAGTTCACATCAGCTCAATTCCTCTGTTCCATCATTTGGGCATCCTTTTGATGTTGAAAGGATAATAGGGTGCAAGCCTTCATCTCAGGAAGAGATGACTGCCTACAAGATCACATTATCTGGCCATACCTTGTTGGTTTATGGAGTCCAGTCTCCATAAACTAACAGGTTGATGGGGATACTTTTAATTTCATCTCCTGCATTGAACAAGGGGTTTCTAGGTTTCTGTGAGGATGGGAGGAAAAATGCTTTCCCTTTGACAATAAAACAAGCAAGCTCAGAGAGCACCAAGGACCCCTTAACTTCTCATTTTTCTGGGACATAATAATAGATTATGATAAATTCTGCTTTGTTTTATAATATAGTATATGGTATTCTTGGCTTTCTCAAAGATGAAAACCCTAATTATAAATAATTTATATTGTTTAGAGAATATTTTTTTTAAAGAAAAGAATGTCTTTAAATAATGTTTTGCTAACAGCTAATTTTAAGACTTAAAAAGAAAAATATTGATAAAATGATGTTTTCAATAGCAATGTCTTCAAAGTCCTAAATTATTTCCTATGCATGTTGACTTTGTACTGTATTAATATTTGTTTATGAGAAGGTCAGAATGCACTGTTCTGATTGTTTCCAAGGTTCTATGTTAAAATATATTGTACACTTGGCTGAATTAATTTTTTTTCTGCTTGAAGTTTCAACCTGATCTGATTCTAATTCTTTTCAATTAGATCAGCTTCAAGCATTCATTTTGTGATGCTCAAAAGTTTTATTTCTTTCAGGGTGCTTGTAAGCAGTGTGCCGAACAGCAGTAACTATACCATGGAGGTTTCTTGGCAAAGCAGTTCATATTTATGTGGTTTATGCTGGCAGAGAGAATCCACCAGCCTCTTTCTTATGTGTGACTATGAAGGGGATCCCCCTTGGCTTATAATTGAAAATTCACCACTTTGCTTGGGATTATTGTATAGTTGGTTATTCTGGAAAATGTTGAGTTGGAGACAATATTTTATGTTTTATATAAAGTACAGTAATAAAAATTATGCTGTATAATTTATGACTAGCACTGATGATGTTATTTAGTTTGGATAATGAAATGTCTGCAAAAGAACAAGATAGACAGATAGACGATAGATAGATAGATAGATAGATAGATAGATAGATAGACAGACAGACATAGATAAATAGATGATAGATAGATAGACGATAGATGATAGATAGATGGATGATAGATAGATAGATAGATAGATAGACGATAGATAAATAGATAGATGACAGATAGATAGATAGATGATAGATAGATAGATAGATAGATAGATAGAAGATAGATAGATAGATAGATAGATAGATAGATGATAGATAGATAGATAGATAGATAGACGATAGATAAATAGATGACAGATAGATAGATAGATGATAGATAGATAGAAAGATAGATGGATGATAGATAGAGATAGATAGATAGATAGATAGATAGATAGATAGATAGATAGATGGATGATAGATAGAGATAGATAGATAGATAGATAGATAGATAGATAGATAGATAGATAGATAGATAGATAGATGATAGAATCACTTAGCCTTGCAAGGGCAATTAAGTCCAGTATGGTTCTATCATCATGATTGTTACTGTTCAACACACAGCCAGATGTTTATATTAGATCTGACATTTTTATCCACCCGTTGAGTCCTTCCCAAAAACCTGGGATAGGCAGATGTTATTGTTTGATGGTGTTAAGAGATATTGTGAAAAGGATGTAAGCTGTTCCAAGTAAAGCTGCCGTTTATTGTTCTTTCCATCTTTTATATATTTTCGTTAACTGAAGGCGATGAACATGCTTAATATTCCTGCCTCCTCTTTTCTCTTCAGATTTTGTTTTCTAATTTCAGAAAGAATCTTACGAAAGTTCTCTTTTTAATTAGAAGCTGAACTATGAACTATCATGGATTGCATAGCTCAACTTTCCACTTTTGCTATCTATACAAGTAATATTTGTCAAGGAACCAATATTTTAAATGTTACATGGCAACATTTTTGAATACAATGCCTTCTTGGACCTAATTACACCTAATGTTAAAGCAGTTGTTGTCCAAGGCTGAAGCTGTAAGGTGGGAGGCTAAGGGTCTCAAGCCCCCTTTTCTAGTAGCCCTCTGGATTTTCATATACTGGCCTTGCCTCTTGCTAGCAGCCTGTACTTCACATTCTCACTACCTGTTTTCTAAGAGATGCTTTACCTGACTCCAGTGTGTGTGAGAAAGAGTGCTCTCACACCCTGTGTATTTTTTCTGGTTATTAAAAGGTAAAACATGCAAAAAGTGAAATAATTTCAACAGAGTACCTTCTGATTTTATAACATAGATGTAAGTGAGTAGATAATACACCCCTTTTCTTCCTCTTTGGGAACTAGATGAATTTCATCAAAGATAAGTAAAATGAAACTTTTATTTTTTTAAAAATAAGACAAAACATCCTTTGCTCATTTTAAAACTTAAAAATGCAAGAATTCATTTCTGAAAAAGAGAAATTACAGCTGTCCAGACTGCAGTAAAACAGCTGTTTAAGAGTAGTGTACAAAGGAAAAACAGAGTGCTTCTGGCATAAGCATAATTTGCTTGTTTTTTGGCCCAGTCTTGAAAAAAATTGGCGGATTGATCAGTGCTGTGGAGTCGGAGTCGAGGAGTCGGAGTCAGAGGAAATTTTGGGTACCTGGAGTCGGAGTCGGAAGTACAAAAAACTGAGGAGTCGGAGTCGGAACATTTATCTCCCGACTCCACAGCCCTGGGATTGATTAGATATTTCAAATTAATATTACAGAGTATAAGAACATTCTGGAGAAAAATCTCCTCATACATGATCATTCTAATGGATAGAAGACTAAGATTGCTCATTTAGTTTATGTTAAAGCATAGACTATTTTCTGTTTATGACTGAACGTCTGTTTATGACTGAACGTGTATATATTTGAGGAAATGTCAAGATTTAGATCAAGGCCCATAGACAGATTTTTATATCATAATTTCTTTTGCTGATTGCATATAAGTCTTTAAAAATATATGAATGTCTGATAAATGTGACATGAAAGCATATGTGAATAAACACTATTCTAAAAAACATATAAGGTAATCCTCTACTTATGACCTAATAGAGCCCAGTATTATGGTTGTGTAGTGGTCACCATGTAAGGACTGTGCCTGGTTTTACAAGCTTTTATGCCAGCTGAAATACACCAATGTGGTGAATAGAAGTCTGTGCTGAAGAGTCTAGCAGCCTCTTCCAACTGATTTTGCTACGAAATTGGCATGTAGTCACACAAGTTGCCATTCTGGTGTAGCATGATAGTACTTGCACCAGTTAAATTACTATCACCCACACATGCTCAACAGGTCACTGGTATGTATAAAGATTCTCTCACCGTTTGCTGATTAGCCTTCTGCAGAAGCAGTTAGTAATGAGCATTTCAGCACAGATGGTGCAGTTTGGGAATATGAAGAAGTTTCTAACATAGTGATTGGCAGTTGTGTGCTGCAGGAGGAATGATTCAAAACACCTCCTAAACACATTGCCTGCACTCAGTATGTTCCATTTCAATGGATTTGGCCTACAGCATGTACAAGAAATAGCTTATAGT
This sequence comes from Pantherophis guttatus, assembly GCF_059756535.1. Classification (NCBI taxonomy): domain Eukaryota; kingdom Metazoa; phylum Chordata; class Lepidosauria; order Squamata; family Colubridae; genus Pantherophis; species Pantherophis guttatus. The sequence goes on from NC_142063.1 coordinate 141,454,612, forward strand.
TGAAATTTGAGCCTGGAGTCCAGTTTCTTGGTATGGTTGACTGCAAAAATTGCCTTGGTGGAAGTTAATGAATTGTAGGCTTAGATCTATCATGGGTTTCATTTGTCCTCAGCTCTCTTTGAGTGGGAATTGCTGCATTGATACGTGTCCAGCTGGACCTAGGAAACCCTATCTTAATAAAGCACAGGAAACTTTATTAGAGATGTAATGATGATCAGAGTGAGATTTACCTTTATTCATCCTGATCAGTTAGGATCACCATTGCTTTTATTTCTAAGTACCTAGTAATCTGATGGCAGAACGCATCCAGTATGGCTACCACAAGCCTGATTTGGAGAGACAGAAAGCGGCTTGCACAAAAACGTTTTGATGTAATGATGGTCCCCTTGTCCCTCATCTCAGCCAAACTGTGGCAATGCCAGGAGAAAGATAAATGTCAAATAAGGAAGAGGTGTTGGACACACAATTTCTCTCCTCAGTTTTGCTGTTTTTCTCTTAGCTCAGAAAGCTGAACACATTTCTGCTGGGTGAATTGAAATAACTGTTGGAGATACTCAGTTTTTCATCTATCAAAATATCCTTTAAAATTGGTATTGAGCAAAGGCAGCATATATTTATGAAGTATAATACAAAAATATATATTTCAAGCCACATTTGCATGCTTATTGTGGTTTCATTTGATAGATTTTTGAGTAAAACCCTGTAGCAAACTACTTATACAAGTTGTATGGCCCTGAAGGGATTAGACCTTCTCTTGACAAGTAATGTGGATTCAGATTTAACTGGTGTTGCAGTCAAAGTGATCATGTTTAATATTTCAGTCACTTGATCTAGTCTAAAGGAATGTCAGCATAAACCTGTTCTCCCACATGTCTAAAAGCCGTGCTTGAAAGAGGAGGTGAAATTGTGTTACTTGCTGGCTGTATAAGGACATGATTTTAGTAGGTATAGCTTTCCATCTTTAGTGCCCTGAGGCTGAGTTCACAAATATAAAGTATTCATTTCATTCTTGTTTTCTGAAAAGCCCCTGAAGGCAGGACAAGAAGCAATGGATAGAAACTAATCAAGAAGAGATCCAACGTAGAAATAAGAAGAAATTTCCCGACAGTTAGAACAATTAATCAGTGGAACGACTTGCCTCCAGAAGTTGTGGTGCTCCATCACTGGAGGTTTTTAAAAAGAGATTGAACAACCATTTGACTGAAATGGTGTAGGGTCTCCTGCTTGAACAGGGGATTGGACTGGAAGACCTCTAAGGTCCTTTACAACTGTAAAAAAAAGGAAACTCCCAATTATTAAAATGATAAGACCATAGGGCACCTGGAGGGCTAGGTTTGGAAGACAGACCAATATTCAACTGCCATTTTGTCTTTTAAAATGTGTTTTTTAAAAATGCGTTTTTTATTCTAAATTAGAATAAAGCCAAATATTTCATGTTGATCTGGAGTTTGATCTGTAAAACTACATATTCACATTTAAATCTTCCACATCTTTAGTTTATGCTTTTTCTGATCTATGACGGGCAGGAGTGGTGTTTTCTTTAAAAATATATTTTTTTTATTGAAAAGTTTTAAAAAGTTTTACAGACATTTCCCCTTCCCCCTCCCTCCTCCCCTTCCAATCCTCCCCTTCCCCTCCCCACCTTCCCAGAGCAAAATACAGGGTATAACATTTGACAATCATAAGCTAACATAAGCTAATTATCTATAGCCTCCTATCCCCCTCTTGAACTTTTAACTCCCCTTTTACTAAACTAAATTTAAGTACTTTATAAAATCTCTTTGATCATTCATAAGCTATTTGAAATTTTTTAGTCCGATATTTGCCTTGAATATAATCAATCCATCTTCTCCATTCTAACATATATTTCTCATTTGAATGGTCCTTTAGATATGCTGAAATTTTTGGCATTTCTGCTAAATTTACTACTTTTAATGTCCATTCTTGAATAGTAGGTAAATCTTCCTTCTTTCAGTACTGCGCCACCAAGAGTCTTGCTGCAGTTTTTAAAAATAATTTTTATTTTAAAAAAATTGACAGTTTTCTTCTTTAGGCAGGAGTGGTTTTAAGTACTTTTCATTTTGCTGCATTCCTAACTTTGTATTCTGAAATTCTTTAATGATAGAAAAGCTTTACTGGATTGCTTTATCTCCAATATATCCTCTCTATGCAGGAGGTATCATCATTTGTTAAGTTTTTGTGCCAAATGCAATTTAGAATATTTCAATATTAATCTGAACAAAGTTATTCTGCATAGTTGGCGAAGAGGCTACAGTTAGATTCAATTACTTTTATTGGAAGATTATTTTGACTTGATACACTTTGGACATGGGAATGACTTTCAAGTGGTAGGGTAGTTATTTTTCAATGCAGCTGATTCTTTTAAAATACTTATCTTCTGCCTTCTCCTTGATGGGATTACATTTCCTGGAATTCTAAGCCAAATAGGATTTGGGGAATTCTAGGAAGTACAGTCCCAAAACGTTTGGCAGACACCAAGTTAGAGAAAGCTGCTTGTGATTACATGCCTGGTTTAACACATAGAATGGCCCCTTGATTATAATCTTGCTGCTATCATTCTCACCCTTCCATAGTGTAAAAAAAAAAAATTCCCTGGTTTGAATGTCCATCTGTTCCAAGCGCTTTTGCATTACAGTGGAATGGCAAGACTTTTTCTTATTCCAAACCTATTTCAGACCATGAGTATTTGATAACATGATAAGAATACCAGCAGGTTGTTGAAACTATGTGTGTGGTTTTTTATTTACTGTCAAGTAGATCAAAGTTTAGCAACACTTCAAGATGCCACCAGATCTGGAAGATTAATTTAAAATCTTCATAGTTTTCAGGAGATTTTGATAGTTTTGTGTGACATCCAGGTGGTCTTGCAAGATTCCAATGTGTTGGGTATGTGAGGGGAACTTGAGTCAGATTGCAAAGATAAATGGGAACAAAGCAGGTTGTTGAACCTTGAGAAGAAAATCAATGCTATTATCAAGTATAGTCACTAATTCAAATACATGGCATATGCTTGATACAGTCAAGAGCTCAAGTGAATATGCCTCTCTTACTATTATTCCTTGTGCTTCTGAATTTTTGGAATCTAATGAAAAACTACCCTAGAAGACAGATAGCAAATGGCTTAGAGAGACTTGTCCTCTCTGTATTTAGAATAAAGCTTATAATTAAACTTTCTTTTTTTTTTTTTTACTTCTAATATATTTGTTCACTGTTTGAACATAAGAGACAACACTTACGTTGTCAACACATAAGAGACAACACATATAGACAACACTACAAAATCGTGATTGGAAAAATCATTCATCTCTTTAGCACAGGGTTCCCAAAACTGTCAGGTATTATTACCTCCCTTGGTGCAGAGTTCAGGGAAGGTGTGAAGAATGTTTTAGTTGTACATTGTTGTACATATTGTACCAAACAATACGCTCTTCCTAAAATACTACTTTCAAAGTGAGTATCGTGGTGGAGGAGTTGCAAATATTTCTTCTTTTTTTATGTCTTTATTAAAAATACAATTTTTCTGTATTATTTTCATTGTTCACTTATATTCATTTTGGTACTTGAATCTTCAGGGGAGGTGTGTACATTAGTAAAGGGAGGATTATGGCTAAGAGTTTAGGACCCCCCCTGGTTTAGCAAATGAAATTTGGAATAGAGATATTTTGATGATGCTACCATATTTTTGAAAGCATTTTTTTTTTTTTTAGAAACACTGAGATTTACTTTAGGGCCAAATAATGGCCAGCTGGGATTGTGGAAGGAGAGATTTTAAAGCAATCTTCAGAACTTGCATTATTATTTTGACTATTTGTTGCTTTGCTATAGATTTTTTTTTTTTATGATTAATCTTATTTTAAGATGCATTACATTTTATATGCACTGGTGATTCACTATAAAAAAAAAAGAAAAAAGAAAACATGAAATATATGGATACTTCTGGAAAAGGCTAGGCAAGTGAAGAAGAACTTTGTTTAAAATAATGTGGCTTTTGTAGCCCTGAACTCTGTTTGCCACTTGTAATTGGCAGCAAAGCTAGATGGGTCACTTTTCAGAGAGTAATTAGTACACTAATTATGTTTGACTGTTTGGCCATGCTTGCATGTTGTAATTGAGGTGGAATGGTGAACTCCTTCATTGGGTCTGTTCAGGGTCTTACTGGTGATAGTGCAATATAATGAAGCTTGTCTAGACTTCAGAATGAATGGAACATATCTGACCTTTTCCCAAGACTTGGAAGCAAAATGGAAAAGTAAAAATGAAAGGAGGGGACCCAGACAGAGATGACAGAACACTTGAAGCAGAGAACAAACACTGTCTTTTCACAAAATGTCAAAACAACCGGCTGAAGAGAGAACATAATTGTGGTAAGGAGGATGAACCGACAAATTGCGAAGATAAATGTTTAAAAAGGAAGAAAAAAAGAAAGAAATTGGAACTATTTAATATAACTAATGAGATTGTCTGTCAGTCAACTGGAGGGATTTCAAACCTTCTCCCCAGAGGCCCAATTGAAAATCATGGAGGAAGCCATGTTGAAGTAGTGGCAATGTGAGGACAGAAAAACTCAGAAAAACTACCTGTGGAAGAAACACAAACTTGTTTTCTTCAGGGGAACTGGGATATTGAAAAGGAAAGTAAATTCTTACTCATTCTTTATTGAAAACGTCAACCATTTAATCACTTTTTAATTTCATCCATGTACCTTGAGATAAACAATTATAGCCAGTGGCAGACTATTAGGGAAAAGCAAGCAAGTCCATCTAAAGCTAGGTCTATTCCTATAGTTTCAGAAATGCTGAGTTAATATATTGACTTTCAACTCAGGTATTGTTGAATCTACAACTGCATTCAGTCAGAATGGTGACAGCTTTTTAAATTTAATACAAGGATGGAGAACTAATGGTCCTCAAATATCTCACATCAATCTTGCCATTAGTCATAGCAGGTGGAGTTGATGGTAGTAGAAACCTAACTGTGTCTGAAGGACTACTTGTTACCCATTCCTGGTTTGAGGGAAAGGCAGAGAAAGGATTTCTAAGGGCAAAGTCTTATTTTTAATAAGTATATAGAAATGGGAATTTCAGTAGATCTGGCCCTTATCTCATTCCTGTGACCAACTGTATCTATCAAGAATTCTGTCCTGGGAACAATTATTTATAGAGCAATTGTTACATTTGGTCATCTTTACAAAAGAAGCATTAAAATAATTAAAAACGGATCCAAATATGTTGTTGGTGGTTTGTTCTCTGAGCTTGTTTAGTTTCCAAACATTTCATCACCAGGCTAGGTAGCCTCATCAGAGGAACTTCGGTTGAAGTGTCTTGTTTCAATTCTCTTCTGCTGTTATAGGTTTTATGTGGTCAGTTGGTCATGATGAATGTTACCTAGCCTGGGGATGAAATGTTCAGAAAGTAAACAAAAAGCTCGGAGAACACACTACCACCAACATCTACCAAGTGTGCTACAAATATTTTCCACCATTTCTAGATCGAAATAATAGGTTCTCCAGCTGAATTAATGGGTTATCTGTTACTGACGTTAAATTGAAATAGCTCTTGGAATATTTCTATTTTAGACTACACTATAAACCTTTGGAAAAGCTTTCACGTTTGATGAGTTATCTGCCCTGACCGTTCACATCCTCCTCTGCACCTCTACCTAGTAATTGAACATTTGTCAGGAGTAGCACAGAAGTTGTTGCTACTCACGCAGATGTGGGGTCTTGCCCTTTGTGAAGTTTCACCCAGTATGTTCCTGCTTGTTTCTCTGAATTTGTTGTGCTTGTCCTTACTTTGGTGGAAATTGGATGAAATGCTTCCAAATGTAACAGTAACAGGAAAAGGTTCTGTGTTGTGAAACTGTTTGCGTGTTTTCTCTCATTAAAATGATTATAAAACAGAATAAGTGTACACAGAAAGGTGAGGCTGTGAGAAGTGATGGGACAAAGAAAAAGATTTATTGCCAGTACTCATTTTGAGAGAATTTATATTGCAGCATTTTAGAGATATAATGACCTAATCAATTTTGTACAGCGAGCTATATGTTAAAAATGAAGTTGCCACTTGCCTGATTTTTGGTAACAGAGATGGGGGAACACAAGCTGAGGTGTTACTCAGCCGGTTCGGACTGGTTCAGGCAAATTGGTAGCGGCGACCGCCTGGATGTAATGCTGTCCTATTTAGGATAAAGATAAGGATAATTTTATTTCTATACCGCCCCGTTCCCGAAGGACTCGGGGCAGTGTACAGCCAGGTAAAAACACAATACAAATATCACAATTTAAATTTTAAAAAATTATTAAAAGTATTACATTTAAGGCCAATTAACTAAAAAACCCCAAAATTTAAGAATTCCAAATTTAAAACTCAATTTAGCCATGTTTTCGAGGGTGGGCGTATGTGTGGAAGGCTGGGTGCATGCGTGGAAGGCACGTACGCAGTGAGCATGCAGAAGTCCAGGCGCATGTGTGAAAGGTGCGTGCTCAAGCAAAGCACATGCGCAGAAGGCCAGGTGCATGTGCAGAAGGCGCGTGCGCACAGCAAGCATACGGAAGGCCTGGCGCATGCACGTGGTGAACCGGTGGCAACAATTTGTGAAACACATCCCTGAAGTCATTGGGGTAAACAGGATTCTCTTAAAGACCACATGATTCACTTAACAACTGCAGTGATTTGTTTGAAAACCCTGGCAAAATAGATGGCATAACAGGCTGCGATTTACTTAACAGCCACCTAGCTCAGCAACAAAAATTTATTGTAAGTTGAGGACTGCCTGTAACCTTAAGGCTGCCTAGGGTTTGCATAATATATGGTACATTTGAATCCGTGATGCTTATTAGGAATCATAAGATAAGGGAAACATTTTTTACCTTGTTTAGATTATATTATTAAGACTTCATAATATAGTTCAGGCATGTTTCACACAAAATGTATATGTAACCCAACAATATGGCTGAATGTTGAAATTTAGCCTGTGTGGAGACTATATTACAGAGCAAATTATACACAGTGCAACTTGTCCAAGCAATTTCCAGAGCTTTTATCATCCCCAGGTGTTAAAAATAAAGAATTATGATATGTTTATGGTAGCATTTCTGGAAATAGTATTTCATTTTAAACAGTTTAGTTGCAAATATTTGAATGCTGAGCGGAAACATGGTTGGGAATCTGGAAGAAAATGCAAATTAATCTTACAAGAGGAGAAGTATCCACTATTTATGGTTTTAAATTTGCTATTTGTGAATAATATAATTGATGTAGAGGTCATAAAGAAAAAAATCTAGCTCTGTACTACCAGATTTGTGTCCCAGTTGTCTCTTTTTATCAATTTTTTTTAAGACTGATGCTTTGTGAAAGGCTGTGTGAAAAGTTATGCAGTGAAAGAAAAAACAACCCTTAACTTTAAGTTACACAATATATTTTTATTTTAAAAAATGTTTGCTTGAATGAATTGTTCAAAGGATTTGTTTTCCAATCCATATAGGTCTAGACCTTTTGAAAATACTTTTCTAAAATTCTTTTATCACATGAATGCAGAGTTCTCCACATGAAATAAAATGAAATTGAAAATAACGGTGAAACTCAATCCTCATTTTCATTATTTTTTTGAAGGACCCCCCCCTCCTTTTTTTTTTTTTTTTTTACTAAACTGCAACAATTTTTCAGGGGTTTAAAAGGTGAACTGGAGAGTTACTTGAAACATTTTTTAGCCCAAGTGCCCTTGCATATGATACTCAGTTGTGATTTAGCATTATAAAGATCCTGTGTGAATTTTGAGCTTGCATGCTCCTTTTAAATGCATTTTTAAAATGCAGTAATATCCAATATGCAACAATTAGTATTAATTTTTTTTTTAAGAAGGCAGAAGTATTCCATCAGTAAATGGATGAATTTGAATCCTGACTTTTTTGGGAAAGGAAAGATTTGGAGGATGAGACTTTTTTACACCTTTTATGTTCGTACTTGAAGCTCCTTTTCCCCTCCTTCCTAAGTATGATCTGAAAAGCAGGTTAGTCAACAAAAAGAGCATTTCCATCGGAGTGGAATTACGTGTTTTTCTGGATCTGCCACTATAATCACTCAGCAATTCTAGGAAATCCAAAAAATTTTCATTAAACAGCTAAAGATGAAAAGAATAAACCGTAAGAAGAACCTTGGCACAAGAATTTTTATTTATTAAATTTCTTCCCTACATTTCTGTTTGTGTAAATATTCAAGGAGGCTTACCATGTATGTTTCTGCATATGTGTGTACACATTTCATAACCATAAAAACAATCAAAACAAAAATTAAAAACAAAAGTAAATATTAAAACCAGCATCATTAACGTGATAATTGACAACATGGGCTATCAGCAGATAACTAATTTTAAGCAATTAGATTACTAATTAAATATATATTATGCTAATAGTACTTTACTTACTTTCCTGTAAGTAAAGTTTACTTACTTTCCTGTATTGAGCTTACAAAAGGAAATATTTCTCCAAAGTAAAATCTCACAGAAAAAGTCTTCCCATCCTCTCCATACAATGAAATTCACTTTCCTTTCTAAAAACAATAATAACAATGCTACTAGCAACAAATGTTCTTTCATAGTGGATGAATTGGATTAAAAATGCATGTTGGCTAAATCTAATCAGCAGATTTATATAAGGTAGGAAAAAACTAAGGGTAAAACTTAAAATTTGGTAAAACTCAAAGTGGCGGACTTGCATTTGCTAACTTTATAAATAATATTGTGCAACTGTCATGAATAACAAAATGTGTCTGTCATGAATAACTGTCTGTTATGAATAACAGAATGCATGAAATCACCAAATAACAAGAGTATCAGTCATAGAAGGAGCTGGTGTAGCCAGTGGACTTCATAAATATTTATGGTACAAAGAAAGAGAAGAATCCAACATTGTAAGACAAAGTTTGTTAAGATATGGAATATTTTTAAAACAAGAATAAGTCTGTTTTACCATCACGTGCTTTCTATTTCAGGGATAAATATGGCAAAAAAGATTTAATCAAACATGCTGATAAGATATATCCAGCCTCAGAAAATAGATTAAAAACACAGCCAGAACTACTCAGTGATGATAAAAATTCACTATGAGTGATGCAGTTACAAATTGTAGGACAAATAAAAAGTGATCTTAAGAAAGAATAAGGAACCTTGAAGAAGATGACTGAAACATTTACGGAAAATCAAGATTATGTTTAGGTATATAAAAATAGTTACTGAAATATAACATAGAAAGATGATAAAGTGGATTGGAAATTTCACTCACAGTATAACAATGGAAAAAGTGGAAGAGCTCTGGAAAAAAAATCAATAAAATTTATTTCAAGCTATAAATGTAAGGGGAAATTGTTATCAAATGTTCTGCAGATGGTACATAACCCTAACAGTGGTTACCAAACAGACAAAATGTGCCTTACAACAGTAAAAATCGGAAATAAGAAATATTCTGTCACATGTGATAGTCTTGTTAAAAAATGTAGATAAAAAATGTAGTTGTTAAGATGCATGTTGAGGGCAGCTCAAATTTGGCACAACATTATGAAAAAAAAAAACCCTACTTTGCTAATTATACTGTACAAGTTTGCAAGGCTAACATTGGAGATATGCAGAAATCACAAAATTGACAATATATAGTATATCATAATAGAAGTTATTAAATTTAATAATAGTTCCTTGCTATATTACACAGAAAGAAAAAAAAATCAGTCATTTGGGATATGGTTTCTAGAAAAAGAGTCATGAGACCAATTAAAAATAATGGATCAAATTCCTTAACTAGATATTAACCATAATTTTCAACATTTGATGAAAAGTGCAAATATTTATGTTGTGGTTAGTGGTTGGGAAATAAATGGGGGATAAGGGGGAAATATGTCACTTTTTCGTAATATTTTTATTCATGCTTTTTTTCCAGTGCGCTGCTCCCACAATCCATAGATGGGTTTTATTCCACTTGTCCTGACAGTTAGAGTGAAAAAAAAAAAATTCTCCTTCGTCCTATGGCCACACCCACCTTTCCCAAGTCTCCAGTCTTTTTCTCAACCTCCAGTCTTTTTTTCACTCTGTCCCTGACAGGACTGCAGTGTTTCCTTGTGCTATTTTTCATTGCGGTGATTAGTTGCTATTTAGGTGATTTCCTTTATTTTTGATTAAATTTGTGATCGGTTTGAGAGCAGAAGATCTCTGGCCGCTGCGGAAGCGCGCGTGGCGGCTCTGGGGCTCCAGGCCGTCCCACGCCTCTCTCGTTCTCTCTCTCTTCGGATCGCAGCTTTCGGCACTCTGACCCTACGGGGCGGAGCCGAAGGGCCTAATTAGCCGCCGGTGCCGAGGGGAGGCAGCTGGTGAGCTGGCTTACCTTCCCGCACCTCATTTTAAGCTCTCAAATTAGCGGGCGGCTCCGGAGCGACTGCACGGGATCGAGCAGGCTCCGACATTTTTCTCTCCGCTGATTATCTGCTGGGTGCAGTCTCCGTGTCGAGCGGCTTTGCACCTGCCATTAAGACCGCCACTGCGCTGCTTGAATATCCACGACAGCCCTTGCCGCCCAGCAGTTGCGGTCGCCATTTTGTGATCGCGGCGACCGCCATTTTCCACCGGCCGTTCGCTACTCCATAGCGCGCCAACAGTAATTACATCAGGGTGGCGGCTGAGAGCCTTTCAGCGGGGAGGGGAGGCTTGCCTATCTGGACTTGACATCTCAACAGATAAGTCATCTTCGCCATTTGGCGTTTTGGCGGGTTGTGGCCTTTTTGAAGTGGCGGTTGAATAGAAAGGGGTAAGGCGAGTGTCCCTGTTCACTTGGCGGGACAGCGCCACCTGGAGGCATTATCCAAGGTGCCCTGTAGCACTTAAAATAATTATGGCTGACACACCCTTGTCATCAGACTCAGAGACTGAGGTCAGTCCGCCTATGCCTTCCACCTCTCACAGGCAGAAGACCGGCAAGGGGACAGTTTCAGACGGCCATTCCTCATCTCAAGCCAGGTCTTCCGCGGCCCAAGATAAGGACGCCTTGCGGCGCCACAGGGCATTGGAAAAACAATACGATAAGGCTAGGAGGGCTAGCCAAGCCTCAGTGGTATTGGGTGACCAGATTTCCCTGCGAAGGTCGACTAGTCCAGGCATCAACATGCGAGATCAGCCTTCCGCGCCTCCCCAGTCAAAGTTGCAGGGCGATCAGGCTACCACAGCTATCCCGTGGGGTCTAACCAGGGGGGTCTCCATTTCCTTGCCGGACGTGTCATCGATCGGTGGGGCGACATCTGCATCCCCACTTCACCGCCAGCCAGAGGCAACATTCACGCCCACAGCTGCTGGCATGTGTACAGCCGACGGCAGTCTGATGGGGAACCAAATTGACTTCCAGTCATTTTTCTCATCGGCCCTGTCATCGCTATGGGCTGCGAGTATGCAACAAGGGATCGCCCCTCCCCAGCACCAAATTCCTGCCCCGCCGCCACCTCCCCCTACGAGGGCCCATGTATTTCACAAAGACAGTGTCTCCCCGTCCGAATCCGAACAGGAGGAGGAGCTTCCTGAAGATGTGGAGTTGTCCGAGGACGAGGATCTCCCCCCGGATACCCCGGCTTTCACTGGACTCTTTAAGCCTTCGATGTTTAAATCTCTGCTGCACAAGGCCCGTTTGGCCACTAACTTTGAGCAAACATCCTCGTCCGCTTCCGAGTCCCAGGCTACAGCGGGGCCTCATGACGCACTTTTTCGCATTTCTACTCCGAACAAGGATTTCATCCCTTGCCCTCAGTTGTTTACGGAGGTCGTTCGTTCTCCGTGGGTTCAGCCTGGCTCCCTAACAGCGTCCAGTAACCAAGACAAAAAGCTGTTTTGTGCGGCTCCCGAACTTGAGGCTCTTCTGGAGTTGCCGACTATAGATACCCCGGTAGCAAGCCTCTCGTCTTCCTCTGCTGTTTCTACAGACCCTTTAGATAGCCTTAAGTCGGAGGACCGCAAGACTGAACTATCCTTTCGGAAAGCACACCAGGCGGCCGCCTGGGCAATTAAAACCGCCACAGCCACGTCGTTTTTTAACAGGGCGACTCTGATCTGGCTAAGACAGCTTCAAGAGCGTCTGCCTCCGGAAGAAACCAGGTGGCACCAAGATATCAATAAAATAGTGGCAGCCGTCGAATATTCTGCGGATGCTTCCTTATCTTCGGCGAAATTCGCTTCCCGTATGATGGCCTCGACAGTTAAATCACGCCGCTTGTTTTGGCTCCGCAACTGGAAAGCGGAGGCCAAGGCAAAGTGGAAGCTGGCGGCTGCTCCCTACGAAAGTGCGAAGCTGTTCGGGACATCTTTGGATCCGCTTTTAATAGAGGATAAGGACAAGAGAAAAGTCCTTCCTTCGTCCTTTCGGCGACCTGAACGCCGGTACGTCCCGTACACCCAACGACAGCCATTTCGGGCCTATTCGGGATCGGGGGGATCCTCTTCTCAACGTTTCTCGTCCTTTGGCGGAGACAGATACCCGGATCGACAGCAGTCCAGAGATCGGGGGAGGTACCAGCCCCCAGCTAGGAAACCTGGCCGAGGATCCGGGTACAAGCCTTTTCGCAGAGGCAAGTGACGCCCTGACACCCGCTCCCATCGGCGGTCGACTCCAGCAGTTTTATCGTCAATGGGAGGCGTCAACTGCGGACAATTGGGTGCTCTGAACCATTTCCCACGGCCTGCTGATAGAATTCACCGGACAACCTCCACATCGTTTCCTGCGTTGCCCAATTCCATCTTCTCCGGTCAGGAGAGCGTTGATGGAAGAAGAGATCTGCCATTTACTGTCCATCAGGGCCATAGAACCGGTCCCAGCGGAGCACCAGGGCCTCGGCTTCTACTCAGGTCTGTTTTTGGTCCCCAAAACATCGGGGGGCTGGAGGGGCATACTCAATCTGAAAACCTTGAACCTGTCGGTGCGCTATCGAAGGTTCAAGATGCACTCCCTCCGCTCAATACTTGGCTGCGTCAGACAAGGGGACTTCCTTCAGTCCGTGGACCTCCGGGAGGCGTACCTTCATGTCCCGGTGCATCCTGCCCACCGTCGCTTCCTCCGATTCGAATATTCGGGCTGCCACTACCAGTATTGTGCAATGCCCTTTGGGCTTTCCTCTGCCCCCAGGACGTTCACAAAATTGGTAGCGGTGGTGGCGGCCTCCCTACGAACCGTCCCTGTTCGAGTCTTGTGTTACCTGGACGACATCCTGGTCCTGTCCAGCTCACCTACGTCGGCCCGCAGCGACATTACCTGTGTGATCGATACCTTCCAACGACATGGGTTCACCATCAACGTCGCAAAGAGTCATCTGGTCCCGTCCACGCGTATCTTACACCTTGGGGCGGTGATAGACTCGGCTGTGGGGCAAGTTTCCCTATCCCCCGACAGAATCGAAAGTATCCAGGAGTCCATCAATCAAAGCTTGAGCCAACGCCGGGTTCCCCTGATTTCGCTGTCACAGATTTTGGGGAAGATGGTGTCGGCTTTCGATATCGTACCGTGGGCACGAAGTCATTATCGTCCTCTGCAGTGGTACCTCCTCCCCTTTCAGAGGTCGGGGCGCAGCACATCGGCGCGCAAGGTGGTTTTGCCGCCAAAGATTCGGCTCTCCCTGCGGTGGTGGATCTCTCCAGCGGTCACTCGAGGTTCCTACTTCCTGGAGCCTGCTCGACTGGTCCTTACCTCGGACGCCAGTCTCCAGGGTTGGGGCGCCCATCTCTTACACCTAGTGACACAGGGCCAGTGGTCTCCGTCGGAGAGACAGAAGAACATCAACCTGTTGGAGCTCCGGGCAATTCGGCTGGCCCTTCTACATTTCCAGTCCACCCTCGAAGGCGCCCACGTGCTGATCCTAACAGACAACGTATCCGCCAAAGCGCATGTCAACCGACAGGGGGGTACGAGATCGAAGGCGCTCATGGTCGAGTCGGAAAGGTTGTTTCAGTGGGCAGAACGGCACCTGTCGTCCATCAGAGTGGACCACATATCGGGGGTGGACAATGTACAGGCGGACTGGCTCAGCAGGGAGCGAATAGACCCTGCCGAATGGCAGTTGCATCCCCAATTGTTCCTAGAGCTCACCGCGCGATTCGGAACACCGGTCATAGATCTGTTCGCCAGTCACCTGAACTCCCACCTCCCACGCTTCTTTTCCAGGTATCCGCACCCGAGAGCGGAGGACTGCGACGCCCTCAGATGCCCGTAGCCGGAGGGCCTACTGTATGCTTTTCCCCCAATACCTCTGATCTCCAGAGTAATCCGAAAACTGTTAGCCGAAAACGCAGAGCTTCTTCTGGTGGCGCCCAACTGGCCCCGAAGACAGTGGTACGCGGATCTGGTGGCCCTGTCTGCGTCTCCCGCGTGGGTGATTCCTCCTCATCGGCTCTCTCTGTGCCAGGGTGCCATCCGCCATCCGGACCCTCAGTGGCTCAGGTTGACCGTCTGGCACTTGAGAGGGCCATCATGAGGAGGGATCGTCTGTCAGATGAGGTGATCGAAGTCATCCAGGCATCTCGCCGACCATCGACATCCAGAATTTATCAGGCAACGTGGAAAGCGTTCTGCATTTGGTGTGGTGAGCTACACCTGGATCCGGCGTCAGCGGATGTTCCTTCAATCCTGGAATTTCTTCAAGCAGGCCTGAAGAAGGGTCTTGCACCTTCCACACTGCGCAGACAGACCGCCGCATTATCTACTATGCTCACTTGTGCGCCCTATCCGACGTTGGCCCATCACCCTCGAATTAAGGGTTTCCTGCATGGGGCATCTAATATTTCTCCTCCCATGGTGCACCGATTCCCTTCCTGGGACCTCCCCTTTGTATTACAGACACTTGTAGAGCCACCGTTTGAACCGCTGAACTCCATTTCTCTTAAACATCTATCTTTTAAGGTGGCATTCCTACTCACCATTACATCTGCGAGGCGGGTGTCAGAGTTGGCAGCTTTGTCAATACGGAAGGACCTTTGTATCTTCCACAGCAACACAGTCGTCTTGAGATTGGATCCAACCTTCACACCCAAGGTGAACTCTCTGTTTCACCGGTCTCAGGAACTGGTGTTATCGGATTTTTGCCCATCACCTCGGCATCGTCAAGAGCGACGCTGGCATCGTCTGGACATTAGACGGGCTCTGAAGCACTATATTCATCGCACTGCCTCCTTCCGTCGTACAGAGGCCATGCTGGTGTCGTTTCACCCGACTTCTATGGGGTTGAAGGTTTCGGCCCCTACAGTGGGGTGTTGGATCAAAGCCTGTATCTCCATGGCTTATGAGATCAAGGCCAAGCCGTTACCTGGCAAGATCCTGCCACACTCCACTCGCAGTGCTGCCGCAACAGCTGCTTGGTCTTCCCAGGCGTCAGTACTAGATATCTGCAGAGCGGCCACGTGGACATCTGCATCACCCTTTATTAGACATTATAAGATCGATACGTATGCCTCGGCTGAGGCCTCTTTTGGCCGCAGGGTGTTGCAAAATGTTGTGTCTGACCCGGGACACGAGAGCAGTAAGCCTCCCGCCCAGGGACCGTGAACTTGGGTATATCCCATCTATGGATTGTGGGAGCAGCGCACTGGAAAACGGACGTTGTCTGGTCTGAACGTCCATTTTCTGGGCGCTGCGACCACAATCCATCCCCACCCTTGTCTTCCTTTTGGGCTTCCTGCTCATTTGTTGGATTTGACTTTGATCGTTTTCCGAATTGTTGGTTCTTAATGTTCATGGTCTGGTTCCAGTGTATTCGTGACAAAAAGACTGGAGGTTCTTGGGAAAGGTGGGTGTGGCCATAGCACGAAGGAGAATTTTTTTTTTCACTCTAACTGTCAGGACAAGTGGAATAAAACCCATCTATGGATTGTGGTCGCAGCGCCCAGAAAATGGACGTTCAGACCAGACAACGTCCAATTTTTTATTTTTTTTCCACTTTGGTTTTCATATCTTTATTCTTGTGTATTTTTCTCCAGCACTTGCCATGTAATAATGAAATGGAACTTTAAAAATGGGTGTTTCAGAGTTGAGATGCATTATTGCAAGGATTGCTGTCATTATTACTTGGAACCCAATAGATAAGGCAGAGGTGGGCAAATAATTTTCCCATATGAGAAACTGGCCATATGAGAAATTTTTGTGGAGGGCCGAACCAATAGGGCTGTGAAGGTGTGTAGGCACGCACACACATCAGTAAATTGGGGGAAAAAAATATAATATTTGCCTTCAAAATAAAAGCAATGCAGTTATATTGCATGTGTGGTGTATATTTATTTACAATTGATTTCTAATTTTCCAGTTGACTTCATGTGGACTGGGCAAAGGGTTGGATATGACCCAGGGACTGTAAAATGCCCATGTCTGCATTAAGGTATTTTTAGACATCTTGGAATGAAGCTCTCAATGCACTTTTCTTTGGGCTACCTGATCTGGGTTGCAAAAATGAATAACCACGAGATGACAGAAAAGTGATAAGTAAAACCCAACCTCTTTCCTACCATCTGATGGTCATTTGGATTTTGGCAACTGGTATATATGATCCGCAGTGTATAAATTAAATAAATAATTCAAGGATATTAGAAGTACTCTTGTGACTGTTGCTATTATGGCATATGGACAATTGATAGTTAATGTCAGCCCTGAAGCAATTTTGGAGCATCTTCAGGGCTGCCACAGCAAGGCCAGTTGCAGCTGTGGGAATATGAGGGTGGGAGATAGAGATAGCTGGGGGATGCGTAGCCAAAATAACATTCTTTCCTTGGGAACCAAGAACGTTCTCACCAGGTGCTGGGAAGGCGTGGATTAAAACCAACTGAAGTTTGGACTGTGACCTGATTGTCAGGAATAGTAGGCTTGTAATCTAAATACAATACCCGAACACTCAAACCAGGGGTGAAATGCTACCGTTTCAGACCAGTTTGGTTGAACCGGTAGCGATGGCTGCAGGTGGTTCGGAGAACTGGTAGCGACGGCAGTGCAAGGCTCCGCCCACCCGCCCGCTCGTCGTTTTTTACCCTCTGTGCATGTGCAGAAGGGTTTGCGCATGCACAGAGGACCATGCGCGCTCGTGACGCGCATATGCACACACTTCCAAACCAGTAGGGAAGGTAAGTAGATTTCATCCCTGCCCCAAACAATAAGATGTTTTGGATATTTTCTGCAGCATCACTTGCTAGAACGAGTTATTCTCATTCATTCTGTTTCTCTCTCTGTCAGCATGTGTGTACATAGGGATTAAGCACCAGACTGGAAACCAAAAGGCTGGGAGTTCTAGTCCCACTTTACACATGAAAGCCAGTTTGGTGACTTTGGGCAAGACACGGTCTTTAAGCCCACCTCCGTCATAAGGTGGGGAAAATAGGAGGACAAAGGAGTATTAGATATGTTTGCTGCCTTGAGTTATTGTTCTGCCCCAGCTCCAGATTTCCAAGGATATTGACACACACCAACGGTCCTTATCAAATTTATTAAGTAGCAAGAATAAACAAGACCGGCAAAGGTTGGCAACCAGCCCAGAAAACAAGATATGATAAACCAAAATACTCTGATAATAAATACGAGTTGTTTCTAGCAAGAAACTTACTAACGGTGTGTGACTTAAATAGGCTAAGGGATTGGCCAATTATCCTCAAGCCTTACTCTTGGGGAGACCTCCTTCTGAGTAGCCACTCCTGCCTTTTGGCAGCCCTGCGTGCTCGAGCATTGAGGAGAGGCTCCTCCGCTTTGCTCTCTCCAGTTGAAGGAGCCTCTGGAGGTTCTGAAGGCCCTGGCTGAGTCTCTGCCTCTGGCATCACATCCTCTTCAGCCTCCTTGCTGTCCGACACGAGCACTGGCTGCGCAGGCTGCTGGCGCGACACTACACCAGCTTCCTCTTCATCGGGATCAGCCACGATCTGCGCAGGCCGCTGGCAGGCCACAACACTTATTTATAAAAATAATAGAAATGGGATATAAATAAAAATAGTAAAAGTGTATCTGTTTTCCCATTTTTTTATTAAATGAAGTATAATTTTTCTAATGTGAAAAATAACCTTCATCTCCAATGATATTTTGAAGCCATATATTAAAGTCTTCCTGGTGCGTAAATTCACAACATAGGACAGTGATGGCTATCCTTTTTGCCATCACGTGCCAGGAGAGGGGGGGAGGGGGAGGGTCGCGCACGCACGTGCCCATGCGCATGTATGCGCAACCCCCTCCCCCTCCCCCCCCGCTCCTGGCACATGATGGCCTGGTAGGCCCGTTTTTCTTTCTTACATGGCTCCAGATCCTCTCTGTGTATCTGGGAACGGCGAAAACAGCCTTTCCCACTCCCTTGGAGGCCCTACGGAGGCTGAAAAAGCCCATTTCCCAACTCCCGGTGGAACAGGAAATGACATTTTTTGCTGTCCCCAGCCTCCAGAACCTCTCTAGGTGCCTCTCTAGGAGTCTCTAGGAGCCTCTCTAGGAGTCTCTAGGAGCCTCTCTTGGAGTCTCTGGATGCTGGGAACAGGAAAAAAGTCACTTCCTGTCCTACTGGGAGTGGGGAAATGGGCCCTTTGAGCCTCCGTAGGGCCTCCAAGGAAGTGGGAAAGGCTGTTTTCGCCGTTCCCAGATACACAAGAGAGGATCTGGAGCCAGGTAAGAAAAAAAAACGGGCCTCCCCCCCCCAGGCCCTCCAGAGGCAGGAAACAGCCTGTTTCCCTACTTCTGGTGGGCCCAGAAGGCCCGGAAATCAGCTGGCCGGCGTGCGCATGCACCCCAGAGCTGAGCTGGCGTGCCCACTAATATGGCTCCGCGTGCCACCTGTGGCACGCGTGCCATAGGTTCGCCATCACGGACATAGGATATCTGAAAGCTATTTTCTCATTACAAGAAAAGGCAGGAACTACAAGCTGACCTCATATATTAAGGGAAGTGACTTTGGGAATGTTGGTGAATCTCTGTTTCAGAATACATCCTCGACCTGAAGTAAAGAAGCTGTAAAAAATAAAAACAGAATGGAATTTATGCAAAGGAAACAAAGTGCTATATTTTGGGAGGAGAGAAAAGAAAGAATTAATTTAGGAAGGAGAAAAAGGATGCATTTAAAAAGTTGCTTGACTGTAGCAATGTTGGGTGATAGGAAATTCTAGAGAAAATGGGTGCGTACAAAGCATAAATCACAGCACATGACAGTTCCTGGCCAATCTTGTCTAGGCTCAGAAACTAGCTATGATTAGGTCTAGTTAATACTTAGATGGGAAACTATTAGAGTTTCCAGGTACTGGACTATAAAATAGATTGGGAAATTGGAAAAAAATTCCAGAGGAAAACAGTGGCAAACGAGTTGTGCATCTTGTGCATCTCAACATCTACATCTAACATCTAGTAAAATAATTTAAAGATTTGGACAATTGATACTCAATTCCCTTTTTAATTTACTAATTACAGGGAAGGTATGGAACTTCTGAACTCGTGTTTGCAGACTGTTTGGTGATGGCCGCGTTGAAATTTAATCAAAAGAAGTCTCAATTTTTTGAAGAGAAGTAAAATTTACTTGTGAATGTTTTGCAGGTGGTCCAAAAATAGGGTTATGTATTTTTCATAGTGGTCCAGATATGCCTCAAAACAATTGGGACTATAGACTGTTTCATATGCTGTTTTCTAAGGTTTTATTCCTGGTACATTTCAGATAATAAATGTTTATTAAAAAAATTCTAAAACATGAAACAGGAAATGGGAGTAAGAGATTTCAAAGTGTTGGTCATATTTTAGAGTGTTCCTCGATTAAGAATTGACATCCAAAGTAGATTGATAATGACAGATTTGGAAATAATGTACCTGCTTTGTTTTTTGGGGAATTCTTTCAAGCACTTCTTTAAATGAGAAAGCTCTAATTACGATTGTAGCACAATTGCTTTTAAGCAGCTCACCTTGGCCTCCCAGCTGCACTCAATATGGAGCATTGTCACTGTAACTCTGCTATCCACACAATATATCTAGGGCGGCAATATAATGCCTTTTGAAAAAGTTTTTGGAACATGGGTTGCGACACATGTATTGCGCCAGCTCAATGGGTTGCCCTTGGGTCCCCTGACTCAATTTAAAAAGCCAGTTTTAAATAGAAAAAAATAATTATTTTAAACCCGCTTCCTTTAGAGAAAACTTCTACCTGTTTCAGTCTCCACTTGTGAGAACAGGCTGGTTTGACAGGTTGGTCGGAAGGGCTGAAGAACAGATGTGGTAGCTGTACTGAAAGTGATAGAATCTTATAAACAGTTGTGGGCTGCTGACAGTTCAGACCGGTTCGTGTGAACTGGTAGTTGCGACCTACAGGTGGGTGCTATGCCATCCTATTTAGCTGTGTTTTAAAGCCGTGTGCATGCCTGCAAGCCGCGTGCATGAGCAAAGCGTATGTGTGGAAGGCCGCAAGCGAAGCGAGCATGCCATGCTCTCACATTTTCGGTGCTGGGCGAACCGGTTGTTAATTCATGTGCCGCCCACTTCTGCTTATAAATATTTGGGCATATGGAAAAAAAGAATTAAGTGATAATTGGAAGTATGTATTAGAGCAATCTCAAATGGCTGAAAGAGAAAAATACAGTGGAAAAGTTCAAAAGTAGGGAAAGAAAGTAAGATTCAGAACATAACAGACAGTGAATATTATAGATGGGAAACTAGCATAACAAACATTTGAGTTTTAAAGAGTTGACTCTCCCCCTTCAGTCCTGATGGTTATGATTACTGGGTTTCTTTTAAAATCCAGTGTGAATTGGTATTCATGGTGGACTTCATTCAGGGATTAACATGGGATAGACGGTTCTCGGCAATTTTTTATTTTGTCACCCCTCTAGTGATTCAATTATAGTTTAATAATCAGTATTCTTCTGATAGTTCATTTTTCTTCTCTTGTATTTTTAGGTCTTTCGTCCTCTTGGCATTGAAAAGAAGCCATACACCTGGTGGTCAAAAAGGTGCTTTTTCAATATTTCAACCGTTCCCCACCATCCAGTCAGAGCTGAAGAAGCTTCTTGTATGAGAAGCAAAATCTTCAAAGAAAAACCAGAAAGTCCAGTTGCCTCTTGAAAAAGCACCTTTGGGACAACCATGACCTGGATGGCTGAGAATCTCAATAGACATGCACCTGGTGACTACATATGGCCAGAATAAAAAACAGTTATCATAAGGAATAAGGGCTGGCATCTCCTATCTTTCTATTTTATTCCTCCCCACCTGTTCTTGCTTTGTTGACTTCATAAAGGGAACTATTTTGCACATGCCAGTTTCAAATAGTTAAGTATGTCAATGTGTCTTCACTGTGATAGCAGCTGTGGATTAAGCCCAGATGGCTTGACTTTCTAGGCTGTGGGAGTTGGTGGTAGCATTCATGCAATTTGTTCTAAAAGATTTGCCCTGTGGCAATGTTAGTACACTCACTTGTTCTCTTTTCTCTCTTGAGATCCTTCTGCTTGGTCTTTTGATCTGCCTTTTAATGCAGGTTTCTGGCTTTTAGTACTTGGAGCTTTTACAATACAACTGTCAGTAGAGGCTTGGCAGCTAGGTTGCTAATTAAAGCTATTTCTGTGATTTACCGTACTTTGGGCTTTAATAAGTGTAGAGACATCAGCTCAGTGGATTAGACAATAACTCAGAAATGGGCTTAATTCACAAGGTCGTGCACCCTTTACTGTAGCACAATTCCCTAGAGTATCTAGTATTCTATTCAGCTCTTTTTATAAAAAAAAACATGTGTTGGAACCATATTTGCACCTTTTATATGTTTATCAACTGTTCGAAGTTACAGCATCACTTACAATTGGTCTTTGCATGTATGACTATTGCAGCATACCCATGCTCACATGATCAAAATTTGGACCCTTAGCAACCAGCATGTATTTACGATTGCAGGATCATGTAATCACCATATGCAATCTTTCCGGCTGGCTTCTGATAAGCAAAAGTTAATGGATTCGTTTAACAACCATGTTTTACTTAACAGCTGCAGTGGTTCAAGCATGGCAAAAAAAAGTTGCAAAATTGGGTGCAATTCAGTTAACAACCACGTTGCTAAGCAATGGAAATTCTGGTCCCAATTGTGATCGTGAGCCGAGGACTACCTGTATTATATCCCTGGACCAAAGTACAACCATATCTAGAACTTGTTGGCATATTCTTGTGACGCTGAACAGATCCCTTCCTCAGAAAGACTTTTGGCCCTGATCCATCGGTCTTTCAAGTGCTCTTTGAAGACTTGGCCCTTCAGAAAGATCTTAGAGGTGTCTGGGATCAGTTTCTGAGATCTTGTGCTTTGGTTTTGCACCTTTTTTTTTTTAGGTATGCTAATTGAGGTGGGAACATAATTATGGCAGAATTAATAACAGGTAATTTAATAATGTCCTGCTTAAATTTAATATGCAGTGTTTCTTAACAAAGTAAGAAGACTTTAAATTGCCTCAGAGAAAAATGTCTGAAAAATATCTCTGTTAGAGCAACACCAATTGTGGGATAATAAATAGCTTGCTCTGAGAATTGTGTGTCTGCCTCACACATTGTTTCATTCTCTTTAGATATAAAAATGCACAGGGCTAGAGAAGGATGGGAATGGTGGAGGAATTCCATTATCAGCATGATCGTAATTTAGAGCAATCATTTTTACAGCCTAGATATTGTTGTGGGTCAGGCTTACAAGTGATAACATCCCATCTGATTAGAATTTAATTTTTTTTCTTTTTGTACCGAAGGGCAAATTGAAAGTACTAAACAACCACTTCCATCCTATCATTAAACACTTAACCAAAATACCATTGAAAAAAATGTGCCATCTGCAGAAAATCCAGTTGTGAAACCTAAAATGTACAACATTTTGAGAGTCGGCTTATCAGTGGGTGGCATATTTTTCATGCTATTTTTGTTTATAATTTGACGGTGGTCTTATTTTATATGCATGTATATGTGGGCTTATATGCATGTATATGTGGTACTCTACTAAATATAACTTTGATGTGCTAAACCAGAGTGTTTAAAGTAAAAGAAATCACCTTTTTTTGTGGCTAAGACTACTCGCACAGTTTATGAGAGCACTAAATCTTCCTCTTCTTTGGCTTTCATTGCCAACCAACCACTAATCTCTTTGGATTAAAAACAACTCAGACAAGCAAAATTGCCAGCATTTTTAAAACAAAAGCCCACAGTGGACTGCAGGATTCTAACTACTAAATAAAAGATTGGGTATAATTGGCCAGTGGTGTGAGCATACATGTTTGAGACACGGAATTTGGCTTCAATTTGAAGGGCTCATTACAACTTTTATGATGTGTGGATTTTGAAATACAACAGAAAGAATGGAGAAGGCAATACTAGCCAAAGCTGCAATCTTGCTGTGCGAAAAAAGAATGTGCCACTTCAGTTGAAGTTGAGTTAAGCTTCCCATTCATGTTGCATTGGGGAATGTTTCAAATGGGCGGATTAGATGCGCATGAATAATAAACAGGGAAAACTGTACATTGCAGGCACATATGAGCGCACTGGGAACTTGTTACCACTGGCTATTTCTGGTGAATTTCCATTGTGTAAGGTTGTCCTGCCGAATCATTGTGGAGGGATAATATATGTGTGTGTGTGTGTGTGTGTGTGTGTGTGTGTGTGTGTGTGTGTGTATTTGTGCAGGGAGAAATACACTGTGCAGCCAATTTAAGTTAGATACTGACTTTGGCCTTTCTGCAGAGCTGCTGAAGATCTTGAAAGAATGCCCATTGTAGCCTTGTGATTCAATATTTTCTTTAAACTGGAGAGGCAAGATTTTTTTTCAAGAACAAAAATGGAAAGAAAGAAAAAACAACCAATGAGAACAAATCAATCGTTTTCTGTTGTAATCAAGTTTCGTAAGATGAGAAATAGAAGAGATTTGACATGCTTGGTGTCCAAGCTTGGTAGAACCGATGTCTGAGGATCAGTGTTGGTTTTCACTCTTACTATACCACCTGAATTATGCAGGTATGGGGTTACCTGTTGATTTACCTTACCTGTTTTTCTTTCCTTGTGTGTTTCGTAGATTCCTGGGCCTTCTGGTGACAAGGAGAACTTGATTTCAAGCCATCTGCATGTTTGATGCTCCCGCTCTGCTATGGAATCCTGGCCTACGCTGGGCTGGCTCCTCTTCCTTAGCTTAATTGCTGACTGCCTGAAGGGAACGCGAGCACGGGACTTTACGGTGAAAGATATTGTGTACCTTCATCCTTCAAGTAAGACTTGTGAAGCAGGCCATAACTTATACAAGGACTAGGGAAAGCTCAAAGAATAGAACTAGTAGATAGCACAAATAGGAGAGCACAAATGCCCTCAGATTGCTAGCCAGGGTGGATAAAAATCAATGATTTTTTTAAAAAAATCAAAAAAATCAGATTTTTTAAATTAAAATCGGATTTTTTTGATTTTTATCGAATTTATTTTAATAAAAAACTTTTGGGGTAAAAATCTATTGTAAGATAGTTTTCTATTTAAGATACATAAATAATTTAATTTATTCAGCATGAAATGGAGCTTAGTTATGTAGCATGAGGCTGTATATTCTGCAACACTGGGACTATTGGTGAGTCAACAGTGGGTCAAAAGAGTAGCAGAGATGACAGTTGCTCTTTAAAAATTACGATTTAAATCGAATTGATTTAAATCAAGCCTTTTTACTAGTGATTTAAATCATGATTTAAATTGTGATTTAAATCAATTCAATTTAAATCAAGTCCACCCTGTTGCTAGCACATAGGAAATAAAGCAAAGAGATGTTGCAGTTTGTTTTTATGAAGTGCTGGGTTTTGCATCAAAGCTTCTTTCTGTCTGTGGCCAGTCCGTTGGAAAAGCCAAAGGAGCTTCTGTCCCATTATTGCTCTTGGACAGTAGCTCCTTTGGGCTATGTTGTGGGTAATGTTCTCTGGTTTGACTTGCCAAAATCTATTCTCTGCCACACTTGCTAATGAGGACTTTAGTAAATCATCTTGATGAGGCAAATGGTACATTCTCTGCAGCAATTGCTAGATTTTTGCAAGCAATCCAGAGGCATCTCCTCATGCTACAGCTTTTGTGAGAGGTCTGGGAAAGAGTGGCCGGATTTCATTGGCTGAAGAGCTTGTAGAAATTCAGCAATTTCCTTCAGCATCATTGGACAAAATTTGGCCTGTGCTGCTGAGAAAGTCCGAAATGCTGCAAAACAGTGCGATGTTAACAATCTGGTAAGTGAGGTGGCCACGTAGCTTTGGAAGAAACTTCAAAAGTTTCAAGAGAAACTCTCTTTCAAAACTCCAAGAGAGAACGCCTCTTTTGATGAAGCAAAGCAGGCCCCTGATTTTGGAGAATGCTCTGATACAGGCTAGTCAATGCAGAAAGTAAACACTGTACCTTCCTAAAATATTACAGAAAAAGAGTATAATCAGGGGGTGTACTTTGTGCTACATCACTTCTCCCCAAGTGCTGTTTAGAGCTGTCGTATTGATTGTGGTCATGGGCCAGAAGAAATCCTTTGCAGGAAGACAGTTCTTAATAGCTAGATAGGGTTCCTGATGTAAGTTAAATGGAATTTATAACAAAATAACAGAGTTGGAAGGGACCTTGGAGGTCTTCTAGTACAAGCCACTGCCCAATCAGGAAACCCATTTTAGAAAACGGCTATCCAATCTCTTCTGACAATACTCCAGTGTTGGAGCACCCACAACTTCTGAAATCAGAAGTTAAAACAATTAATCCATGGATTAATTGTTTTAACTGTCAGGAAATTTCTCCTTAGTTCTAAGTTGATTCTCTCCTTGATTAGTTTCCATTCATTGTTTCTTGTCCTGCCTTTAAGTATGTCCAGACTAGAAATGCTTGTTAATTTAAACAACATTTTATTTACGATGGTTTCAACTTGTTTAAATATACTACTGTTTAATAAACTAACCATATTTTACTGCTCTTACGGCAAAGAAATAGTTTTAATAAAACTCAGATAGCAAATCTCGCTAAGCACTTTCCTCTTGCCCTTACCTACCAAAATAGCTACAAAAAGGGAAAAATCCCAAAGGTATTTTTTTCATAGACAAAAAGGGGAAATAGACAAAAAGGGGAAATATACACAGTTCAGTCTCATTGATGTTTTGCTAAATTATGATTTAGCGTTGTGTTTAAACCTGGCTTTTTATTGCAGAGGAAACTTTGTAGGAAAGATAAATATAAGAAACCTAAGATATGTATATTTGACTATGAACGCTAAGTTGTGCTGTTCATTTTCTGCATGGAACTTGTACCTAATTCTAAATTTAGTGCATGGACTCAGTACTTTAGTGATGGATAGGAGAATTTAGAAGAGTCAGGAAATGCTTATTTAAAAGGAGGGATTATTAGGAGATAGAAATACATCATGTGTAGGGAAGAAAACATAAGAGAAGGAAAGCGAATAAACAAGAAACCAGGTATTCTTTCTTAGATCCAAACTTTTCTTTATAATGTATAGAGCTCAGTTATATCCTTCCCCCCTTCCCCCCCGTTAATAAGAAAGGGTTGGCTAAAAACTTGGGGGGGGGGGGTCTGTTCAGCTGAAGCTTTTCTGCAATGCAGATCATAGGTAGGGAAACTTAATTCATATAGAGCAGGGGTGTCAAACTGGATTTCTTCGAGGGCTGAATCAGCATTGTAGTTCTCCGTGGGCCAATGGGGGTGTGGGGGTGCAGCAAGGGGGAGACTGGACAGCTGCCTCCTGCAGCACCCTGACAGTCAAAATGGGGCACAAAACGGGGCACCTCATTTTAGCCCTCGATGGCCTCTTGCAGCACTCTGCCGGCTGAAATGGCGGAAAACGGCCTGTTTTTGTCCCCGTTTTGGGGCCCGTTTTCAGCTGGCAGAGTGTTGCAGGAGGCCATGGAGGGTGAAAACGAGGCACAGGGGAGGGGGGAAACACGTGGCCTGTTTCAGCCGCCAGAGGCACCGCAGGCCGGTCCTTTGATATTTCCAGGCTAGCCCCGCGGGCTGGATTTAAGCACCAGCCAGCCAGATCCGGCCCACGGGCCTAGAGTTTGACACCCCTGATATAGAGGCACAGGAGGGAAGGAACAATTCATTCCAGGTTGGATTCGATCCTGCATGTTATTTGGGAGTATGAAAAGGCATCTATTTGGCTATAATTTCTATCTTCTCCAGTCATCATATTTATTTCATTTTCCCTCATGGTTTTGCTGTTATCCTTAATTTTCCCACATGATGCCAAACAAGGGTAAGGGCAGTTTTCATTGACAAGTAAAATATCTACAAATCAATCAATCTCTCCCTCCCTCCCCCCCTCCACGCTCTCTCCCTCTCCATCATTCCCTCCCTCTCCCTCCCCCCCTCTCTCTTCTTTCTCTCTCTCTCTCTCTCTCTCTCTCTCTCTCTCTCTCTTTCTTTCTTTCTTTCTTTCTTTCTTTCTTTCTTTCTTTCTTTCTTTCTTCTCTCTCTCTCTCTCTCTCTCTTTCTTTCTCTCTCTCCTGCCTTCTTTACAAATTGGCTGGTAAGGTGCATTGCTGTTCATCAGTGGAGTTAATAGCCAGATATAGTTACAGGCAATTCCTGACCACAGGGCAGTTTCTTTTTCTTCCTTTAGAATAGCTCTTTTACAGGAGTGTGCCCTTTTGCCCCAAACCACAGTCTGTAAGACTTATTAAATTCTCTAATCACGAGCCAAACAAGAGTCTCTCACAGCTGTACCATTCTTAAAAAACTTTCTTTCAGTATAAGTCTTTCTTTCTTTCTTTCTTTTTTTTCTTTTCCCCCCCTGTTTTTATCTTAGCCGGGACAAAAAGTACAAAGCATTCAGGAGCTTTCATGGTCTCTTTGTCTCTAGGTATACACTTTTGTACGTGTAGGTACAAGATGGAACATCAAGCAAGTGTAATTGTGGCACTATCTCTCTCCATACAAAAGAGTAGCTATGATACCTCTGTTCTTAGATACGGACTTAATTCAAAGGCTCTGAATGAACAAAAAGCTAGAGCAGCCGTGTTCTCTGTCGAGATGTTCTATTTTCTGCATTATGGTTTCTCTGTGCCTCTGAGACACATAACCAAAGCTGTTTATTTGTGCTACAGTGTTTGCATTTATAGAGTGCCTTCAAGTAATTGACTCCTGGCAACTGCAATTTTCTTAGCAAGGTTTTTCAGAAGTAGCTTGCCATTGTCACTGAGAGAGAGTCACTGGACCATGGTCACCCAGCTGACTTCCTGCCTAAAGTTGAGACTAGAACTCATTATCTCCTGGTTTCTAGTCTGGTGCCTTAACCACTACACCAGAGTGGTTCTTGTTAAAAGTATTTACATTTCATTTACATTTACATTTCATTTAAGGATATCTTTCAATGCAGCGCAGAGTAACCAGATATATCATTTGTCAAACTACCATCATGATAAGATAGTGGAATAATCAAGAATAGTAAAAGTATAAAATAATTCAGCTTCTTATAATCAATTTGGTATTTCTTAAATGCTTCTGGTCATTCAAGTTAGTTATATTTGGAGCCAGGGAATTATTCTGAATCTTTTTGTTTATTCATTTTCCGAAGTTTTATTTTCACATAATGGATCCCTAGGCAAACTTTTTTAGTTAAAGGAGACGCATTGTATGGTTCTGTATATAGCATTCTCTATAGCATTTTATCACTTGGAATTTATTGGCTGTAGGTCCTGTCATTCCATAAATGGTGTAAGGTTTTGTCCAACAGTGACTATCCATCAGTAGAATGGACATGCTGTTGGAAAGATTCTTCCTTTCTTTGCAGCTCCATTAAATCATTTCTGAAGACTAAAGGGCCTTCTTAATAGCAATAGCAATAGCATTTAGACTTATGTATTACTTCATAGTGCTTTACAGGCCTCTCTATGTGGTTTACAGAG
The DNA here is from genome assembly GCF_059756535.1 of Pantherophis guttatus. NCBI lineage: Eukaryota > Metazoa > Chordata > Lepidosauria > Squamata > Colubridae > Pantherophis > Pantherophis guttatus. The sequence goes on from NC_142063.1 coordinate 141,483,487, forward strand.
TCAGCATATTGCCCCCCCAACAATCTGGGTCCTCATTTTACTGACCTTGAAAGGATGGAAGGCTTTCCATATTGCATCTTCAATCCCGGTAGTCAAATATTCTTCCTCTTCATGTAAAACAAAACATTTTGGCCTTTTGTATAGCTTTGCTTCCATTGAGCTATAGGTAGGATTAACAGAATGGGTAAAATTAACACAAGACTTTGTAGATGTATCCCCAACCCTCTTAACCTTCAAGAGTTGTTGATTTAATTGCTGATACTTTAATGTGTAATTAATTATCACTTGGTACTTTTAAAAATAGGAATGGAAAGAATTTAGGGAGCTGAAGTTGCTGAGGGTACAGTGCACAATAAATTCATAGTGCATACTTAATATTTGTGCTATCTCTCTCTCTTTCCTGTTCTATTTTTTTTAAAAAAATGTTCTAAAGTTAGGTATAACTTTCCATGTTTCTGCTTCATTCAGTTTTGCTTGCATTTGACTAGATGTGCATAGGATGCAAGCTAAATCTGTAGAAGAGCAGGCACAGCTGGGGGCAGAGTTAAATGCATCATCAGCTTAGAGTCCTTACATTACCACAAGAGAGCCAAGTCTACCCTCCCTTGAATTTTATTGGCCCTTATCTAGCACCAATTTAGTGCTGTTCATGAGATGGCTAGATCCTTATGTATAAGCTTGAATAAATCTTCTACGCAGCAACCTTAGAAATGGTCCTGATTCATTGCACCTGACAATATCTATAGTAAAAGTATGCTCTGAGTTAGAAATGTCACCTGTTGCAGAGATAGCAGTATCTCTTCCTTGATCCTGTACATTAACACTATCAGGACCTCAAAAGAATTGAGAGAGTTCATTTTCTCTCTCAACCCACTGACTCTGATTGAGCAATTGGTCCATTTGGAATTTTCAAAGTATTGCGTAGGTGTTCTCTCTAAATGACCCTGATAGCCATCACAGCTTTTCACGAAGCAGCCATTTAGCAGAAGGTAAATAGATTGAGATTATCTATTATCTCCTCTTCACTCTCTCTCAACTCCCAGCATACTCATTACCACTCACACTTTATGTTAACCTTCCCTCCATCCTACCATCAAGACAAGTGGAGATGCTATTAAATAACTGGCCTGTAGCCACCCATCATTTTTTAAAAAGAAAATTTCTAAGAATGCTTACACAAGTTATATGGGTCATAGAGGCATTGTTATCAATAAAAAGTTAGAAGTTAGAGGCCGGTGCTTTGCTTCTCAGCAAAGTTTTTTATTTGGTTTTTCTTTGCTTTTGGTTAAAATAGCTTGAAAAAGACAGAATAAAAAGGGTACCACATTGTCTTGCCCTGCAGTGGCAGTACAGTTTTGTTGCATAGATTACTATGATCGGTTTGTAGCCAAGGGCTTATTTGGGGGTGAGTGGGTGGGTTGGGGGTGCCAGTCCTAGCTACCTGATAACAAGAAGTCTATGTAAGCAGATGGGATCAAGTTTTTTTTTTTAAAGCAGAGGCAATCAATAGGTTAGAAAATAAAACTTGAATAGAAGTGTTGACAAAAACTGGGGATGCATAGCCAGGAAAAGACTAGAGAAGCCCTCAGAGATACTAGGACTCATATTTGGAAGAATCTGAATAGATTTTCACAGGGTGCATAAGATACAGGAGTATAAGTGTTGGATGAATGTTAAGATAAACCTCTTAATAAGGTAAAGTAAAGGTTCCCCTCGCACATATGTGTAGTCATTCCCAACTCTAGGAGGCAGTGCTCATCTCCGTTTCATCTCCGTTTCCAGCGCTGTCCGAAGATGTCTCCGTGGTCATGTGGCCGGCATGACTAAACACCGAAAGTGCATGGAACGCTGTTACCCTCCCACCAAAGTGGTCCCTATTTTTCTACTTGCATTTTTTATGTGCTTTCGAACTGCTAGGTTGGCAGAAGCTGGGATAAGTAATGGGAGTTCACCCCGTTACACGGCACTAGGGATTCGAACTGCTGAACTGCCAACCTTTCGATCGACAAGCTCAGCATCTTAGCCACTGAGCCACCATGTCCCTTAATAGCAGGACGTTATTTGTTTCTAGTGGAACTTCCGTGCCAGTTGACTAGCTGTACTCATTAATGCATGTAGTCCTCGATTTACGATGGCAATTGAGCCCAAAATGCCTGTTGTTAAGTGAGATATTTGTTAAGTGAGTTTTGCCCCATTTTACGACCTTTCTTACCACAGTTGTTAAGCGAATCACTGCAGTTGATAAGTTAGTAACCCAGTTGTTAAGTGAATCTGGCTTCCCCATTGATTTTGCACATCAAAAGATTGCAAAAGGTGATCTCATGACCTTGGGACACAACAACAGTCATAAGTGTGAACCAGTTGCCAAGCATCTGAATTTTGATCACATGATCATGGGACTGCTGGTCATAAGTCACTTTTTTCAGTGTCGGCGTAACTCTGAATGGTCACTAAATGAACTGCTGTAGTTGAAGACTACCTGTATTTTAAAAATTTCCAGGTGAGAGTGGAAAACAAGTCATGGATTTGCTGTGAAGTAGTTTAAGCTATGATTGACTGACCATTAGACTAACATTTTGGAGCCAGTGTGATATAGTAGTTAATATGTTGGATTACAGTTGGATAGATCTCTAAACTGTGAAAACTCACATATGACGTCACTCTCTTTTAGTCCAACTTGCCTCATAAGACATCTTGGGATAAAACAAGATCATTGTGTAAGCTGTCCTGAGATTCTATAGAGAAAGCAAACTATGTTAATAAATACATTTTTCCCAACCTGTCCTGTTTCTTTCTATTATCTTTTTCAAAAAATGGTGAAAGATGTGGTATCCAAATCTACTTAGTTGACTTCTTCGGAATCTTGATTTAAATGTTAAATGTTTTAGCTATCTCAACCAGAGTCTTGTTAAGATGATATAACTATAGATATGTATATACACACGCACACACATACATACGAAGACTTTTGGTTAAAAAAACCCCAAGTGCTGAACCAACATTTCAGGTTCTCCTGCCAATGAGGCTGAACTTGTTTTTAAATATGTGAAAAGTCTATGCAGTGAGCTTTATTTCTGTAATATATTATGTCCTTTAATATATTTTGTTTGAAAAATGTTCCAGTTAACCTTGTAACTGATGTCATGATCACATCTGCATTTTTCAGCAACTCCATATCCTGGTGGATTCAAATGTTTTACCTGTGAACAAGCAGTAGATAACTACGAATGCAACCAGTGGGCTCCAGATGTGTACTGTCCAAGAGGTAAATCAGCTTTATGTTGCCAGGAAAGCAGTGAATATAGATCTCTTCTGATGATGCTTTAAATGTCCCATGTAAACTCTTAGCATCAGTCAGGTAGCTTTTCATCTACCACCTTGGAAAGTTGTGTGACACATCTGACCCTGCTGATATAGATGTCCTTATGCTTGTAGACATTGTTGTCTAGGCAGATGAGATGATATAATCACTTCATGAAAAAAAGACTCTCCGGACTTTTGATATGTTGCTATACTCTGCATAGCCATGGAAATGTATTAGGAGTTTTTAAAGAATTGCAGCAGCTTTTTTGAAGGAAGCCAATGTAAAACTTTATAACATAAAAAAATGTTTCTTGCATCTAATGCTAGAACATCTTGGTGGAAATGCAAAACTTTTCTACATACAGTACAGAATGAAGTTAATTGAAATTGTTTTTAAAAGAGGGATGGAAAATGTCTTCTACTCTTATAAACAAACTTATACATATGAAATGTTTGTAATATGCTCTTTCTCTCTCTCTTTCTTTCTCTCTCTCTCTCTCCCTCTGTCCCTCCGTCCCTCCCTCCCTCCCAACTTGCTGTAGAAATAAAACTTGATTCCGTCATGGACATATCTGTGTAATTTCCTTGGGAGCAGGGGTGGTTTTGACTTTCTCTCTTCTAGCCTACAGCCTTGAGGTTTCTTAGTGGCTTCCCAGCTAAATTGATCAGATCCTGTTTAGTAACTTTTAAAGTTCATCCATGAGCTAGATGCTGGTACTTAAGTTTAATTTCTGGTGCAGTTTTCTTGATAACAGCATGATTTGCTATCACCTTTCAGGACATTGTTTTCCCACCTAGTTTGTACCCCTGGTACTGTTGTACACAACTAAATTAACACTAGAAATAAAACCTCCTATTTCTCTTGCTAGCAACAAGATACTGCTATTCTCAACATACCCTGGAAGCCAACGGAAAGAGTGTATCAGTCACCAAGAGATGCGTGCCACTGGAGGATTGTTTGACTACGGGATGCATCGCTCTCCAGCATAAAGGACTCAAGGTAAGGAGAAGAAATAAATTGGTGTGTTGTCTCTTTTTCATACATTGTGAGAAACAGTTTCATGGACATAACTTGGAAGTTGGTTGCTTTGGCACTGTAATTGTGACTGTAATTCTCAAAATGAGAAAGATTTAAATGAAAGAAATCGTTGGAGTTAAGAACATGACCAATGCTGATGACTTGTAGTGGAGAAGATAGGTTTACTAGGAACCTTGGGTTAATGTTGATGATTACCAAGAGGCATCAGTTGGAGAGGTGAGAAAATGGAAGTTTTCAACTCAAAAACGGATGCAGCCAATATATGTTACCCAGGGGATGTTACTAAAAATGGCCTGGGCATACAGTAGAGCAATAGCACTTAGACTTATATACCACTTCACAGTGTTTTACAGCCCTCCCTAAGCGGTTTACAGAGTCAGCATATTGCCCCCAAGAATCTGGGTCCTCATTTTACCCACCTTGGAAGGATGGAAGGCTGAGTCAACCTTGAGCCAGTCAGGATCGAACTCCTGGAGTGAGCAGTGAGTTAGCCCTGCAGTACTGCATTCTAACCACTGTGCCACCATGGCAATAAATTACTGTTTTCAGATGGTGACCTGAACTAATTCATGTGGGTAGAATGCTCCACATAAAATATTCCACCCACTCAACATGGCTATTAGAGCAACTTTCCTGGAGTTCTTGAAAGATTGTCAGTTTCTCTAAAGTTCATTTTAAGGAGCACTTGTCCCCCTTTCTAAAATGGAGATGCATATTTCTGAATTTCACAATTGGGGCCCACTGCAGCGGTAATAAGGCTTTCCAGCCAATGCTAGAAAATTGATAGAAGAACATTTATATTAAATCAGAATGTAACAGTCTTTTATTTTGTATGGATGCTTCCACAGTTAAAGTCTTTTTTTTCCCTTTCCTTCCTGTGATTTAGAAGTTGATAATAATAGGGCAAAATGTCCCTTCTTCCTCCAGGAATATAAATGACGATTAATAGATGAAGGGGATTTTATGGTATGCTTAATGCTTTGGGGGAAGACATTCTATCAGAATTTAAAGTAGCTTCGCTGGTATCATATCATAAATGTATTACTTTTTTTCGCCCGTCAAGTTTTAAAATATATAAAATCAGTAATTCATGATTTGATGATATGAAATAGGAGGGTAATTTTGCCCATCTCCGCTTGTTAGCCAATTGTAAAGGATAGTTCACCAAAGATATATCAGTTAAAAGTTAACTGCACCTTCTAATCAAACATGTATAGCCAAGCTGTCCCCCCCCCCCCCAATTAAAATGGTTTCTGGTTGGTTAAGCAAATTTTAATTACAGCTATAATGTGAAGATGGGCCTTGATATTTTTTTTTTAAAAAAATCATCAATCATCCTTTTGAATGTCCTTCATCTTTATAGCAACTATGCTTTTGGAGCTATGTGGTTTAGATCAGGGTTGAAATGTAAAATTTGTTACTACCGGTTCTGTGGGAAAGGCTTGGGGGGGGGGATGTGACTGGGTGATTTTTTGTTTAAAAATTTTTTTAAAAAACTTTTCAAAGCATTTTTTCTAATGCTTTGAAAAGCCTCTGCCAATCAGGCAACTCAGCTGGGATCGTCAGAGAGGCTTTTTAAAAAATGTTTTGAAAAGCCTCTCTGCCAATCAGGCAACTCAGCTGGGATCGTCAGAGACTTTTCAAAGCATTTTTTTAACCACCTCTTCGGCCAAGAGGTTGCAGAAAATGTTTTGAAAAGCCTCTGACAATCCCAGCTGAGCCGTGCAATCATCAGAGGCTTTTTTTTTTTACTTTTAAAAACATTTTTTTCTATAACCTCTTCCGACGAAAAAAAAGCCTCTGATGATCGTGCGGCTCAGCTGGGCATGGGGGGGGGCAGGGATGAAATCTACTTACCTTCCCTACTGGTTTGGAAGTGTGCGCACATGTGCGTCATGAGCGCGCATGGCCCTCTGTGCATGGGCAAACCCTTCTGCACATGCGCAGAGGGTAAAAAACGATGACCGGGTGGGTGGGCGGAGCCTTGCACTGCCGTTGCTACCGGTTCTCTGAACCACCTGCCGCCATCGCTACCGGATTGGGCGATCCGGTCTGAACCGGGAGCATTTCACCCCTGGTTTAGATATATATAAAAGGGGGCATTTTTCTATACCAGAGCAGTTTTAAACAGCAATAGCAGCAAACTCTAGGATATAATGTGTATCTTGCCTCTGATAGTGAAATTTCTATCAGTTGTCATAAATGATTGAAGTGTCTTTTCTTTTTTCCAGGTATGCACTTCTTGTTGTGAAGGAAACATCTGCAACTTGACATTACCTAGGAATTCAAGCGATGCTGTATTTTCAACAACAACGCCTATAAATCATACACAGAGACATTGGCAAGATACATCCGTAATAATGTTAGGTCTCCTGTCTCTCTTTGCTACGTAGACCTTTTTGGATCAATTACCAACTAAACATCAAGGAAATCCAGTGGGATGAAAATATTTATGCACACAAATATGACCTTAATTTAATATATGTTTTTCAATGCTTTCTTTTTTTAAGTGACATTTTAAAACAATCCTTTAAATTCCTTTTAGCCTTGGCTGACTCAAAAGCCATACTTTCTGATCTGTGTCTTTAAAAAAAGGAGGGACTTTTGTTATAAGTTGAATGTTCTGAACGAAAACTTTTGTATAGCCATTAAAAATGGGTGTATTTTTTTTTTAAAACCATTCTTTAGTCTAGTGAAAGGAATATTTCTAGAAATTGCATACTTTGAATAATATCAATTGAAAACCAGGGTTTCAAAATAACACTATTCCTCTATGCAAGAAAGGATTCTAGATAATTGTTTTACAGTATCAAATCAATCTTAGCTTGATCATTGTATTGGATTTGATCTCGATTTAGTAGTCTATATTAGTATATCGCTAGATGAGTGGTGCGGTGGCCTAGAGGTGGAGCTCTCGCTCACAATCAGGAGGCTGTGAGTTCGATCCTAGGTAGAAGTAGATCTCTCTCTGGGCACAATGAGAATATATCTGCTGAACAAAACTCTGCATTGGCGACAGGAAAGGCATCCAGCCAATAAACACTCAGCTCCATTCAGTTGCCCAGACTCCACCCCACAAGGGATTATGGGGGTCATTAAAAGGAGATGATGGTTAGTATATCGCTAGACATAGTGAAATCACAGCTAAAGTCTCCATGATATTAATCGGACCTATGCCAAGACTAGATTTAATCCATATCTTTTAATCGACTATAGGAGATCAATACTCATTTTAGAAAAAATCATGGTCATGAGTGCTAAGCAGCCATGTGGTTATTCCCCTGGATGTACGAAGATGACAAATGATTTCTCTAAAATGTTTTTTAATCTGGTAATAATTTTTATTTTTAAAATGCCTAAGCAGGTTTCAAATAGTCTATTCAACTAGTCATGCTGATGATTAAAAAGTTTTAAATTTTTATTTACCCTAACCAATTAATTAATAATAAGACTGTAATTCTGTGCCCAGTTGCTGAGAGTAAAGCCCATTGCACTCATTCTGTGAGATTGCCAAATTATCCATATGTACTTGGAAGTAAATACTATGGGAATCCATAGTATTTACCATAATAATAGTAATACCATTTACTGTTGAACAAACATGCCAAGAAAAGTGCTATGCATGGTGCAGCCCTGTGTCTGATGTGCTTATCGAAGCTTGCCTTTAATTATTTGCTCTGCATGCATGCCATCTTCGTTTGCTTTGTGAAGCTCTATGTGTGCATCAGAACCTTGTTGGGGATCTCTGGGCTATAATAAAAATAGGCACATTTCAATAAGAGTTTCCTGCAACAATAAGGATTTCAACTTGATCAGAGCTTTCAGTATAGAGCAGGGGTGTCAAACTCACGTCGTCATGGCGGTGTCACGTGATCTACTGGGACTTCCCCCCCCCTTTCGTTAAACCAGGCGTGGGCATGGCCAGCAAATTATGCATCTGGCCTACTGGCCGGGAGTTTAACAACCCTGGTATACTGATGTATGGTGGATGAATGGCTTGCACTGAAGAACTATTTCAAATTCCACACTCCATTTTATTTTACATAGCAGGTTGCAATACTTGTATTTGTATAATACAGGGGTGTCAAACTGGCGGCCCGCAGGCTGGATGCATCACGGCCACCTCAGCTCCGTGAATGGGAAAAACGTTGCGAAACGTCACGTGACGGCAATGTGATGCGGCAAGTTTGATACCCGTGATATAATAGAATTAGAATTGCTACCATGTCGTATAGAATTGTGGTCTTAAGTTACTACAGATAGTCCTCAACCTGTAATGGAGCCTGCTCATGACTGTAAGTTGTGATGGTTGTAAAGCGGACACGCCCCCCCACATACCCAACCCAATTTTTATGACTGGTTTTTATGGTGGAAATTAAGCAAATCACCCAATGGTCATTAAGCAAATCTGCACTTGTTAAGCAAACCCATTATTCGCTATGGGGCATTTTTGCCGAAAACCGGAAGCAAACTGGAAGTAAAGCCTGGTTTTCAGCAAAAAAATTGTGGTTATGTGACTGTGAAATGCTGGAAACAACTTTCAAAGCAGGCTGGTTGCTGAGCACCCGAAATGCAGTCACTTGACTGGTGGGGAGCCATCTTTGGAACCGGGTTGTAAGTATCTATCTTTTGAAGGAATCTGTCATAAGTTTGAATGGTCTTTAAGTAACCAGTCATAAGTCAAGGACTACGTATGAGCAGTGCTGCTAATCTTTAAGCAACTGCATCTATTTTCAGCTTTGTGCAAAAGCTTGAAGAAAGTCTGATTCCTTTAATGAAGAGTTGCGAAGTGCCATGGTAGCACAAAGTCCAAAGCCCTTCATTTTAAAATCTTGCACAGCCCCGTTATGTTCTGTTAAATATCTGACCTGCCTCCCCAACTAAAAGCAAAGAGATCAGGGGTACATTCTACTTACCTTTACTACCGGTTCGCAACGGGATCGCGCATACGCAGTTCGCCGATTATGACATCCGGGGCGGTGGGCGGGATCCCCCCACTGGTTTTACTACCGGTTCTTATGAACTGGTCCAAACCGGGGGCAACCCACCACTGAAAAAGATGTCTCAAAGATGTCTGTGTTTTTCATGTAAGGTCTGATAAAATAAAAGGATTTCCAAATGGGAGGAGAATGATTTTTCAAACCAGTTTGAGAACCCAAGAATAGCCCTGTTTGATGGGATCAGGACCATCTTAGACCAGCTCTTAGTTTCTCAATGTTGCTACAAATGCCTCAAAAATAGGAGATGGAGATAGATCCCTCATCTGTTACTGGTTTTTTAAATTTATTTATTTATGCAGCAAATAATTTAATTCCATAAAATGGGGAACACCTTTTGAAGACCCAAATCTATTGTAAGGTTAAGGAGTCATTGAAATTAAATGCTCTTTCCCCTTTGAACTCATTTCTTCCCCTGCATTCTTTTCCAAGGGATTTGGCTTCTGCATGTTTCTTTGCACTCATAGTTTTGTAGGCTCAAGCGTATTGATGGCCTCTTGGAAAGGCGCATTACTTTTAACAACGTTGACAAGGAATCCTAAAACGTATTAAATATTGAACGACTCTACTCTCATCACATTAAACCTATTAGAATTCTTTCTTGAGATCTGACGTACAGACTAATTGTAGAATAATCTCAGGTTGCAAAGGGAAGCAAAATTGGAACAGTCCATGTAACATTGTAGGATATTATAGAAGTCTGGCTGAAAAGAAGTCATGTTCATCTACTGAAAGTTGTTGCATTAGACCTGTTTCCAAGCCTGCCCCTCAATTTACCAAAGCAATTATAAGTATATGACCAGTACTCTATGTGCCAAAAGTGAAAAATATGTTCAATATCTGTGTTTAAAATGATGCTAATTCCGAAATTTAGATACTGTAGTTCTCCCTTCTCATTTACTGAAGAAAGAAGTTTGTTGAAGGAAGTTATAAACAGCATCTGCATACCGTTCCCACCATACTGCTGTGACTTCTCATGTAGTGGTTTCCGATTGTGTGAGAAGTCTATGGAGATGCTCAGTCATCCAGGTCATGGCTGTCCCAAAGGTGCTTTTTCAAAAGGCAACTGGTCTTTATTTTTTCCTTGAAGATGTTTCGCTTTTTGCTTGAAGACGTTTCGCTTGAAGGACGTTTCATCCAAGAAACTTCCTCAGAACTGAAGAAGCTTCTTGGAGGAGAAGTGAAACGTCTTCAAGCAAAAGCAAAGAAAGTGCAGTTTCCTTTTGAAAAAGCACCTTTGGGACAACCATGACCTGGATGACCAAGGATTTCCATAGACGTCTTCAAGGAAAAACAGAGAAAATCCAGTTGCCTTTTGAAAAAGCACCTTTGGGATTGTGTGAAACGTTTCCGTGACTGCAACATCCATTTTTGGAGAGATGGCTGGCATTGTAGTGGGGGTGGGGTGGGGAGAGGGGGGGGAATAAGTTGTGATTACCTCTGCTACAAGTTGTACAGAAAGATGACGCCGTGTGGTCAAGATTACTGACTTAAGTAGTACATATGTGAAGATCTGTCCTAAATAGAATTCTTTGCGGTAACTGTTTGTCATAAAACAACTAACTGTGTTTAGTGTAGTACAATCAGGCTTCCATTTGTGCAGTGGAATTAAACTTCACTCATCTTCCCCCTTGCACATACCTCCAAGCCTGCTCCGAGGAGAGGGTGTGCCCCAACCTCTGGAACAGATTTGATGGATGCACACCCATGGAGGAAGTGTCTGTCCTGTTTGGGACCCCATTGGATGCAGTCCTTTGTATTGTATATCTTGTGAATGCTCTGAAAGGTGGTGGGTATTTCTTGCATGATAATAGTCATCTATTAACATATTTGGGTGACTCAAGACATCGGTTTGGATGGGCGCTTCTTGTTTAGAAGTGAACACGATAGAATTATCCTATCTGTAAAATCTGCAGCTCTATGAATGTAGCAAATGTTGCCCAGGTTGTTACTCATTTGAATTCCAACATATGGTACTGTACTTCTTAACCTTAATTTGGATTTTTTTTTTACAGTTCAAGCGTGATGATGTCGTAATTTGTAAGTCGATCATTTGTGTTCCATTTTAAATTTAGATGTTTAGGATGGGGAAAAAAATATTTCTCCCTTTTCCATTCCATTTAATTATCAAGGGGAGAATACCATAAGGGCACGATAACCTGAAGCCAAATGTGTGCCAAATTTCTTGGTTATTCTGCTATCTTTGTCTTTGGTTTTGCTTTGGTTTCTTTCTGTTTGTTGGTTGGTTGGTATTCTTGTGAATGTTTCCTGTGTAAATAGCAATCCCAGCTTGTTAATGTTGTTGTAAATTTTGTACATTCTATAAATGACTTAAAATTTTCGTGGTTTGACTTTTTTTTTTTATTAAAACCATATTATATAACAAATCACAAAAGAAGTTAAGGATTTCTTCAGAGATGTAAATTAGTTTGAAAGACAAATACACAAGAAAAGGAAAAGTTGATGTACATAATTTGATTATGAGAATGAGTTAAGCTCTCTAAGTTACTCAGCTACAGGCAAAGCTAACCGGTGGGGAAGGGCATTTGGGATGTGGGTGGTGGTTACAGTGGCCTATAAATGTGAAGGGGAATATAAAAGTGTGGTCTAATATTTAAAATCATCAGACTGAGTTATGCTTCTCCTCAGTGACAGTTAATCTAATCAAAGTCCCAATAACTTAATGCTGCCTGATCCTTGGGGACTCTGGTTTCTGCTTTCAATCCGCAAAAAGCAAAAGAGAAAAATATAATTTCAATGCAAAATATTGGGGGTGGGTGGGTGGAGAGAAACAGGGAACTCTTAATGATTTAGCTGTTTTTAATTAAAAATGGGAGGCAATTTTTGGAACAGCATTGAAAATGGCAGCCTTTTCTGGGAGAAGCGCTCTCAGGTTTTGCTTTGCAAGAGAATGTTGATAAATTTTGGACTCTATCCAGAGCAGGGCTCTTAGAGCTTTTCAAAAACAACTCGTGCAACTTAAAATGTTCGCTGCCAAACTGCTGCCACCCTTCACTTGTAAAGTTAATGCATAACACATAGAAAAATGCCCCAAAGCAAGCAGATGTGAAATGGATTATTCTCCTGCCCTTGACTACTCCACAGGTCGGCCTTAATTCAGCATTGCAATGCTAAGCTTGTAAAAAGCAGAGAGCTGGTCTGTTACAGAGGCTAAAAGAATGGGTAATTAATGGTGTGCCAGAGTCAAGATTGACAAATTATTAAATAACCACAATTTGAAAGGAAATTGTTGATCCGTGCATCTGCAAACCTCTTCCCCCCACCAACACAGAACACGCCCTATAAAATCAAAGACGTGCCTTATCTTTGGCATTATTACCTTCCCCAATATTGACAGGTAGGAGTTGCAGCCGTTTATCTGGGCTATCAAATCTGGACTGCAAGAATTCCAGACTGCTCTATGGCATTTCTTTGGGGAGGGTGAAGGCCCTTTTGAGCAGTGCGAGTTTGCTTTTGCTCCTTTTCTGGTTTGCTTGCTTTTATTCTTTGTTCTTACTATCACATTGTTTTACTCTTTTGAATTGTGTTTACTTGTGAACCACCCAGATTTGTTGGGAGTTGGGTGATATACAAATTTAAATCCTAATCCTCCTCCTCCTCCTCCTCCTCATCATCATCATATCACCCTCCTCCTCCTCCTCATTATCATCATCATATCACCCTCCTCCTCTTCCTCCTCCTCCTCCTCCTCCTCCTCCTCCTCTCTTTGCTGCCAGTTAGCGGCCATCTGGATTTTTGTAGACTCAAAATAGCTGTAGCTTTTATAGGGTGAGACTATTGTTCAAGGCTACAGATCTAGCTGTTACAGTTGACATATATGTTTTAATACTTTTGCTTCTCAATTGGCCTGTAAAATATTTCCAATTGCAAAGTATGAGCCACACAGTTTAAATCTGTCGTATAATAGCTGCTTCATGTAAATAACTGGAGTGCAGGAGTTCCACAAACTGAGAGCATTTCTAAGACAGTTGTGATTATGGATTCTGTAATTTACGCTGATCTTCAGATAGATTTGTGAGGGTGGGGGCAGTCCAAACTCCTGGCTCTGAACACTTAACATATGAAACTTAGCTGGGACATTAACAGGCGGTGAGTTCTGTAGGTGTGAGATGGGTGAAATGTGAAGTTCACCCAAGTCTTTGTGCTAAATTACTGTATTTTGTTGGAAGTTACCATACCTCACATGGTCAAGAATAAGACCTAATTTTTCTACAACAAAATAATAATTGTAATAACAGCAGGAGCAAAATGATTTAAAACTCTTTGAAATTTGGAACAACAAAAGTATCGAAACATGAACAGCAATGAACCCCAGAGACAAATTTCTACAAATCATAGCCTTGTGTCTACCAAGGAAAATGTTAAAGGAGACTCTGAGAAGCAGTATCGGACTTCTTCAAGCCATATCTACTAAAAAGGAATATAGATAGGTTAACACAACATGATTGGCACCAGGTAGAGTTCCTCACCATCTTCCTACCATTGAAGACATCTGAGACATGGGGGATGTATTACTTTTATCCTTTGATTTTTTCACATTCCCTTTCAATGTATGAGCCTCCAAAACTCGTTCGTCTTCTCTTTACCCTATTTTTTATTGAGTGTGTAATTTTGCATATGTCTGACATATTCCTTCATTTTACCTGCCTTTGCTCACAAGTCAAAGACAATATCATCTCAGCAGGGGTGGGTCCTAATTTTTTTTACTACTGGTTCTGTGGGCGTGGCTTATTTTGTGGGCATGGTTTGATGGTCCTGTGACAATTCTTTAGGATTTAGCAGAGGTACTGGTCTACCAGGCTTTTAACTGCTTGCAGAGCTGTACCGGTCTACCCATTTGTTCTTGGAGCATTCCGGTCTACCCATTTGTTTTTGGAGGCACCGGTCTACTCATTTGTTTTTGGAGGCACTGGTCTACCCATTTGTTTTTGGAGGCACCGGTCTACCCATTTGTTTTTTGAGCGCACTGGTCTACCACCACACTGCCTTTTAACACTGATCAGCTGTAGGGCGGCCCTTTAAAGCTCCGCGGCAAGAGTTTAAACAGTTTTTTTCCTTCTAGCCAATCAGCTGGCACTCAGGAGGCAGCGAATAGATTGGGGGCGGGGCCAAATAAAAGGTAAGAGTAGCGCAGGGGGGGAGGCGGGAGGGCCCAGCTCCCGAACAAAGAGAACTGGTTTGATGACATCATATCGTCACCGCTACCGGCTCGGCCAAACTGGGCCAAACCGGGAGGAACCCACCACTGCATCTCAGTTTGTTTTGTGTTTTACCTTTATCCCTAGAAAACAGTGGCACCCAGGCACCCCTGCATCACTTTTCCCGGGCATTAGGGATTTTCTTCCCCGGGTACCAAAAACACTCAATTTTTAAAAACAGCAAGCAGCACCATTTTTAAGTATGAAATTCCACTCTCAATCTTGGGCATCAAAACAAATTAACAGAAAGGCGTTGATTTCTCAGAAATGTGCAGATTGAAAAGTGCCCCCTTGCTCGTCTGTCATTTTTGTTTCCATTTTAAGCAAATGTCTTTGGAAAGTAAATTCCAGTCATTGTTGCTTACTCCAGGTAAAGCTGAGTAAGATGTCATCCCAGAGGTCAATGGGAATGGCAATGTGCAAAAACTGACAAATGTTTTCCTTTGACCATTTGTTAAATGAATCAAAATTAGCTTTTTGAGAATTAATAAGAGATTTTAGATTTCTTTCCAGTGGAAATGAGATAGATTTGAAATCTGAGAATATATTCTGATTTCAGACGCTTGAGAGGCAGTCTAGAAGCTAGCAGGCTGAATTAGAAAAGGGCTGGGTAAATGACGATCACTTCACTCTAATGCCCTGGGCAAGAGAAAGAGTTTGATGTAGAAGAATAAAAATGTTTTGGTTTCTCAGGAGCACTGAACCTTACATTTCATACACCTACACCATTTTCTTTTTGATCCGATGGCATTTGATGCAGAAAATAATGCCAGATCTGATGGGCAACTTTTGGCCTCTGCATCTTTCTCCCAGGGACAAAGATCTTTGGAGAAGCCAAATACAAACTGAAGAAGGAACTGGCTGGAACAAACCAAAACTCCATCTTGCATGGTATCCGGTTTACCACAATGCATAAGTAAAGAACTCAAAAGCAGGCTTGAAGGCAACATTCCCAAATCCTGGTTTTATTCTTCCACCACTGATGCTGGAGTTAATTGAGGACTGCATCTTTATCATCAACCTTTAAGTCCTGTTGGAAAAACGTAGGAACTGGTTGATGTTAATAGCTGCCAGGCTGTAGGAAAGAGCAGGAAAAGCCTGGGGTGGAGTCAAGAAAGTCATCAGCCTAGAGTCATTACATTCCCACAAACAGTGTAAATCCAATTGCTCTTGAACTCTATTGACTCTTATCTAGAACCAATTTAGTTCTGATCATTAGGCAGCTAGATTTTTATAGGTATAGGTATCAGCAATAAATCATCTTAACTGGAATTTAATGTGTGGTCCTGGTTCTTCGTGCTGGACACAGTGACCCAAAAATTTTGTCCCCCTATAATTTATCTCCAAAATACTGTACTGTATTTGCATCTGATTTTTATTGTTTTGTGTCCCCACCTGGAGAAAGCATGGGAAAGAAATTAATGAGAAGATATCCCGTTTACAGTTTCCCAACTGCTATATGAATTTGAGCACATAGATATGCAGAAAATTGTTTCTCTCCTCCTGATCTAATTTGGCAAGGCAGTTTGCAACTTAGAGAAATGTGTACATTAAGTAGATTTAATTGAATTTAAAAGTATACTTGTATTGATTTTTGAAAATTGTAGGTTAAAGTTGATTGCATATGGAGAAAATCCCTGAAAAAGTATACATTAGAACAAATGTGTACCAAAGTACATATCTTGGGAGAAAAGCACAAGAGATATGCCTGTGATTTCTTTTGAAAATGTTTTTTTTCATTTTTATTAAGTTGATCAGGATATAAAATACACACACACAAAAAGAAAATAGTTGGACAGAGTAGAAAAGGGAAAAAGAGGAAAAAGAGAAGGGAAAAAGTGTAGGGTAAAGGGGAAAAAAGAAAGAAGCATTGACTTCCAACTCTTTTTAATGCAGTAAAATAGGATAATAACAGCCTCAACTTTTTATTTTTACATGCTAATATATACTAGCCACTTCTGTAACAACAAATCTATCTAATCAGAAAAACCCAAAGTCAAAGTTTTTCTCCCCCAACTCAAGCATAAATCCAAAAGTGGTTTCCAAGTAAATGCCAAGTTGGATATGTTCTCTTCTTTGATTAAGGAAGTCAATTTAGCCATCTCTGCTAGTTCCATCACTTTTTCCAACCAATCATCCATCGAAGGGATTAATTTTGAAAATAAATCTGAGAAAATACTTGATGTTCAGTTTCTAAAATTAAAATATGGGATATTAATATTGCTTTAAAATACATCTTCTGAGGTATTTTGGCTCTGAACATCCTCCAATTCTCTGTAAGCATAATTAATCTTCCATTAAAATGAACGAAAGCGATGGGCATGGCACCATGAAATAGCAAACAATTGAATTCTGGTCCCAGTCCAACTGAATTTAGTCATGCCTAAAAACACCAAACCAAACACCCAACCTCAAGTTTGCTCTAAGTTTCCAGATGTCAGAGTGACATGCATAGTTATGAGTGATCACCCATCCACCGCATCAACTCACGTACTGAGGCCCGAGTGGGAGGCTTTGGTGAGGTGGAATTTCTCCCATGATGCTCAGCTGCTGCCTGCCTGCTCTCTTTCCCAAGAATTAGGAAAATAAATTAAGGAAAGGCAAAGATGTTTTCGCTCCCACTCTTGCTGGGACCTTCCTGCTGTTTTATTTTCCTTCCCATATTTGTATTTTGTGCTGTAGATGTGCTGAATCTGAAGTTTTCTCAGGCCAGACCGATTAAGCAAATAAATGAAACGGTAATGAGAATGGCTCTAAAAAGAATAATGCTAGCAACACAGCTTAATGTTTTTATTGATTATTGCTAAAAGGAAAATAAATAAAACGGATAGGCATGCACATTTTAAAAGAATATAGCAAATATAGTAAGGAAGGAAAAACAATTGTTTGCATCAAGTGCAGTGAAGTGTGGTGCTGCAGTAGCAGCTCTCCCCCACTAATGGAGTGGACGCCACAGCTGTTGCCAGCTTCAGTTTCCAAGTTGTTTTCAAAGGCAGCCCCAACTAAGGTCCATTACAATAGTTCTAGATGTGTACAGGTAGTCCTCCACTTACGATCACAATTTCTGTTGCTAAGTGAGACATTTGTTAAGTGAATTTTGTCCCATTTTACGACTATTCTTAAGTGAATCCCACTGCAATTGTTAAGTTAGTAATAGAGTTGTTAAGTGAATCTGGTTTCCCCATTGACTTTAACAGAATAACAGAGTTGGAAGGGACCTCAGAGGTCTTCTAGCCCAACCCCCTGCTCAGGCAGGAAACCCTATACCTATTTCAGACAAATGGTTGTCTAATCTCTTCTTCCAGTGTTGGAGCATCCACAACTTCTGGAGGCAAGTCGTTCCACTGATTAATTGTCAGGAAATTTCTCCTTAGTTCTAGGCTGCTTCTCTCCTTGATTAGTTTCCATCCGTTGTTTCTTGTCCTGCCTTCAGGTGCTTTGGAAAATAGGTTGACCCCTTCATCTTTGTGGCAGCCCTTCAAATATGCTATCATGTCACACCTAGTCTTTCTTTTCACTAGACTAGGCATACTCAATTCCTGCAACTATTCTTCGTAAGTTTTATAAAGAATAGTTCATAAATCGGTAGCCCTTTCCATCTGTTTCCATTCACTTTGCTTATCAGAAGGTCACAAAAAATGATCACATGACCCCAGGACACCGCAACTGACATAAATAAGAGTAAGTTGGCAAGCATCTGCATTTTGATCACATGACCATAGGGATGCTACCATGGTCATGTGAAAAATAGCCATAGGTCACTTTTTTTCAGTGCTGTTGTAACTTCAAATGGTCACTAAATGAACTGTTGTAAGTCGAGGACTACCTGTAGTAATAAGAGCATAACTCATCAGGATTTAAGGGCTGCAGCTGTCCAATCTGTCCGTACAGATTATCCTCAATTTATGACCACAATTGAGCCCAAAATTTACATTGCTAAGCAAGACATTTGTTAAGTGAGTTTTGCCCCATTTTACAACCTTTCTTGCCAGACTTTAAATGAATCACTGCCGTTGTTAAGTTAATAGCATGGTTGTTAAGTGAATCTGGCTTCCCCGTTGACTTTTCTTGTCAGAAAGTTGCTAAAGGGGATCTCTTCACCCCAAGCATTGCAACCATCATAAATGTGAGCCAATTGCCAAGCATCTACATGTGACCATGTGGATGCTGCAATGGTTATATGTGTGAAAAACAGTCATAAATCACTTTTTTCAGTGTCATTATAACTTCAAACGGTCACTAAACGAATGGTTGAAAGTCGAGGACTATCTGCATAGCAGTCTTAAGTCAGACAAAGACTTCCCTGACTGTGGTCTCCACTTTGTTGCTCCGGTGGGGATTCTGAGTCTAGTAAATTTCAGCCCATAGGTAACAGAGCTCATGTTACAGAATGCTCTACTTACTTCCGCCAAAGTCCAAGATCAAAAGAATCCCAGATCACATTGCAAAATGTGACACCATTCACAGACTCATTCAACCTTAAGCTAGACTTTATCTGCAAAGAATCTTGCAGACATGCCACAGCAAATTTGCAGGACTGTCTGATCTACCCTCATAGGGTATGGGGCCCTCTGAAGATAGTTGTGGGATGAGAATCTGGAAATAACAATAACCGAGAAGTACATAATCGATGATTCTCAACACTCGGGAGCTTAACAGGATAACAGAGTTGGAAGGGACCTTGGAGTTTTTCTAGTCCAACCATCTGCTCAAGCAGGACACTGAACAGTGACAACAGCTCCACCATTTCCCTCCAGTTTAGCTTCATTCAAAAGCACAGCAATTTGTGCCACAGAACCTAATATGACATAGAAGTTCAGTCGTTGTTGATAACAGGCTTTGTTGTAGTAGTGCTCCCCCTCTTACCTGCCTTCCTCTTGCCAGAAATAAAACATGTCTGAACTTTATTCCAGGCAGATGAATAACTTTTAAATCTGCTTTGGCATTTGACATTTTAGTATGTTGCTCATGCAGAATCTAAATTGACTTTAACCATAATATATAGATCCTGGCATGTGCTATACATGTGGAGAAAGTATAAATATTCTATAACAACAACAACAACAACAACAACAACAACAACAACAACAACAAATCATGACATATTGTGACCTTGCCATCAAAACTACAAGGCTATGAATGAAACATGTAACAGTGATACCCATGTCATCAGGGCACTTAGTACCATGTCCAAGAATTTTATAAGCTACATCAGCAAATTACAGCTTCCTGCAATAACACCAGCGGAACTGCAAAAAACTGCGCTACTTGGAACATCATACATCTTAAGAAGGTACTTGGTTGATACCTAGGACACTGACAGCAACCCGTATCAACCATTAGCACCAGTCAATGGTATTTGTGATGCATTTTTGAATGTTCAGTTGATTGAGTTTCATATTTAATGAATAAAGATAATAATAATAATAACAACAACAACAACAACAACAATAATAATAATATAATAGATGTCCCTAAATTTCCCAGTGATATTTTCCAATGCAATGGTTTTTAAATCAGTGGTTCATTCAAGAGTGTCAGTATCAGGAATTAGCTTTGCTGACCAATCTCTGCCTCAAAAAAGAAAAAAGAAAAAAAAAAGAAAAGAAAAAAGAAGAGAAGAGAAGAGAAGAGAAAAGAAAAGAAAGAAAGAAAGAAAGAAAGAAAGAAAGAAAGAAAGAAAGAAAGAAAGAAAGAAAGAAGAAAGCCGAGATGTCTTGCAAGGGGCTTATACTTTGTCATTTTAAACTTTATTAAACTGGTGAATTTGAGTGTCATCCTAAGTGTTAGCACCAGGATAAAGAGGAAAAAAAAGTTTTGACCCATTTTTTCATCCTGTGGCCAAAGTACTTGGGCAATCTGAAGATTTGAATATTTAAGAGTTGTAACCTGAACTGTCACTAGAAAATAAATGCCCACAGACACAATCTTCTAGATTCAACATGATTCCTTTCTTTATAGAGGCACTCCTCGAGTTACGACCACAGTTGAGCCCAACATTTCTACTGAAGTGAGCTTTGCCCCATTTTATGACATTTTTGGCATAGTTATTAAGTGAATCTGACTTCCCCATGACTTTGCTTGTCAGAAGGCCCACAAAAGGGGATCACATGACCCTGGGACATTGCAATTGTCATAAGTACATGCAAGTTGCCAAGCGTCCAAATTTTGATTATGAGACTGCCAGGATGCTGCAATTGCCATAAGTGTGAAAAATGCTCATAAATCATTTATTTTCAGTGCCGTTGTAACTTTGAACAGTCACTAAATGAATGGCTGTAAGCCAAAGACTACCTGTAAAGCCAACATATATAGTGAGTATTCCTATATCTGACAGAGATCTAATGAGTGAGTAGTCTACATTTCTCTGTTACCTTGAAGGAAAGGAGAACGTTATGGCTCCAGTAAGATGAAGAAAGGGGGACAGATCAAAAGCCCACATGACAAAGATGTATGTTAAGTGAAGTTTTAGCTAGGTCTCTGGATGATGCTATTTGTCTATCCTTGTATTTCCTTCCATTGCTTTTCTTACCACAGATCATCCATTAAGGCAGAAAAGACTGAACAGCTATGCTATATTTTAGACACCATCCATCTAGAGTAGAAGTGAGCAAACTTTTGATAGATGGTAACTACAGTTTAATTGGGAGTAGAGAGGGAACAGATAATGCTAGAAGGGGGATCATATAGTCCCGTGATGGCGAACTTATGGCACGTATGCCACAGCTGGCACATGGAGCCCTATTTGTGGGCACATGAGCGTTGCCCTAGCTCAGCTCCAGTGCACATGCGCGCGCCGGCCAGCTGATTTTTGGGCCTTCCGGTCCCACCGGATATCGGGAAACAGGTCGTTTCCAGCCTTGGGGGGGAGGGAGGGGGTAAGGAAGGTTGTTTTTATCCTTCCCAGACTCCTAGAAAGCCTCTGGAGCCTGGGGAGGGGGGAAAATGGGCCTATCGGGCCCACCGTGCCATTGCGTGCCAAGAGCTGGGGGAGAATAGAGGGGGTCACATGTGCATGCACAGTGGTGCAGGGTGTGGAGGGCATTGAATTATGGGTGTGGACCTACGCACACGTGTCACCCCCCGTGCTCCCCCTGCTTTTGGCATGCGACGGCAAAAAGGTTAGCCATCACTGATATAGTCCATATGAAAAGGGCTCTTTAAAACAAAACACAGGGTGTCTAGTTACTCTTTTATGAGTTCTTAGCCCAAAGAACTTGCCACAAGTGTTCAGACTTTTGTTACAAAAGCTCAGTAGTACAGGCAGAAGTGATGCTTGTCTTCAATCTAGATCAGGGATGTTCTGTACCCCCTCCTCATACAGGCAACCATAATACCAAGCACGTCTGCCAATATTTTATTAGGTAAACAGATTAGAATTCTTGGCAGCAAACTGCTGAATGCCTGCCAAGACCATTTCCACTCCCATAAAGTAGAAGAGGACTTATCTTCAGTCCGTTCCAGGAGCAACAAATTATCCACGAGACAAGAGTTTAGTCAATGTTCAGTCCAAAATATATCCAAGCTGAATTTCAGAGATCATGATGTGACTTGCAGGGTTTAACTTTGTCCGTTACAAAGCCTAAAGAGCAATCCCACCCACTTTTACTCCTGGTGGGGCGTGGCTCCGTGACTCAGCTCAATCACGCTTCTCCCTCCGACGCTGCCTGGGATCAAGCCAGGATTCATTCTCCTCGCTCCCTATCAATTGGTGCTCCGATATGCCTTCCTCCTGGCACATCCCAGGCTGTTCCTCCTGGCCTTCGAATGGAACCTGAGGCATTGCCAGAAAGGAGGGTCCTGGAGAAGGAGACCTTGTCAGTTCCTCCCCATCATCTTCTGAGTCTTCTTCCTCTGTTAGGACAGGCTCGGGAGTCGGGGTCACAACAAGGGATGTCCAACCATGGCAACTTTAAGATCTGTAGACTTCAACTCCCAGAATTCCCCAGCCAGCCATGCTGGGGATTTGAGGATAAATTGTATCTAGATGTAAGTACTGTAGCTTCACAGACACCTGCACATTGGCTGGGGAATTCCGGGAGTTGATGTCCATAGGTCTTAAAGTGGTTTGTTGGGCACTCCTGATCTAGGTGTTTTGCAAAACAGCCTCAAAATCAGAATATATGTTACTGGTTTGCAGATTTTTTGGCAGAGTGTTCCATACAATGATTTGTATGGCACCAGGGTGATTGACGGAAAACTTAAGACCTTTCTTCATTAAACTGCTTAAGAGACCATGTCTTTCAAAGAAATTAAAAAAAAGCTCTCTGTGCAGCTGCAGTGGTCCCATGTGGATACAATTTATCTTCAAATCTCCATTTTGGATTATATGCTATTCTAGTAAAAAGACTCTAATAACTCTAGTAGGAAATTGATTAAATAGCCGAGGCAGGCTAATCTCAAAATGCCCGTATAGGCCGAGCACAGAGCCTGTTATTCTTAGCTTTGTTGTTTCTGGCAGCTTTTCGGTGTGAGCTTTCCTCCCCACCCTTCATCTCCTTTTCAGTATACCAGTCTTGAATTTCGACAAGGGTCAGCCTGTTATAATTGTGGTTTTGTTTGCTACAAAAGATAAAGGCAATGTAGCATTAAGGCAAGGCTGAAAAATTTCTCCAGGTGTAAACCTGCTTAGAATCCTAATCTCATTCCACCCCAGGTGTAGGGCATTCTTTAACAAGATTAATATAAAGAGCCATGAGCTTGTGGCATGGTAACGATCAAAACTTTTGCCCTAGTGGACAAATGTAATCCAATTCCTGAAAGACCACAAATCACCAGTAACATTAGATGAGAATGTCACCCAGGGAAAGGGAATTCAGCTAAATTCTTCTGTCTTCTCCAATCAATAGGATTACACTGTTTTCTAATGGAAGGATGCTCTAATCAGATATACATACAGGTTAGTGTGAGTTTGCCTTCTGAGCAAAGACATTGCTATTAATTTTCCTTCCCGAGCTCAGTTGTGATAAGTGAGCTCCATTTGTGCTCTGTTGAGTTTGCTATGGTACAGATATTCCACTGATAGGAAGTGCTGGAGAACTTGGACTTTGTTGTAACAAGTCTCTTGAAGACCCAAGCTGGACAAGCTTTCTCAAGTGTAGCTAAGGGGAAAGAAAACTGACTTGGCTGGTTAAACTCATTGTTGCCACAGGCAATGTGCCAAGCATCTCAATGGAAGGGAAATGGAGCATGGTGCGTTTTCAGGATATATGGGAAGAGCTCCAGAGAACCGAAGCAAGTAGCTTTCTCATAGTAGAAGGATTGGATCGTTGGCAATTAACATTAATAATACATTTTGGGATGTTGATCATATCAATTTTAAGGTGCGAGTCAGAAATATTACAGCCCTCCATTTCCAATGGAGATCAAAGAAACAGGTAGCATACTTGGGTTACTGTTTTTACTCAAGTAGGGTTTTCTGCCTTTTCTCTATAGATGTCTGATATCCTATCAAATATTTTAGGTCCAAGAGGATTTTTAGACACAAAGACTTCTACATTCATGTAACAAGATTAAGCCAAATCAGGCAGGAAGAACCTGCAGCCTTGGGGACATTGAATCAGCCACAACATTGAGCAGCTGAAGTCAACAAACCCAGCAATGATGAAGGCTGACAGATGCAATTCTGCAACTTTTGAAAGGTCATAAATCCTCTATTCCTTGGACACTATCAGAGATTCTTAGCTTTTTCCAGCTGGGGCATTGAATGCATTCTTTGTGACTCCTAACTCAATTAAACTAAGTTATTAAAAAGCCAAAGTCTTATCTGATTGATTTATAGGACTATAATCTTGGGCGTTACTGGACTCCATGTGAATGTTTCCCTCGGTTTGGTTTCAGCTTGATTGTACCACGTGTTTTAAGAGCCAACACACACATTCTTCTCCACAAACTCCATCCTCTGCAGCCTCAAGCTATACCACCTCTGTGTTCAGCCTTTGACGGAAATCATATCAAAAGCAAACAAAACCTGGTCAAGTTAGTACTTGGGAAAGACATTTGGGGAAGGGGTCGGGGGAAGAGAAAAAGTGCTGACTCAGGCTGACATATTTCTTTCTTTCTTTCTTCTTTCTTTTATTAGATTTATATACTGCCCTACTCCCAAAGGACTCAGGGCGGTGAACAGGCACAAAAATAAAATACATAAATACAAAAATTTAAAAGCAAAAATAAAACCAGATTAAACAATTTAGCCTGAGACAAATTTAAAACATCCCAATAATTTAAAAACGGATTTAAAATTTTCAATTTAAAAGAAAAGGGGGAAAAAGGTTAGGCCAGGCCAGCTTGCTGGAATAGGAAGGTCTTAAGAGCGCGGTGGAAAGTGCGCAGATCCGGGATCCTCCGTATCTCCGGGGGAGCTCTTTCTAGATAGTGGGTGCCCCCACAGAGAAGGCCTTCCCCCTGGGGGCCGCTAGTCGACACTGTTTGGCCGACGGCACCCGGAGGAGCCCCTCTCTATGAGAGCGTACCGGGCAGTGGGAGGCTATTTGTGGTAGTAGACGGTCCCGTAAGTAGCCAGGTCCTATGCCATGGAGCACTCTGAAGGTGGTAACCAGAACCTTGAAGCACACCCAGAAGACCACCAGGAAATAGTGCAGCTTGCGCAGGAGAGGTGTTACATGGGAGCGCCATGTCGCTCCCATAACCACCCGCATGGCCGCACTCTGCGCTAGTTGGAGCCTCCGGGTGCTCCTCAAGGGGAGCCCCATGTAGAGAGTGTTGCAATAGTCCAGGTGGGAAATGACGAGGGCATGAGTGACTGTGTGTAAGGAGTCCCGATCCAGAAAGGGATACAACTGGTGAATCAGGCGAACCTGATGAAAAACCCTCCCGGTCACAGCCGTCAAATGCTCTTCTAAAGACAGCCATGAATCCAGGAGGACGCCCAAGTTGCGAGCCCTCTCCGTGGGGCCCAGCGATTCACTCCCAATAGTCAGTGATGGCATCAACTGACTATATCGGGACGTCGGAAACCACAGCCACTCAGTCTTAGATGGGTTGAGCCTGAGCCTGTTTCTCCCCATCCAGATCCGCACGACCTCCAGACACCGGGACATCATTTCAAGGGCATCGTTGGGGTGGTCCGGGATGGAGATGTACAGCTGGGTGTCATCAGCGTACTGATGGTACTTCACCCAGAAACCATGGATGATCTCGCCCAGCGGCTTTACATAAAAGTTGAACAAAAGGGGCGAGAGGACTGACCCTTGTGGCACCCCACATATGAGAGGCCTCGGGGTTGACCTCTGCCCCTCTGCCAACACAGACTGCCACCGGTCAGAGAGAAAGGAGGAGAACCACCGCAGCACAGTGCCCCCCACCCCTAACTCTTCCAACCGGTGCAGCACGATACCATGGTCGATGGTATCAAAAGCCGCTGAGAGGTCTAATAGGACCAAGACAAAGGAGCAACTCCTGTCCTGAGCCCTCCAGAGATCATCAACCAATGCGACCAATGCCGTTTCCGTGCTGTACCCAGGCCTGAAGCCCAACTGGAACGGATCCAGATACATCGTTTCATCTAGGTGCTGGGGGAATTGTCGTGCAACCACACTCTCGACAACCTTTGCCACAAAGCGAAGGTTGGAGACCGGACGATAATTAGCCAACAGTGCTGGATCCAGGGAAGGCTTCTTGAGGAGAGGCCTCACCACCGCCTCTTTCAAGGCGGTGGGGAAGTCACCCTCACCCAATGAAGCATTTATAATCCCCTGGAGCCAGCCTCGCGTCACCTCCCGGGAAGCCAGCACTAACCAGGAGGGGCACGGGTCCAATAAACATGTGGTCACGTTCAGTCCACCCAGAATCCTGTCCACATCGTCAGGGGTCACAGGATCAAACTCATCCCAGATAACATTCTCAAGACCTGCCTCAGTCATCCCCCCTGACACTACCCAGTCGGAGTCCAGGCCTTCCCGAATTTGAGTGATTTTGTCATACAGATACTGAACAAAATCCTCGGCTCTACCCTCCAAGGGGTCCTCCCGTACTTCCTGGTGGAGCAGTGAGGGGTCACCCTAAACAGGGCAGCCGGGCGATTATCTGATGACGCAATAAGAGCGGCAAAATATGTACGTTTTGCTGCTTTTATTGCCACTAGGTAATTCTTAATATGAGATCAATTCTTAATAATTATTATATTTATTAATTCTTAATATGATATTAGCGCTTAAATACACAGTATGTCACATTCATTACATTTTCTCAGAGGCCGTTCATGCCTTGGAATAGTACATTCAAACATGATGTTTTTACAACCCTGTTTCTGAATACCAAGCTGCAATATACAGTAGTCTGACTGCAAAGTAACATGGATGGTTTTTTTTGTCCTTCAAATTAGTCTTGACTCCTGGCAGCTACATGGGCGAATCCATATGGTTTTCTAAGCACGTTTTTGGAAGTAGATTGCCTTTGCCTTCTTCCTGGAGCTCAGCAGAAGTGACTGTCCCAAAATCATCCAGTTGACTTGTGTGGCTAAAGCAGGAATAGAATTCAACCTTTTCCCGTTCTTAATCCAGACTACAATGCCTTTCTTTTAAGGAAAGTTAGTTCATGTGCGCATAGCAGAGTCATGCATCTTGAAAAAGGCATACAGGCATAATTACAGCCCTCAAAACCTATAATCTGGAAACATCTAATTGATTTCAAAGAGAGTCTCCAAAATAATGTGCAAATTGGATTAACAACCATGAGAACAGAAATGCCAATGAACTGCAACCCGGAATGAACCCAAAACACAGGGTCAGTTATTTCAACAATTGTTCTTTAGCGCAGCACATTGCATATAAAATATATTGGGCATGGCAAATGTCCTAATCTCATGAAACATTTGGAACATACAATTACTTTGCTTCTAGCAGAAAATATTAAAAAGCGGAAGCATAACTTACACGGAAAACTTGAAATGTTTGACAAAAGCTTCCTTTAGGGAATGTGTTAAAATTAATTTAGCAGTTAGTATCTTTTGAGGCTGAGCTTCTCTTTTAAATGATGCGGGGCCCACGGAGACCTAGATTTGTAGATTATGGGAAAATTATAGCCTCAAAAGTATTTTCGTTATAATTCAGTTAATTTTATAATATTTGGGGCACTAATTGTGCATAAGCTTCACTTTTATTTTCTTTGTGATATAAGCATTGAGCGATATTCAGCTTTCCCCTGTTCATAAAAGGCATCTATTATCACAGCGGAGTGAAGAATTTCAATAATTCCTCTTTCCTACTTTCAACCTTCTACATCTCCAATCTATTCTTTCTGTCCCCCTTTCATATGCCTTACATTGGCAGAGGGACAATAGATATATACTATTGGTTTACTATTAGTTTACATAGTTAGCAATTTAAAATCATACCCCAATTTTTCTTCTTCTAATCTGGAATTATAAACTCCTTTGTACAGGTAGTCCTCAATTTACAACAATTCTTTTAGTGACCATTCAAAGTCCGCATGGGCACGTGATCCAAATTCAAATGTTTGACAACTGACTCACCTTCATGACGATTGCAGTGTCCTGGGGTCACGTGATCACCTTCTGTGGCCTTCTGACAAGCAAAGTCAATGAAGAAGCCAGATTCACTTAACAACCATGTTACTAACTTTCTGACTTTCGGATGCTGTCAAAAAGACATTTGTATGGGTGCCTGTCAGTTTTCAAACTTGTCATGGCTATGAATCTCTTTTAGAAATTCAACGCCACATTCAAGAATTAGGTGACGGTAGAATCTTCACAGGCTCAGCATGATGAGATGAATTGCAAGAAGAAAACCATACATACACAGAATATCTGACCACTGCAGAAAATAGAATTTGTGCCCTTCGTATATGCCAGCCCCAGCCTTTAAATCTTAGGCCTTTTTCAAGTTAATGGTGATTTGTTTCCTAGCCTTGAAATTGAGGAGCAACTTTTCAGTGTCTGTAACAATGGTTCTGTCTGGTCTGAAATGTGCTGGTTCCTGCTTCACTGGCTTTAGCTCATAGAGCATTAGTCTTTGAAGGGATCCCTTTCATAAAATAATGATAAAGATACTCCAATATTACATAGCATAGTTAGCCTACTACGACCACAGACAGTATTGTTCAGCAGTTGATCCAAAATATTTACAAAGTCAAGTAATATGTTTGCAGACTTCATGACACATCACCATCTATGCCCGTGATGGCGAACCCGTGGCAAGCGTGCCAGAGGTGGTACGCAGAAGCCGTCACCCCAGTTCACCTCTGCTGTGCATGAGCGCACCCCTCTGGCTGACCAGCTAGTCTTTGGGTCTCTGCCACGCATGCGGGGGGGGGGCCTTGGGGGCATGGTGTGGCACGCGTGCATGCGGGGATACTCGAACACATGCATGGGGGGTGGATGCATGCGCAGGGGCTGCACACGCATTGCATTTTGGGGGTCCGGGTGTGCTTTGGGCACTCAGTCCGGAAAAGGTTAGCCATCACTGATCTATGCCTTCCAGGCTATTACCTCATGATCTACGGTGCCTAATTTATGTTGCATTGTATATATTTTGCATATTAGACCATCTTTCTTTTCAGAGGTGGTAGGGCTAGAGGTACTTTGCAACCAAAAAACCTTTTTCCGAGTAAAATCATGTTTTATTTTCCTGTGTTAAGAGTTTGGAACATATATGACAATATCCATTCTTTGCAAGTCTGGTCTAGAAAAACCAGACATGCAAATTATATTTAGCATTTTTAGCATTTTTCTAAAAAAAAGATCATACCACTTGAACTGAAGAGTAAAATGTTTCATGGCATTTACTAGAAAATTGGTGGCCTATTTGTATTTCAATTACGAATTTCACTATCCGATGAAGAGTATCTTCTACCTCACCTAAGCACTTGTTACGAGCTATGCACTACATCAGCAGATGATAGAACTGAATTCTAACACCCAAAGTGATTGCCCAGAATACATTAATTTGAAGGCAGACTTCTGTCCAAAGCATTTTGATTTATCGCTGTATTTTATAAGCTAGCCAAAGGTTAAGAGTATTAATATTTCATTAGTTGTGGTCCGGCAGGCATGAGTGATTGTTCAAGTGAACGTTGGAAAGAATATGAAACAAGGTGAGATTCCTCATGGTTCAAAAATGAAAAACCTACATTGATATTTCTTCACAAGGGGAGCACACCATAATGGGAAATGCCAATAATCCAAATATCTGACATACGGAAATGTAAATCCATTTATGTCTAGATGAGTTAAGGAGATGCATTTCATAACAAAAGCAGTTAACCAACAAGGCGTGCTAAGAACGTATGTCTCCTTTTTTATTAACTATGCAACTGTGAAGAGAAGCTTGAACTTGTTCTGTGCCAGCCAGATCTTGACATCCTCTAAGAACCAAGAAAGACCATCAACAACATATCTCTTACAGCCAAGGTCAACGTGGCTCATTAACTCATCCTAGGATACTAGGATACCATTGTAGATAGTACAGTAGATTTTGATCACGCTTACAGAGATGCTACGATGATTGTGAGAAAAACGGTTGTAAGTTATTTTTTAAAGTGCCGTTGTAACAGTCACCAAACAAATGGTTGTAAGTCAAGGACTACCTGTATCTCTATATCATTGTCCCATATTGTGCCATATACCAGAAGAGGCTTTACTCTTGCTCACTGCAATGTTCTACCCTCTCAGGTGAATGGGAAATTGATCACGTGCTGCTGCATTGCCTTTTTTAGAAATAGAAATCTGAGATACATACATTACCTCGTGTATATAACCCAATACCTGGGCAGTCTGGAGGCTGGTTACCCTAATCAGCCCTAAATAAACCCTAAACGGGATGCAGGTATTTTTCAGACAACATAGACCAATTCTATGTCAAAGCTATGATTTAAACTATGATTTAAAATGAGCTGTGGTGGCGCAGTGGTTAGAGTGCAGTACTGCAGGCTACTTCTGCTGACTGCCGGCTGCCTGCAATTTGGCAGTTCAAATCTCACCAGGCTCAAGATTGACTCAGCCTTCCATCCTTCCAAAGTGGGTAAAATGAGGACCCAAATTGTTGGGGGCAATATGCTGACTCTGCAAACCGCTCAGAGGGCTGTAAAGTACTGTAAAGCGGTATATGTTTAATTGCTACTGCTAAACGTGAACAATTCATCCAAGTGAGGTGATGCTGAGCCTTAACTAGATTTCTATAATTCAGTAATTTTCTTTTTTTCACTCCCTTTCTTTCCTCCTCCATTCCCCCCCCCCTTTTTTTCTTTTATACGTACACATATTATTCTCTTTTATTTTGTTAGTTCTTTGTTAAAACTGGCTGGACCACAATTATTTTAATCCCAACAAACCTTAACAGAGCTTCAGGAAGCATTAGACTTCATATAACTTGGCATAATTTGACATTCTCATAGTGTTTTAGAAATTCTAGTACCACTTATGTCCTTTTATATAGTTATTTTATTAAAAGCTATCTATTTATAGCATTTAAATTATTAATGTAAAGCTACTTGTAATTCTATAGGATTCTCTCATGTTTTAATTCCTGTACTCTCTAATTTTATGTTAATAATTTTATCTTTAACTTATTCTATTGATATTTTTTTAAAAAATCTCTATTTTAACGTAATTATTAGTTCTGCTCTGTTCTATGATGAAAATAAAATAGATCGATTGACAAATTATTCCATAATTTTCTCTTCTCTTATTAAGAAACTGCAATTCCACCCCTTACTGAGAGTATCATAAAGCACAGTATCACTTCATCTTAGTAAACAATGCATAGAATCGTATTATCCGATTCCTCCAATTCTGTTATTTTTCCATTTTAATATGTCTTAAGATACCAGTATTAGGGTGAAAAAGATGCCCTTTAAGGGAAAGGTCCTTTGCTTTGATAAACTCATAGCTGTGTAAACTATGCTCAAAGACCAGTTAGGTTTAGTGGTTAAGGCACCAGCCTAGAATCCAGGAGGCAGTGAGTTCTAGTCCCAGTTGTGCAAACTCAAGATGATATTCAAAAGCAGGAAACAACAGTTGGATTTGATTTGCAACTTTGATGAATTGAAACTTGATCTGTTGCTGTCTGATGCAAAGAAAAAAGTGTTTGGTTTGAAAACTAAAGATCTGCCCGAAAAGATGGAAAAAGAATACAAATATATGAAATTGTGAGATAATGGAATTGATGAATTATGGACTGGACTTTCTTAGCAAGAGGAATAGCATGCCATCAAGAATTATTCAATAATGGATGTTGCAGAGGTATTTACAACAAAGACTTACGAACTTTGGAAATAAGATGCAATTGTTGAGGAAGTTTCCTATTAAGAACCTAAGGAAAAGTTTAATTATTAAGAATCAAATGAGGGTGTTTGATCCTGGACTGATCAGAGCTTATTGGGGGTGGTTTGTGGTAAATAAAAAAGAGTGTAGACTTCCAAAGGGTAAATTACAACAAATTATTAACAGATGTCTATGGAGATTCTCAGTCATCCAGGTCATAGTTGTCCCAAAGGTGCTTTTTCAAGAGGCAACTGGACTTTCTTGTTCTTTGAAGCTGAAGCAGCTTCTTGGAGAAGCGAAACGTCTTCAAAGAAAAACAAAAAAAGTCTAGTGGCCTCTTGAAAAAGCACCTTTGGGACTGTTAACAGAGCCTTTTGAATTTTAACTTCGCTGTTGTTTAACCTGTTAACTATTTTTTCTTTCATTTATGTAATGTCATAAAAGTCAATTGGGTTGCAAATAGATGTAGCAGCTTATAAATTTTGGACCTGCTTTGCAAGTTGGGAAGCTATCACTGTTGCAATAGTGTTCAATTGGGGGGGCGGGGGGCGGGGGGGTGTAATATGTTTTTGACTTTTGTGTTTTTATTCAGTTTTTTAAAAAAAGTTTTTGTCCAGTTTTGTCTTCTCTCTGCTTACTTTTCTTCTCTTGGCTTTTGTATTTCAATCTTTTGAATAAAACAAAATAATTTTTAAAAAAGCAGTTCACTATAGGTATTATATACGAAGTATTTAGAACTACAGGTAATCCTAGATTGAGTCCAACATTTCTGTTACTAAGTGAAACATTTGTTAAGTGAGTTTGCTCCATTTTATGACCTTTCTTGCCACAACTGTTAAGTGCATCATGACAGTTGTTAAATTAGACACACTGTTGTTAAGTGAATCTCGCTTTCCCATTGACTTTGCTTGTCAGAAAGTCACGAAAGGAATCACATGACCCCGGGACACTGCAACAGTCATGTGACAGTTGTCAAGCTTCCAAATATAAATCACGTGACCATGGGGATGCTTATAACCAGTGAAAACTGGTTATAAGTCACTTTTTTCAGTGCCACTGTACTTTTGAACTGTCACTAAATGAACTGTTGTAAACCGAGGATACAACACACTTTCATTCGATCATTCATAGAACAGCCCCTCTACTTTGATTAAAAAGATAAGACGATACTTAAAACAGTTTTAGTGATCCATTATTACAGGAAGAATTGCTGTTTTTGAAAAATAGAGCCACAATTAATTTATACTTCAGTCACTCCTTTTTCCTATAATATCACAATCATACTGGCAGCATTAAAAATTAACTGTTAACACGAGAGTTTAAAATCACAACATTATGCCCACAATATTGAATTCCCAGTTTATTTCTTAAATTAGTTCCAATATACAACTTAGAAATTATATCAGGACTAATGAATATTTACATGTGTTTTTTGTTCCAGCATTTATTCAGTATAAAAATAGGTGTACATATAGATTTCCAATTATACCTAAATTTACAGTTCATGAAGCTGTCTCAATAGCAGCCTGCCAATAGTTGTCAAATAAAATAAAAATAAATAAAAGTTTATCTCAAGAAATGGATAGCTTTAAAAATTAATTTGGCAAAGATCTGCCTTTTCCTGATCATCTTCCAGCAACTGATCTGATCTGTGATATCCCTTTCTTATCTATCTTATCCACATAAATACGAAAGAAAAATAAGAAAAAACCCAGATCTTTCCTTCCTGCAGAGCCTTCCCCCCTTAAAGGCAAATGAGCAGAATTGCACAACACCACTGCTCCCAAGGTCAGCTTCCCATGATGCTACAATCAGTAACAATACACATCTGCCCTAGAATGTGGTTTAAAAGATGCCAAACTAATTCAAACTATTCGTAATGCAACTTCTGGAACAACTTTACTACAACTGCTTGCTAAGAAATTGAAGGCAGGTTGAGGCACTCAGCAAAATGAAGTGATCAAAGACGCTGCCAGTTGAGTGGTCTGACAGAAAATTAAAATCTTCCCATGTAAGAATTTCATGGAAACAAATGCTATTTTCCGATTTGTTTTTTCTCCTTAACCAAGAGGGCACAAGAAAGAATTCTTTACCCTACTATTGGAATGGCCTCCGACAGTGAACAAACTACCTCAACCTAGCTTCACTCTTCGAAGGTGTGAAGGAAGTCAGGCAGGAAAGATCTGCTGCATAAGCGGATGCTGCCTGCTGTTCCATACAGTTTTTAGATGCATTTAAAACATTTTAATCCTCATTTTCAATATAAAATGTCTACCCCAATCAGATCATTTACCATTTCCTTACTTTTACAGCATCCATAAACCAAGCTTTAGCCTATAGAAGTGTTTGTTCGTATGTAGCATCTTCAACTATTGTAAACAAAATCACAGAGAAAAAAAATTCAAATGATACATTTACACATATACAAACATCGATATTATACATCACTCTCCAGCCAGGTTGCACACTGACCTGAATCTCAAATCATCAATTGAACCATGAATTATTATAGCTCACTGACAGCTGTTGCAGTCAACTGATACAACAACCCAAATCCAGCTAAGGAATGTTAACCTGAGACACCCTACTACTAAAGATATTCAATGTAAACTGATGCATCAGGCAATGTCAATGTACCATGTCGTTAGAGAAACAAAACAGCTACCTGTGACTTCCTGTAATGCCTCAAGAGATGATAATTATTTGCTAAAAGAATTCAAGGTATACTTGTATTTCAAGGAGTGAGCCACAACGTGGCAAGCTAGATTCAAGAGGATGAACTACACCTCAAACTCTGCATCCTAACACACAGTAGTGTTGTGTTGCTTTATGTTTTGTCATCAGTTGCAAGAGAATCCAAGTGGATCACAATTTTTCAATAATCCAGTTGAGCTGTTTTGGTAATATTCGAACAACATATAATACTGGTTCTGGTAAAAATGAAGATAGTTGAGTTAGTTATTTTCTTTTACTGTGCAACCGCATTTTCTTCTTCAACGTTATAATTGAAGATGTGTAACCAAAGGTGAGAGTGTTGAGGATCTGTACTCTCAAAATAAAATTGCTGAGGGTGTTTCATTTCATTTCCATGAATGAGCTCAGGATTTCAGAGACATATGTATGTGTGTGTACACATGCACCCGCACTCATATGATCTCAAAAATAAAATGTTGCATTAGTATATAAATCATATACTACAAAACCTAGAATAAATAATATAACTTTTCCTATCTATAAATCAGCATTACTTAATCTATCTACCGCTAACGATGTTTATTAACCAACTTCTAATGAAAAGGGGCTATTAATTCCCACGCAGTTTCTTCATGATAGGGCTGTCAGGGGTAGCATTGGTAAATATGCTTCCAACTAGAACGTGAGTTCCCCATAGATTATGCCGAATAACTTTACAGCAGCCTAGATCTTCCACAAGAAATCCTAACTGGTGATAGCGTTCATCAGTTTCAAAGAGGGTGTTGTTCGTGTAAGGGCCAAAGAACTGAAAGGAGAGAAAAAGAATGAAACATTGCGTATTATAACAGTTGATTT
Organism: Pantherophis guttatus; assembly: GCF_059756535.1. Lineage (NCBI taxonomy): Eukaryota > Metazoa > Chordata > Lepidosauria > Squamata > Colubridae > Pantherophis > Pantherophis guttatus. Next base: position 141,518,833 of record NC_142063.1, read on the forward strand.
GATTAAATTCCTGCTTAAGTAAATACATGTACTTTTTATTTCTATGAGGCATTATCTGAATGAATTTATGTGCAATTATTATCGGCAATATTATGCTCTTAATTTCCACATTAACAAAACAGATCTAATGAATCAACAATATGTTGCAAAGACTGCCACAGCCCATTCTAGAAAAGGGATCTGTAAATACAGTCGACATCCACTATAGGAGAAAAAGTTTTGTCATCTAGTAAAGCAGGGGTGTCAAACTCGGGGCCCACAGGCCAGATGCGTCATGTGCTGGCCATACCCACGTCCAGTTTAGTGAAGGGGGAAAAAAAGTCACAATATGTCATGTGATGACACTGCTGACGACACGAGTTTGACACCCCTGTAGTAAAGGAACACAAAATATTTTAGCCTTTTTTCCTTCTACGTGATTCAGTTTTATCCACGGAAAAGTCATCCTGCATAATGACTGACAAAATATAAAGAAGAAGGATAGAAAAGTATCTCAATTGATTACAATCGCGTGACCATGGAGGCGTTGGGACAGCCAGAACTCTGAAGGTTGGTCATTAAGTTCCACTTATTCAGCACCACCAGAACTTTGAATGGTCATTAATGAGAACTGCCTGTACCTCAAAAGGCTCTTGTATCACTAAGTATGAAACAGAAAGAACTATGTGCAACACCTCGAGCTCCTATGATAGATAGGAAATACCATGCCAATACACTTATTAAACAAAAACAATTTAGTCCTTTAATGGCAACCAGCAAGAAAAAAGAACTGATGGAGGATTTATACTCTACTGCTACTTTGCCTAAGTCTGAGAATGATACTCCTCTCCTCATTATATTTTAACATAAATACTTACTGCTAATCCTGATGTTGGATCAATGAAGTCTGCCCAGTAGCCTTCAGAAGACAAAGCGTAGCAAATTTCCTTAGCACCGCTGATAAACTAAGAAGAGAGAAAATAGAAAAATGCAAAATAGACTTTCTCCATCAAGCACAAATTCACTTCAAAATCAAAGAGCAAATGCTCAGAACTTCAGCTGATCAACTTGAATAACTTTACTAACAGGATTAACACTATTAAGCTATATCGGGATCATGTAAAGTCTATAAGGACGTGTTGATGCTAGTCAATAAAGAGTTAATACTTCACAGGGTCTGTGTAATATGATTGCTTTCATTGCTCACTTGAATTGTAATGTTAACTTTGTTCTCTTAATTTCACAGCATCTAAAATTAAAATGAAATAACCACACAGCATCTACTTTTCTCATGTTAATCTATTTTTTTTGCCTTGATAAGAAAATAAAAAAGCTAGTGCAATTTTAAGTTTAAAAGCTAGTAAGGAAACTTTCCAAACCCTTGTCAAGTAAATTAAATTGAATGAATGAATGAATGAATAAATAAATAAATTTCAGAGTACATGAAGAAGTAATATCTTACTCCAAAGTATATTGTATCAATTCAGAGAACCCAAAACCAAAGGGACCTATAACTATGTAGGAAAAAGGGATGTTTTTTCCAAACCCCAAAGAATATCTAATGTAAAATATTATGGTAAAATTTAGCAGTGGCTTGAGCCATTTGCAATGAACATGATTAAGGCTCATACATCTATGATTAATTTTTGCACTATGGTGCATGATATATTGAAATTAAGCCTAATAAAAAGAACACTTAGGAACATATACTTCAGGAAAAGCTGACTATATCTAGATAGGTTTCAAATACATGAATGGTTTATTAAACCAAATACATGTGCATTGCAAAAACTCAAAATCAAATCTCTACAGAAAATGTTCAGTTTTGTCTAACCCAGTAAAGTACAAGTTGTCAGTTTTAGAACAAGCTAGTATTTTAAATTCAGAAATAAATCATTGTTTCCCAGTTGAAATGTATGGGAAATTATACTAATTAAGGCGTAACTTGTTTTCAATGCTTCTCTCTCTCTCTTTTTTTGCAACATCTTCAAAAAATCAATACCTTATTATCTCATATTAAGTTCAAATACATTTAAATCAGTGGTGGGTTGCTCCTGGTTCGGTCCGGTTCTTGTGAACCGGTAGTAACGATGGCGGGAGGCTCCGCCCACCTGGCCAGACGTCATCACGGACGATCTGCGCATGCACAGAAGCTTCTGCACATGTGCAGAAGCGTGCGTGCGCTCCCATTACAAACCGGTAGCTGAGGTAAGTAGAACCCACCCCTGATTTAAACTGACACTCAAGTAAAGTGCAAGATAAAAAAAAAAACCTGAATAATCTTACTCTGAATCTTCTGCTACATGTTAAAGATGGAATATTCTTCCTGGCTTTATCAAACTACTTACAATCCATAAAATTATCAAGAATTCTAAATTGTTTCAAGCATGATGATAGCTAGAAATTTATCATAGAACAATAGAAGGAGCAATCTGTAGCTATTGTCCCCAACACACTGTGACTGTGTGTTACCTAGCCAATATACAAACTATGTATGTATATTCAAAGGAAGTTGAAGAAGCGTTTTAAGCAGTAATTAAGAATACAATTCCTTTTATTATTCCTATAATTACTATGAATATTAAATCTAAAGTTATATTATTCCACTATAAAAAAAGACTTGTACTCAATATTTATACAAGTTGAAAAACAGTAGTTTTCAACAAAGACATACACAAGCTACATATATGCAGTATTTTTATATTTAACTCTCTTGGTTCATTTTAATATTTAATTCATCAATTTTCAAACTATAAATTATACAGTAAAGTATTCTTGCTTTGCTCACGTGGAATCACTAAGGCTATGCAACTCATTCAGACAGAAATTCTCCTCCTAAGTGAGCCACTCTTCTGAATCCATTATCTAGAAGCCAGAAATCAGCTCCAAATGCTTTAAAATGAAATTAAAGCATCTATTTCTAGTGGTTAACTACAAGCTATTGTTTCATTACAATTATTCAGAAATGGAAACATCACCCTCAAAATGTGAACTTTTAACTAGACATGTTCAGTAAATAACATTTTATGGAGAATACCAGCAGTAAATACTGACATCTGTTGGAACTTAATTACTGACTGCTTAAAGCCAAAGTGGTTAAAAGGGAGCCTGGAAAAAGGAATGACCTCTAGTGGCAATTTTGCAAACGGCCAGAGCTAAATGTAGTTTTTATTTAAGCAAGTACCAACAAGCTTTCAGATGAAACCCTTAATTTACTATGCAGAATGAAAAACATTAGAATGTCATCATGTCATGCTAAGAATGAGTATGCATAAAATTTTTAAGATTAGTACTTTCTTGTGAAAAATAATAGTGACTTATTTATAAAGTTAACAATTATGTGTAGATGGATATGGGTACTGAGGTGTATGTGTGTGTGTGTGTGTGTGTGTATATGTGTGTGTGTGTGTGTGTGTGTATCTATCTATCTATCTATCTATCTATCTATCTATCTATCTATCTCTATTTTCTTACTTCTTCGTAGGATTTATGTGTGTTTTTCCTCTAGCCAGGTTTTTCCTACGTAACCAAGGTTTTTCTGCAGCCCTAGCTGCAGCGGATGTGATTCTACTGAGCTAGGGCTGCAGAAAAACCTTGGTTACGTAGAAAAAACCTGGCTAGAGGAAAAACATATATATATAAAATATATGGTTAACAGTTTAAAAAAATATGCCTCTTCAGAACTGAATTTGATTTTTGATGACTGTGGACATATAATAATAATAATAATAATAATTTTATTTCTATACCGCCCTTCTCCCGAAGGACTCAGGGCGGTGTACAGCCTGTTTAAAAACACAAACAAAACAACAATATAAAATTTAAAATAATTAAATAAAGTGGCTCAGATTTAAAACCCCAATAAATTTAAATATCCCAATTTAAAAACTATTGTGTTGCTAGTCCGGCCTGGCGGAATAATAGGGTCTTCAGTGCGCAGCGAAACGCCCGGAGGTCGGAGATCTTACGAATTTCCGGGGGCAGTTCATTCCACAGGGCTGGGGCTCCCACAGAGAAGGCCCTCCCCCTGGGCGCCGCCAGTCGACATAACATAACATATCTAGGTACTTCTTTTTGGCTTCTACAATTTAATAAAATCTCTGTTTTTTCAAATATGCTTTAATTTGTAAATAATGCTTTACATTTTTAGAGTACACTGAGTTAGGAATGTATGCATATATTTGGGGACTCACATATAAAACACACACACACAGAGTGGAAAGTAATTACATCAGATCATCCTAAACCAATGTGACTTACGTTTTCAATGAGACCTTCTCGCTCATTTTCTACCTCTTCACTCCACCCAGTCATATCATTTACAGTTTTTTGCGTTACCGTTAGTACTGTTATATTATTGGAAACAACATCTGGAAACATTGACTCAAAATCTATAAAAAATAAGATATAAATATTTTAAATAACGTTTCCATGGTTATATTTCTACACTATTTGCCAAGTGTCCAAAATGTGGTCATGTGACTATGGGGTGTGTGTGTAACCATCTTAATTAGCTTTTTTTTGAGGGGGGGGGAGGTTCGGTTGTAACTTTGGTTGCTAAGAAACCCATTGTAAATTGAGGATTACCTGTACCTCTAGCAACCAAGAAGAGACATTTGCTCTCTAAAGGCCTATTCTTTAAAAGGTGCACTAAATGCTTTGCTCATATAGAAAACTGGTCTAGGATTAAAAAGAAGGCAACAGGAAGTTAATTCAAAGGTAAAACTGATTCGAATGTACTGAAACCCCAAGAAAATTAACCAAATTACCATGCTAGATGGAAACCATTACTTAAACTGTCAATCTGTGCGTGTTTTTTCTTCAAGCTACAATTTTATACACTCTTTTTTAACAATTAACATTGTGGAGGGATGGGGGTGGGTGGGAAACCCATACCTTTGCGCAACAGTTCTGGGCATGCTTGTATCGCACATTCTACTTTGGCAGTTTCAAAGTAACTTTTGGCATCGGCAATGTCTTGTTTATGAACAGCATTATTACCCTGAAAAAAAAAAGATAAATTTTGAACCTAATGCATACTACTGACTAGAAAATATTTATTTTAGTTTTTTATTCCAGTTGTTGGAATTCTAAGGTTGTGCAAAAAATACATTATTTAACTTCTAGGCATGTGAAGCACATCTGAATTCTTGTCAGGCTTCAAGGCACTGCAGTAACATACCAGTGACAGTCCATCTATACAGAGTTTCAATTTTTTATGATTTTTATGCTTTCATGATTTTGTAATATTTTTTCTTAACTGTCCAGACTCCAAGACTGCATATACATTTTGTAAAATAAACAAACACTAACCCATAAAACACATTAAGCATTTTTAAAAAAACAAACCATAAAGGGATTTCTGCTCTTGGAATGATAGTTTGGTGTGACTGTTTAATATTGATTTTTCAAATTCTGCTTCAAAAACTTGTGATGCATTCCCCAGCGAAAGGAAGGAGACTAAAAAAAAGGGATCTTCGCCCATCTCTACTTTTCCTATAATGTACAGATAAAGGGAGTCATTCTAGCATAATCACTAATTTTTGGTAGAATAGATATAGTAACAATAATTTTTGGTAGTTCCACGGTACCTCAGCATTTATCGTTAATTGGTTCTGAGAGATACGATGAGTACCAAAAATGTTGAATACCAAACAAACTTTTCCCATAAGGAATAATATTGTAAGTCACAATGAAGCCCACAACAAGAAGTTCTAGTTTGTGCGTTGAGTACAAACAAACAATGAGTACTGGGATAAAATTTTCATGTCAGAATGTGTTGAGCACCAAATTTGGTGAGTTTCAAAGCAGTTGAAAACCAAGGTACCACTGTATAGCAATGAAAACCAACAGATGATGACAAAAATAAAAATAAACTAGGGCAAGTATTTTAAATCCTCCCCAGTATATTGAAGCTACCAAAGGGCAGGTATTCTCTCAAATTTGACGTTCACAAGTCTTAAAGTTGCCAAGTTTGGAGAGCCCTGTCTCAAAGTTTGGAAACAACTGGTGATACAGTTGGGAAACAACTGGTGATCTACAAGTAGCATGTTGACTTTGATTTTGGTGTTCTTGCAACATATCCCCAAAATGGGGGAAGACAGAAAAATAATTTCTTCTCTTCCCAAACCCAGATCTCTTATGAAAGTTTCGTGATATCACTGTAGCCAATTCTGATTATGCATACTGTATGTAGTATGTCATGCTTAATGAGCAAAACTACTTATATATTGCAAAAGTTTTTTATTTTGATTAAGATCTAGATCTAGGTTGCAGTCTTATATAGCAGAAAGAAGCTGGTGGGAACATCTAAAATTCCACAACAGTAAGGACTGCCAGCTGATTTATTTTTTTTAGATCAACCAAGGCACATATATCTCCAAAAGGATGGGATCAGTTTTGGCATTGACAGTCAGAATATACTGGTATATATTCTAAAACGGAGTCTAACAATCATCTGTTCAGATTTTTTTTCTCAATAAGTTTTAGAACAATCTACAAATATTATTTTCTATCAGAAAAACTCTTGTTCTTTTTGCTTTATAATTGTTACATTTACTACTGCATATAATTACTGATATGGATTTTGGCTTCCTGTCCCCATTCCCTTCAGTAGACAACATGGTCATCATGACTTCTGTTGGCTTTTGTGAACAGATAAGTATTTATTATTCAGAAAATTAGATTTTAGCCAGTGAGACACATTTAAAAAATAAGAAGGCTGAAAAACTTCCAAATGATAAATTGTGATCAAAGTGAATCCACTAGAAAGTAACTTCTTGACTTGTATGTGAACTCTGAGAGGTATATCTGGTCTAGCAATTGCCACGTGGATGATAAATTACTGTGCAAGTTGAACTCTACATTAAAGATGCATCTAGGACTTCTTGTGCCATCCACCCAAGGAAGCAGTGAACACATTTCTAGATTTGAATCTCACCTTCCCAGGAGACTTGTACACTTACCTGGAACTCGTTGACATACTGGGCCATCACAAATTCATGCCTTTCACTTGCCAAGGGTTCTATTAATAGATCAGGTATTTTTTTATGAACTTGTCTCGTCTTCTGAAGTGCTGTCCCACTTAGGTGACAGTCGAAACCTATATTACCAGGTAGCTGAAATCTTTGGTCCTGAGGGCCAAAAGGTCCCATCACTTCATCTGGCCACACAGTTTTTGGACCTAAGAAAAAAAATTACGTTTGCATCACTGTAAAGCACCCACATACAGAATTTGTTTTCAGCAGTAAAGGACATTGCTTTTTGAAAGTTGCTGCTTAAAAGTGGAAGTGTATATACGTCAATAGAAGCTGAAAAAGTGTGTCCCATTGATTTCAGTGGAAGTTAGTTCTGAGTAAATGCTTGTAAATGCTTTTAGCCTAACTTAGTTAGGCTAAAAGTACCAAAAGACACAGATTAATTAAAATATATACAATGCCAGTTTGGTGTAGTGGTTAAGGCATCAGGCTAGAGTCCAGAGGACCATGAATTTGAATGTCGCCTTGGGCACAAAACCACCTGGATGATCTTGGGCCAGTCACTTTTTCTCGGTCTTAGGAAGGAGGCAATGGCAAACCACATCTAAAAAAAAAACCCTTGTTAAGAAAACTGCAGGGATTTGTGCAGATGGTTTCTGAGAAACAGACATGATGGAATGAAGGGGAAAAAAAGATTTTCTATAATTATCATTAATGTGAGAAAATTGGAATTTTCCTTACATATGTCAGGAGGTGCAGCAGCAACAGAAGGCTCATCTGAGCCAGAGGATCCTGCTGTGGAAAAAGTCTTGGGAGTTATAACCCTTCTAACCAAAGAATAAAATCCTGGCAGGTATGTCACCACTCTAGCTCTGTTACAAAGTACCTAAAGGGGACACAAAGAAAATTGAAGGCAGCACAGGTTGTGTATGAAAACTATGACTTAGCACATACAGTATTGTTCCACAACAGCTGGTACAGGCATGGAACATGTTACAATGAGGTTGTGATTGAATCGGCTCCCAGTGGATTAGAGAGGCAATGGAGGAAATTTCCTCCTGGCTGCTCCACTGAAGCCACCACATTTGCAGTACTCTGGATGAGGAGATCATTACATATATGATGGAAATGAATGTAATGACACACTTCTCAGATTTAACAAACCTTTGGGAAGAAGGGACATCAGCAAGGATTCATCATCCTTGAATTTTGCTTGTTAGTTTCTTGTATTAGCAATTAAAGGAAATACTTGAAATGTATTAATAAAAATCAACATTTTAGATGTGGAGTTTTACACAAGATTTACCAAACAATTAGTATATCTAAGTATATACTAAATTATATTAAAGCTATAGGTAGCTTTATAGGTAGTCCTCGTTTAGCAACCATAAATGGAACTGGCAACTGGGTCATTAAGTGAAATGGTTGCCAAGTGAAACAGCGATGGTCCTTATGATGTTACTTCAGCTTTCCTTTGCTTTACAGAGCTGTAAAAGTCATAAAAGTGAGGACTGATGGTAAAGTTATTTTCCATCACCGTCATAACTATGAATAGTCGCTGAACAAGGCAGTTGTTAAGCATGGAATATTTGTACATGAAAATAATGGAATTATCTGCAAACAAAGGATAATAAATAAAATACGTATGTATGCATTATGCCAGTTCTTCCTCTAGCAAAGTTATTAAATAGGATAGGCGACAAGTTAGTTAAACTGGTTTATCTGGAGACAGCACATTTTTTATTACTAAACTGGCAGGCCACTTTATAAGTTGATTATAGTGTTCTCCCATTCTTTATACTGGCAGAAAGTTTAACCCAGCCTCCTGCATACCTTGATCAAACATATTCCTAAACTCAAAAGTCTGATAAGAGCAAGGCCAGAAAATTATTAGGACACAAGCTAATGGAAACACATCTTGTTTTTCTTCTTTAATCTGAACATGAACTGAACTAATAAGGCTCAGATGACTGGTACCACCTCAGTGTAGTTTACTGTAATGACAAATACTGATCATCTGGCTGACAATCAAGTAAAGTTCTAATCTTATTACCACCATATTATTTCTATTTATGTATTTGTCAATGGAACTTTAGTCACATTTTATTTTTTAATTAAAACATGTGGGTGGAAGATTACACCACAATGTATGCTTTTGATTGCCATATAAAATAAAGGGGTTTTTAAATAAAGGGGGAAAAAGGCTGTAGTAAAACAAGACTTATTTTTTCCCCATCATCAAGAGTGGGCAGCTATATTAATACAGAGGATGGTAATTATTTGTAGATGCCATCATGAAGAAAAACAGTATTAACAATTTTACGCATTGCTTTCTTATTATACTTGAGAGCTCTGAATCAAAAACAATGTATGACATTTTTATAATAGGTATGTTAAAAACATACTAATTCCAATCCTATATATAATAACTTTGTATTGTGTCTTCATTGTTACTGATCTCACAAAAGATTTTTTTTTTAAAAAAAAATCCTTACACACAAGTATACCTATCTGGTATGATAAAAATTAATTATACTACTTACAGTTGCCATTTCCATGCTTTTCTTCGTTTAAAGAAAACCTGTAACAGAGACTTACATAGAAGAATGGGCCTGAAATGCAATTTAGTAATCATGAAGAGTATTATATAGTAAAAATAAGTTATTCCATTGAAAGATGATTAAATCTGAGCAGCCTTCATCAGCATGAGGTTGTTTACTATAATAATAGAGAAGGAAGGCACATTAAGATTTCATTTGGATCCAATAGGGCAGGATACAACTCCTAGTTGTGAGATATTTCATTATTCCCTTGAACATCTTACAAACAGGATCAAGGTTGTTTTATTCTTCCTTTTCAATATTAGCACTACTATTCTGAGAACAGGTTTCATGGTTTATACTGTTATGGTCAAACAATATATTTTAAATTGGCAATTTGAGTGATGATGTACATAATTACTGAGAAAGAGGTCATCTAGAATAGTCAAATGAGGTTCCTTCATAGCTTGTATCATCTTTTCAAATTTATTTTTGTTAATCAAATGTATATAGCTGCCCATCTCACAGGAAGTGATTCATCCTTTATCTGTATTTATCCTTTTCTCCTCTTACTATGGCCTTTCCCAATCTGAGTCTTTACGTATACCTGAGAAGAGCTCCAATCAATCACCAGGTTGAAGAAAGGACTCACAAGAGAAAGTTAATAATATCAAAAGGACTAGAATGGTCCAAAATGCTTTAATATACTTATATTGCCCAGAGTCATTTGGTAGAGAGATGGGCAGCATACACATTTAATAAAAATAAAATACTTAGAAGCAGATAAGCCTCCTTTTAACAAT